>NC_062569.1:88981893-89284923 GCF_022837055.1 Prionailurus viverrinus | reverse complement strand
GGTGGTGTTGGGAAAACAGCTCCATGCAAACGAATGAAACTGGACCACATTCTTCCACCATACCCCAAAATGAACTCAAAAACCCAAACATGACACCTGAAACCATACAACTTCTAAAAGAAAACATAGGCAGTAATCTCTTGGACACTGCCTTTAGCAACCTATTTATGGATGTCTCCTCTGGCAAGGGAAAGAAATGCAAATATGAACTATTGGGACTATAATACCCAATATACACCAAATAAATAAGATAAATAAAATAAAAAGATTTTGCATGGCAAAGGAAACCACCAACAAAATGAAAAGGCAACCTACTGAATAAGAGAAAGTATTTGCAAATGATATATCTGATAAGGGGTTAATATACAAAATATATTAAGAACTCATATGACTAAATACCAAGAAAAAAACACTTGATTAAAAAATGGACAGAAGCCCTGAATAGACATTTTTCCAAAGAAGACACAGAGATAGCTAACAGACACATGAAAAGATGCTCAACATCACTAAACATCAGGGAAATGCAAATAAAAACCACAATGAGGTGTCACCTCATACCTGTAAGAGTGGCTAGTATCAAAAAGATGAGAAATAACAAGTGTTGGTGAGAATGGGGAGAAAAGTGAAACCTTGTGCACTGTTGGTGGGAATGCAAACTAGTGCAGCCACTATGGAAAACTGAATGGTGATCCCTCAAAAAAAAAAAAAAAAAAGAAAGAAAAAGAAAAAAGAAAAAAAGGAAATATCATATAATCCAGTAATTCCACTTCTGGAAATCTATCTAAAGAAAATGACAACATTAATTTAAAAATATATATGCATCTCTATGTTTGCTGCAGCATTTACAATAGCCATGTTATGGAAGCAGCCCAAGAATCCATTGATAGATGAATGGATAAAGAAGATATGGTGTGTGCGCGCGCGCGCACACACACACACACACACACACACACACACATATATACAGTGGGATATTACTCAGCCATTAAAAAGAATGAGATCTTGCCATTTGTGACATGGATGGATCTAGAGGGTATCGTGCTAAGTGAAATAAGTAAAAAAAGACAAATACCATGTGATTTCACTTATATGTGAGCTCTAGGATAAGAAGCCAGTCACACATTTTCCAGAAGGTGCAGTATGGATGGAAAATCATCAAACCAGAGAAGGGGTCCCTGAGCTGGGGTCTAACACTCGCCCCAGAGGTGACTGACCTCAATTTCCTCTTTTGTAAAATGAGGAAATGCCTTCCCTGAACACCATGTGGGCCTATTGTGAGTGTCAAATGAGGAGAGGCTGCTGTTAGTCTCAGGGGTTTGCTATTTGAAGCAGGTTAAGACCAACCAAGTTTTAACTGGTGAGCCTTCCAGGGTGTTTCTGGGGTCAAACGAAGATGGTAAATGGTAACCAGTTGCCCTGAGAAGTAGGTCCAGACTTTTTTATATGTTACCTATTTATATATTTTATATGCATTATTCTGACAAGGGGTCAGTAGTAGTCACCAGAACAAAAAAGTAAAGTATCCTCCTATCCTAGAAAGTTAGGGCTTATGGTTACTTACAGGTTAGATCTTGCCTTTATGCACCAAGGTGTGAGGCTCTTCAGATGAAGAAATGACACAGAAGGACATGGTCAGAAGGATCCAAAAGTGTGTGTGGAGGGAGGAAAGGTGTGAGGAGGGGGCAGCAGAGAAGACAGTTCAGGGAAGAGGTCAAGGATCTCAATAAGGACCAGAGGCAGGTTATATTTTGTTGCATTTAGTTTCCAGCTTCCCGACAATCAAGATATCCAGACAGACCAGGTCCCATCATATGACAAAATGAAGCATCAGAACTTCCTGGCATGGAACTCTTAAGAGAAATAAATTGGATATGAAGACCTTCTCACTGGGACACATCACCCAACCATCTCAGAGGCTGCTGTCAGACAGGCTGATGGGCGGTGACCATCCAAGAGTTCTTCCCACAAACGTGACCTCACCAGGAGGGGCCTTGGGAGCTGAGAAGGGGGGGGGGGGGGCTCTACAGACATGGCTCTCCCTGCCAACACCACCATCTCTCCCCATCTCTCCTCCCCCTCCACTTCCCATCCTCCCTGGAGGGGCTAAGGCCTGAATGGAGCCAGGTCCTAAGACGTCGGGAGCCCTGAGCGGGGGAGGGGTGGGGGGGGGGGGAGGAGGACAGAAGCCAGGTGGGAGAAACCAAAGGCCTCAGCCCACTGCCCCGAATGAGAGGGACCAGAAGGTCTCATTCCCAGCCATGCTAAAAGCCATAGCTGTTGGAGTGCAGCTATGAGACAAGCCTAAGCAGAGAAACTGCTCAGCCCTTGCTCCCGGTCTGCATTTTCAGTGCTGGCCCAACACGCACCACCCAGCATTCCTTGGTGCCTCAGACACAGGTCCAACACTTACCTCCTCCTGAGTTTCATCTGAGCACTGCCAGCTTCCTCCTCTTCACCACTGCCCCTCTCAGCCAGTCACAAAGCACCCACCAGCGGCCTAGTGCCCCAGGATGGCCCTTCTCCGAAGCAGGCAGGAGCCAACACACTGGAAGCCCTCTCAAGAGAGGGAGGAGCCAGCCAGTTAAAAGGTGATACTGGAGCAGAGATAAAACACCCCTTCCCCCTTCCCATTTCCCCATCTGTTTGTTGTTACCTGTAACCCAGCCCAACAGTTTAATAATGAACCTCAAGCTTTGGTCCTAATTAAACAAATTAAAAAAAAAAAAACATCTCTCTTCCCCCAAAGAGGTGGCTGTTAGTTACTTTAAGAACTAGTCAAACAAGTGGAATGAGGATCCCTGGTTCTTTTAAAGAGGGCAATAGTTGGGGCACCTGGGTGGCTCAGTCGGTTAAGTGTCCAGCTACAGCTCAGGGCATGATCTTATAGTTCATGGGTTTGAGACCAGCATCAGGCTCTCTGCTGTCAGCACAGAACTTCTTCAGATCCTCTCTCTCTCCCCAAAATAAATAAACAAACATTAAAGAGGGCAATAGTTGAATCCTAATTTGGTGAAAATTTTACACACACACACACACACACACACACAGAAAAAGACTGAAGTCATACACAAAAAGCTGGAGTAGTTACCCCTGCTTGGTATAATTATAAAAGATTCTCTATGATATCTTTATATTTTTCCATCTTTTCCATGCATTACTTTTGCGATTATAAAAAGTTGTTTAAAATCAGTCAATAAAGATAAGCACCGTTTGAAAACCTATATTAAGTCAGTATAGATTAATTACAAAGGCAAATAGCCCCCATCCCTCCTTTCCAACAAGTGCATCCCTGACCATCTTTCCAACCAGATACCAGGAGAAGCTTTTCCAGAGACTGCCAGGTGCTCTTTGCAGGCCCCTCTGCAATCATGAGAACTCCCATCTGTGTGCTTTCACAGCAATGGCAAAAGGGCAGCGACCATCTGCCCACCCCCAGCTCCTGCTCCATTATTTCTATTAATCGAGGAGTGCTGGTGGTGACGCCTATGTGTGGGGGCGGGGCAGGGTACCAGCATGGACACACCGCCTAAGGAAAGGAATAAGAATCACAAATTGGGGGGGGCGCCTGGGTGGCCCAGTCAGTAGAGCCTCCAACTTTGGCTCAGGTCATGTTCTCACAGTTTGTGGGTTCAAGCCCCACATCAGGCTTTGTGCTGCAAGCTCAGAACCTGGAGCCTGCTTCTGATTCTGTGTCTTGCTCTCTCTCTGCCCCTCCGCTGCTCATGCTCTCTCTCAAAAATAAATAAACATTACAAAAAAAAAGAATCACGGAGTGGGTCAGAATGTCAGTAGTCAGGTGTCCAAATTAGCTAGTCCCAGGAGCTTCCAGCAGGGGGCAGCAGGGCGCTGTGAGCAGCTGGCTCCCACATGAGCGGTGGGTGTCACAGATGAAATAGACCTAACTTCTCTGTCAGGTGGACGCCAGGAGCAAGTAATCCTTTAGAGTGTGTGACTCAGGAACTGAGTGCCCTTACAGAACTGCCTGATAGAAAATAAGACTTTCAACAAGTTGATGATTGTCGCCAGGAAACCACAATTGAACAGAAGAGAAACCCGATTTCTTCCAAAATCATATTTTTCTCAATTTAGAATCTCAAAGTCATCATTTTATGTATCTATTTTATGTATTTATTTACACTTGGACTTACTACAAAAAGGTTTTAAGGCAGCTTCACCAAGTCACGAGGCCTCTGTTTCATCCTAACTACACAAAACAAAGGAAACTCAGAATCCGTCCATATTTTCCCCAGGTGATAGGCCCTATTTACTGACAGACACTTGTCTTAGTGTTTGCCAAAATGAAAGAATGGTACAGGGCGCCCTGGTGACTCAGTCGATTGAGTGTCCAACTTCAGCTCAGGTCATGATCTCACAGTTGATGAGTTCGAGCCCCACATCCGGCTGGCCGCTGTCAGAGCAGACCCCCCTTCCGATCCTCTGTCCCCCTCTCTCTCTCTGCCCCTCCCTAGCTCGCACGCATGTGCACTCTCTCTCTCAAAAACAAATAATAAACATTTTTTTAAAATGAAGGAAGGGGAATTTGGTCCAAGGCTGAAAACAGATGAATTTGGAATGAAAGCCTAATAGCCCTGAAGTGATGCCAAGAGCAAAAAAACTGGTCAGTGAAAGACATCCTACAAGAAAGAGCAGGTATTAGGAGGCCAACACTCTGGCTGTCATCAGCTGACCTCCTGACACGTGTCTGGGCAAGCAACTGCCCCTCTCTCACAGCTTCCTCTTACATAAATAGGGGATAGGATCAGATAATTTGTCAGGTCCCTTCTATCTCAGATATGGGAACCTAAGGGAACTTCAGGGGTCTACAGGGAAAAAAAAAAAAGCTGAAATGGGTTTTGTGCTTTAGGCCTGGTTGGGACATAGGAATTGAGCGGGGAAGGCACTGTTCTTTTTTTTTCTTTTAACATTTATTCATTTTTGAGAGAGAGCGTGAGCAGGAGAGGGGCAGAGAGAGAGGGAGACACAAAATCCAAGCAGGCTCCAGGCTCCGAGCTGTCAGCACAGATCCCGACGCAGGGCTTGAACCCACGCACCGCGAGATCATGACCTGAGCCGAAGTCAGACGCCCAACCTACTGAGCCACCCAGATGCTTCCTGTTCTTAATAAGGTGTAGAGAGTGACTATTTGTGGAAATCACATCTTGACCTTTCTTTACGTGCACAATCCATTTCCAGCCTCAGAACCTTGAAACAGGGGAGGCAGGCCAGTGTGGTTTTCACAATTTCTAGCTTGGAAGTCTTCCTTTTAACCAAAATTGGGAGGGTTCAAAGGCATAGGCTTAGGTCTCCCTCGGGCATCCCATGAGGCCCTGTTTGAAGAGCCCTGGTCTGGAATAGGGAATTGGCTCTTGTTGGGTCCCCCAAGGAAGTACACAGCCTTTTCAACCCCCCACCGGGGCACCACTTAAAATCACGTCAGGATAGGAATACGCGCGTGACAGAGAGTGTCAGGCAAACACAAAGTCTTGTTTAATCTTTACTTTCAATCCCAATCTTTTCCCCTTTCATTACAAAAGTACTAAACAAACACAGACAGAATTGGAAAACTGACATCTGCAACTGTGTGCCTTCGGCAGGCATCTCAATAATCCCATCACCAACACCCCTGTGCAAGGACAGACATCAGGCAGATAATTCGCAGTAATCAGAGCTATACCATAAATGCATGATCTTTTTATTTTGTATAAAAATGATCAACATGACAAAAGCCAGAGCGCGTGTTGGTTTTGCACACTCTGATACTCCCAAGATCCTTCTCCTCTGGCCAGGCTGGAGGCTCAGCCTTCCTGGAAGGGAGAGACAACCTAGACCCCCAGCAGCTCACCCGAGTCAGCAAGCCGGATGTGGTGTGGAAAGCTGAGAGTGTCAAAGTCCCAGGCCTTTCCTGGGCTTGGAGGGGTGGCGGCCTGGTGTGGCTGTGGCCCAGAAGCCAGGTGGAACTCTGGCTGCCTTCCCGTGCAGGCAATGGGCTCCTGGCCCAGGCTCACAGGAAGGTGTCTTTGCTTGTCCCTCTAGGGAGCTGTGACCCAGCAGCTGTCCAGGGCGTATCAGTCTCCGACTTATCGTCAGCCCCCTCTGGCCCTCCTCGGAGGAGCTGTCAGTCCACTGTGCCATTGTAGGGTTTGTTGAACTTGTTAAAGGTGAAATCCACAGTGTGTGTGGAGATGGGCTTTCTGTACAGAGGGTTGGAAGCCTGCAGAACACAGAAGGCAAGAGGACACGTGTGCGTCCATTCATTTGAACACACACTCTCGGGGTCAGAGGCCCTTCCTCAGTCAGTCACCCCGGAAGGCGGAGCATGCCAGCAGTGGCAACCCCGTCCTGCAGGACCATCCCTGCCTCCACCTGTCATGCCCTGGGAAGGACCCTCCCTGTCTCTAAGATTCCCTCTTTCTCTCTCAGACGGGCTTGGCCAGATGGTCTGTGAGGTTCCTTCCAACTTTAACAGAAACTAAGTGGGGATTCAGGGGTGCTGCTCCCTGTGCTGCTCAGTCCTTCAGGAGCATGCAATTTGCTTGGGGAGACAAGACTCGCACAAATGGATGCTATCATAGACTCTAACAACTTGAGTTCATTTACTGAGTCTGCAGTCGCTCTAGGACTGTCCAGACTCTTTCTCTGAGGCTGCACCAAGCGCCTCTTCCCTAGAAGAGTCCTGAGCTAGGTCTGGTGTGAGGCTCTACACAGAGCCCCCTGTGCTTCTGGACCATGCATTCTCACCTTCTAGAATGGGGTGCACACCACCTCTCTTTGATTTCAATGCCAAAGATGTTAGTGGGCCTTAAAGCTTGTCTGACCTCAACCAGATCTCTAAGCTTGGCTTTTTTTCTTACTTCTGGCTCCCCACTGGCTTACCATTTCATAGCGGGCCCTGGACCTCTCACTCTGGAACTTGGCAAACTCTCTCCGGTCATGGATGGTGACGAGCAGCTTCCAGATGGCCAGGAGCGCAATCCCAATCAGGAGGATACTGCCAACCACGGCCAGGAGGATGGTCGTGGCGTTGGAGGCAGTTCCACACTCTGGAGGGGACCAGGAGAAACCATGAGCAAAGCCACTAGGATAGCATCCCTACCCCCTCCCCCACAATGTCAGGCCTATCTGGAACGACAGGTGCACCTCTCTTCCTTCCACCTTCTACCAAACACCTTCCCTCTCTTCTCTCTTAGATCCCCATGCTGTTTTTGGGAGACCTGGGGGTGCTGGAAGTTTTCTTCAATGCACACAAAGGGGAAGAGTCAAAGAGGGATGGTGACTGTTCCAAGGCCACATGTAGAAGAGACCCTTGGTGGCCGCACCCCTTTCTCCCAGACGCCATGGTGCACTGTGTGCTCAGCAGCACCTCCCCTTACATGAGTGTACGTGTGCCAGCCTGGCCCATTCTCCGCTCTCCAGACTGGATGTGTCTCAGCCTCCATGTAAATGGTTTCAGAGGCAGACTGGGCAGGCAGGAGGTTTCATGAAGCCGTATCCACAAGGGCTGGGCTGGAGGCCAGCCAACGTTTGTAACCCCAGAGTGTGACCCTTTGGAGCGAATGTGCTTATTTTCAAAGAACCACAAAGACAGCGCTTGGAAACAAAGCCTCATTCTTACAGGCATGCATCTTGGGCTGGTACCACAGCACTTCCTCTGCCGCTGGCCCAGAGAAGGCGTATTATGTGGTCTGGCTCAATTTGGAAAAACAGTTTGCAAGGCTGTAAATTGAAGGGAGCAAAACCTTTTCTCCTCGCCCCTGTCCCCCTCCAGGGAAGCATAAAAGGGGTCATACTAGAAACCCTAATTACTCCAAAGCAAAAGGCCATTAGTCCCAGGGTCCAAAGCATGAGGCAGAATTATCAATGTCTGCACTAAGGCTTGGCCTCCTCAGTGGCCCAGGAGCTGAGCGTGGCAGTTTAACCCAGAGCCCCGTCTGCCCTTCTTGGACTTCACGGTGGCAAGTGCAGGTACCCCTCCAGGGCTGTGTGTGTGTGTGTGTACCCAGATGGCCTGCCCAGCCTTGACCGTCCACGCCACCCCCCGCCCCCCGCCCCCCGCACACCCCCTGCAGAGCCTGTAGCTGCTCAGGGCCATCAGCGTCAGCTGTGCAGGTGAAATGTGTGCTATGGCCACTTCTACCCCTGTGCTCCATCTCCTCCAAGATGAGACACTATAACTCCCATGCCTCCACGCCATGACCTCCAGAGCTCTGCCCGGCAGTGGGTCCCCAGGTGTACATCATCTTTCTTCCAAACTCCAGGAACTGGGTAGGGGTGGCCTTAGATCCCGGTCTTTATAAGGAATTGTGACCCTTGTCTCTCTGGAGTTTGGAAAGCCAGTGAGGACGGAAGGGCGACAAGCCTAGAGCAGGGAAAGGTATCAGAAGCCAAGCTCCCAGGGGGAGCAGAGCCGGCCCTCACCCACCTGGCTCCCTGAGGACTGTCAGGTTGGCCCTCCCGCTGGGGAGCTCTGTGTAGGCGAACATCATGACACAGTCCTTGGCGGTTTTGTAGAAACAAAGCGCAGCCTCTTGGTCATCTTTCACTGGAAGAAAACCAGGTACAAGTGTCCTCTCGGAGCAACCCAGTGTGCTGATGGACAGGGTGGGGAGTCAAGCACCTCAGTTAGGAAAGGGGGTGCAGGGAGGCATGAAGCGGAGCCGGGGCCTTCACAAATGAGTTCGGGTTTCTCACGTGATGAATGTGGGCCCAGCATGGAATCTGAATTGCTCTGGGAACACGAATCCCCTGAATGGTGAGGAATCCCTGGGGAATGCAAGAGCCCCCCAGAGTGTTTGCTGGGAGCGATGTGAAATGGAAGAAGGCGTTATGCTTGGAGGTGAGGTTGGTAAGTGGAAGTGCCCTGGACATTAAAGGGACACAGAAAAGAAGGAGCCATTCCGATGCCCTTTGGGGCCTGAGAGTTCACAGTTGAGTCCACTTGGCTGAGAGCCAGCTGTAGTGGCCAAGCATCAGCAGCTCTTTGGTAGGGTGTAAAACCAAAAGGACCCATGGATGACGAGGACGTCTGGACAAGAGTTGGGCACCTGCCGTGGTGCCTCACCCACAGATGACACGGGCCAGCGCCCGAGGCCAGGGCCGAGCCCAGACCACCCGCTCCACTCTTCTAGGGAGCAGTGCCCACCTGTCCCCACATGCCGTTTACCCAACATGATGGACTCATAACCCCCTGTCCAGATGTCACCTGCACTCCAAGGCTTCTCTGGGGAAGGGTTAGACTGATCTCTAGGAGGAAAAAGGAGCAGGGAAGAGGAAAGCAAAGGGGACATTGTTCCGCAATGGCCAATCAGTCCTGAAAAACAGCTGTGGATTGATGTTGTGGCGTGAAATGCTTTTTAGCTCTTGCCTTTGTGACCCTGTTGCTCAAAGGAGGGTTTTTTTGGTTGTTTTTGTTCTGTTTTGTTTTGTTTTGAGAGCGAGCATGAGCAGAGGAGAGGCAGAGAGAGAGGGGGACAGAGAATCCGAAGCAGGCTCTGCATGATAGCAGAGAGCCCAATGTGGGGTTCAAACTCATGAACTGTGAGATCGTGACCTGAGCCAAAGTCAGAGGCTCAGCCAACTGAGCCACCCAGGCGCCCCTGCTCAAAGGAGTTTTAACCTGGAACCAGACAAATTAGTGTGGTTATCAGATGGGAAATCCTGGACTTTTTCTCCTAGGCCCCAACCATAAGCCTGGCCTGGGTGAGTGTATGTGTATGAAGAAAGCGGAGAGAAGGAAGGAAGGAGGATAAACAGTGAATCTGAACAGAAAGCTTCTCACTGAGGATTACACTGAGAGGCAGCTGTGCATAACAGCTCAGAGCAAGGGCCTCAGTCAGGGGGCCACAGGAAGGCAGCATCTCCTTCCGACTGTGTGCGCCCAGGCGGTTGGGGTGGGGGAGTGGCGAGCACTGCCCAGGTCTGTGGGCAGAACTTGCTGTGAGCCAGTCCTGAAGCACCAAGCAGACATGGTGGCAGGAAAATGGCCACGAGACAAGACTCGGTAGGCTCCCGACCGGCTCCCCTGGTCTAACACAAGCCCCGGCACGCAGGAGATGCTCAACGAACAAGTGCAGGCTGAATGCATGACTCAACATACTCGGGAGCCTCATGTGGCCACAGCGGTCGGTCAGAACCAGGAACGTCTACAGAGGGGGTGAGTCAGGACCAAGAGAGAAGGCAGGGGCTGGGAGCCTGCAGCAGCTGAGGTCAAGGTAGAGGGCAAGGCTGCCAGCAAGGGAGCCTCAGAGGCAGAATCCCTTTCATGGTACACAGTCTTGTTCCCCTCCCACCCCGCCTCACCATTTTAAATGTATAATTCAGTGGCTTTAGTATATTTACAATGCTGTGTAACTATTCCATCCAATTCCAGAACATGTCCGTCACCCCAAACAGACACCATCTTTGTTAGCGCTCAGCCCCAGTTCCCTTCTCTCCCCAGCCCTGACGACCACCAATCTATTTTCTGTCTCTGTGCTTTTGCCTATTTTGGACATTTCACATAAATGGAATCCTACGATATATATCCTTTTCTTTCTGGCTTCTCACACATAGCATAGTACTTACAAGAGTCATCTCTCTTGCAGTGTGCATCAGGACGCCATTCCTTTTTCCACTGTATGGATGTACCACATTTTATTTTTCCATTCATCGGTTCATGTACATTTGGGTTGGTTCTCATTTTTCACTCTCATGAATAACGCTGCTATGAACATTGTGCACAAGTTTTTGTGTTAACGTGTTTTCAGTTCTCTTGTGTATATACCCGGGAGTGATGTTACTGAATTGTGCGGTAACTCCGGTAATTTGCGGGGAACTGCCAGACCATTTTCCAAAGTAGATGCACAAATCTGCACTACCACCACACTGTATGAGGGTTCTGACATAGGGGCACTTTGATTCGGTGTAATTATAGTGCTCCAGACCACTTCCAAAGCCGGTCACGTGCATACGGGGCTAAGATATGTGATTTGCATTTAGAAACTCCTCAGCCTGGACAGAAATGGCTGTACTAGTAAAGGGATGGAGGCAGCCCAGAAAGGGTGAAACGCAAAGGTCTGTGCACCTCTGTCTGAGCCACCCTGTGGGCTCCCACTCAGAATGGGCTTATAGCCATTTGTTCAGAGATAAAGCAAAGGGTTGGATGGATGGAGTCAAACTGGAGTGGTCAGAATGAGAAGAACCCTAAAATGTGATCTGCCACGAAAGATAACAGAACAAGGAGTGAGCGACAGCTGCAGGAACAGGTGTCTGTTGCCGGGGGGGACAGTTGGGACAGCACTCAATCCCAGTGCTGGGATCACTGTGCAATCTAGGCCACACGAGACCCCTGCCCCTTCTGATGCCTTGCAGCATCATGAGAGCCACACCAGGCTGAGGCCAATGTGGTAAAGACTAGGCAGCCATTCATCAAACAGGGTTTCCTTGCCCCCTGGGCACACGACTTGACTACATTTCCCAGCAACCCTTACATCTAAATGTGTCCAAACAACTGAGTTGAAGTCGTGAGCACCATTTCCAGGCCTGGCCGATAACAGCATCTCACGTGATCCCTCACTGTCTTCCCCCATTTGCTGACTGAGTGGAGAGGATTCCAGGGACCTTGAGGAGAATAGAACCTTCAGGTAGAGGGAGCCTGGTTTCCTGAATGACCTTATCAACCAAGGCCTTATCAACCAAAAAGGTCTTCAATGGACTCACAGTGAGTGACTTATATTTAGTTAAGTCACTGAGGTCTGGGATTTGTTTTAGCAGCTAACATGACTTGTCCTAACTAATATACCAACTTCTCCGAGAGCCTGGGAGATGTGACTAAGATGGGGCTCCAGTGATGGTGCAGAAAGTTATGAACAAGAAGTCTTACACCCCAGAGAGCCCAGGGACCCAACAGTAGTATCCAGGACACTGACGTCATGCTTCTCAACTCCAGACTAGAACCACCCTGCTCCCTACCAGATGGCCCTGAGAATCGATGGTCTCCACAGAGGAGGAAGCCTCAAGGTGTCTACCACAATACAAAAGGGAACAGTCACCCAGGGCCACTTGGACACACTCACCGATGGTGTCCACCCACGTGATCACCTCATCCTTGCACAGGTTCTGGCAGGTCTGGTTGTCGGCCGGGTCCCCCACGTGAAGTAGCAAGCACTCAACACAGTCTCTTTGGAAAAGAGGCAATAAATGAGGGTGTTAGATGCTGTGCGGTGGTTCCCCACAGGTAACTGAGCTCCCAGGGGTGCACTGCCCACTCTTCTGCTGGGCCTGGGCCCTTGAAGGTTCTACTTCACCCTATCTTCAGATTTTTGGCCTCAGTCAGTGTTTCTGCTGGCCTCTGGTTACCCAAGGGTTCTTGGAGAAACATGTGAGTTTAGAGGCATGCCTGGTCTACACATCAAGTTGCAGGTTAGAGACTTTCCCATTTTTTTTTAAAAGTAGGTTCCACGCTGGGTCTTGAACTCATGATTCTGAGATCAAGACCTGAGCTGAGATCAAGAGTCATCCACTTAACTGACTGGTGCCCCAGAAACCGTTCAATTTCTGATACCAGGAGCCAAACCCATCTTCACTCAGCTGTATCACATGCCTTTGAAGAGTCTGCTCCAAGCAGGAAACTTTGGAGTGATTAAAAAAATGGGGTTCCTGGCCTCATAGAGGGGTCCTCACACCCCCGGCCAGTGCTTAATGCTGCCAAATTGCCCCATTTCCCAGGATTCCTACTAGGGGATCACTGCCAGGGCAGGGCCCTTAACCCTCCCACATATTAGACTCTACAGGAGGCTTTCTAGAAAATACCATCTCCAGGGCCTGACCACACCAATGGGATCCACATCTCTGGGGCAGAGCCTGGGCTTCTGGATTCAGATTCATACAGTGAGGGTTGTGAACCATTGTCCTGGAGCCCTTCTCTCTCCCAGATGGAGCCTGCCTGGAGGGTTCTACCCTCTATGAGTTGGTCTACACTAGACTCTGGTAGAGGCTACAGGGTGGCAGTCTCCTTCCAGGAAACCCACATTTCAACAGGGGCCTTCTGGAGAAATTGGGTTAGGAGCCAAAAAGTCTCGTTTTGAGCCCCTTCTCCTCCCACCTCAGGTGCACAGTTTAAGTCAGATATTGTGTAAAAATGCTTATGTAAAATGCTCAATTAAGGATCAGTACTCTACTTCCCATAGTCAAACCCAGTTCCAGACAGTCCCCATCTACCTTCACTTTACATCAGTGAGAACAGAATCCCGAGGCTGTGGGGCCAGAGAAGCAAAGCTTTCACAAAAGGTCTGTGACGCCTGCAGTGGTGGGAGAGGGGCCCGACCCCTCTGGGGGACTGTGGGATGGGGGAGCACAAACAGAACCCCAGGGAGGAGCAGGCTGGGCAAGACAACCAGCTGACAGTGAATTCTCAGGGACTTAGTGGGGTGATGGTGCCCGGTGGCGATGGGGGTGGCTGCCCCAGAAGCAGGGGCTTCCTTGAGACTGGGTTAGGGCCGAATCTGTGGAACACAGGTGCTGATACCACACAGCCACAGTGACCCGGGGGATGGCCACTCCGCTCACCCATAGGCCCATGGGGACCAGTGAGGTTATGTGTCTGGAAAGCTCTCTGGCAAAAATGTAGAGGGATGTACAACCACGATGCATGGCCTGAATTACCATCATCTGTTTTTTTAATTCCTTGAGATTGAGGCCAGTTACTAGATTTCCAGGGGAGAAACTTCAGGGGAGCAGCAGAACTGGAAGGGAGCTGGAGAGCACTTCAGGCGCCCCCCTTTGAGGCCAGGGGAGACAGCAGGGCCATGAGACGCTGTGGCCGCTGCTCCAGCACCCAGTGCCCTGCCTCTCGGTAAGCCCCTCCCAAGTCCTCACTTCCCTTTCTGAACGTTGGGGAGGAAAGCAGGCAGGACTTTCTTAGGAATTCAGGGGTGCCTAGGTGGCTCAGTTAGTTGATCGTTGGACTTTTGATTTTGGCTCAGGTCATGATCTCATGATTCATGAGATCCAGCCCCACATCAGGCTCATGCACTGACAGCTTGGAGCCTACTTGGGACTCTCTCTCTCTCTCTCTCTCTCTCTCTCTCTCTCTGCCCCTCCCTGGCTTGCGCTCTCTCGCTCTCTCTCAAAATAAACAAGGAAAAAAAAAAAGGAATGCAGCTACCCCAGAATTGGCCATAACATCCCACTCTCCTGGAACACTCCATAGAAACATTCTGGAGTTACAAACAAGTTGGTAATGTTTGCATTTCCCCTGAGGCCAGAGTCCCAGAGGCAGACAACTGAGACTTGGCTGCAGGCCAGGAAGGGGCGGTTTAGCTCTGGCCCTTTCTCCGGCCTCTGGGATTAGCACACAGCAAGTGACCCCCAAGCTGACCCTCCTCTCAGCGAGGATTCGCCAGCCTTCCAACTGCAACCGTTGTTATTAAACCACATTAAACCACAGGGCCACTTCCAGGAAACGTTCCCTAATTATCCATGTGGATTTATCAGTCTAACTTGTGTGCTCCACATACTGGGTTGAAACTTGTGATATATTGTAGTCATGTGTTAAAATAAGTCTGGCCTTTTAAACAAACAAGTTGCTGAGAGAGACTTTACTCAGAGAGCCTGTTAATTGAAATCAGCTGAGCCTGAGTGTGAACTCACCCAAGGTGAAGGGTATGTTTGGTTAGTTCTAGAAAGTGGAGACTGGCTGTTCTGAAACCCCAAGTGGGGAGGGTGGGGAAGACAAGGCATTCAAAACCTGGTGGTTCTTGGCAAACCAACAAGTAGAAAAACATCACATAAGTCACTTTCAAAGGGAATTTGTTTAAAAAAAAAAAAAAAAAAAGAAGTTGCAACTAGGCTTTGAAAGAAACAGAGAGCATCAGTGTGGCCCAAAGATGAAAAAGGAATAGTGAGGCTTCCTTATGGCATCTCTTTGCTCTCCTTGTGTCTTTAGTATTGCTTAATGGATAACAAATTATCAGATACTGTTTCTTCTCGGAAATGAATGCTTTAAACATTTAAAGCTACGGTTGTTGTGCCCTTTTGACCTAAAGCTAAGGTTGTCGGGCCTTTTAACTGACCTACGCCAAAACTGCATTGCCTTGCTGCTCGAGGGGAATGGAAGAAACGGGCTTGATCTACTTTTATTGATTCCATGTGTGTTGTCCTAGCTTGCCCCCCTCCCTCCACTAACCTCGTGTGTCCCAAGGACAGCCCGAAACAGTTCTGCGAGAGGAGCTGGGGGAGCGTGCCCCGCTCCGTCATAAAACGTGGGTGATGGCCGTGATTCCACGCTCACACGGCCCCAGCTACTTGGGCTCCAGATCCAGGATCCTACCCTCCTCCCCTGGGACGTTGCTATTTGGATTTCTGTTATTTCTCCACTCTTAGCAGGTCTAAAGTGGGTCTGCTTTTCTTCTCCCTCCCTTTCCCCGGCTCTTCTCCAATTACACAAAATAAAATCTGGTCCTGTCTATCTTGTCTCTCGATCTACAGCCAGCTTTCAATTACCCACGCCTGGATTATTTGAGGCAAACAGCCAAGTAGGGGTTGTGCCACCCAGAACATTTCTGAGCAAGGACCGACCAGCAGCCAAGGCAGGCTCGGAGAGCATGAACTCCTTTCTTTATCAGCCCAAGCCAGACATGTGGAGGGGAAATCTGCCAAAAGAAAATTGCACAGTTGCGTTCCCCAGCCCAAGAGAAACGACGTCTGTACTATTATTTGTTTCTGATTATCTGTGCCTGTTTCCCTCACGCCGGGCCCCCTAGCGTGGATGATGATGACACAGCTGTTCCTTTAGCAAAATTCAAGAGAAACGGTCACTCATGCCTTCCTGATGGCATAGCTCCTGGATCCCTTTAATTCCCGCCCATTCGCACTCTGGCAGAGGGGGAGGGCAGAGCTGCGGGGAGGTCAGCATGGAGAACGTGACCCCGTGGCTGAGTCAGTGGAGGCGCGGTGCCCACTGTCCAGACAATCTCTGCATTCAGCTGCAGTGCAGGGCCAGCGTTCTATTATCTGTATAAATGGAGCAGAAAATTCAAAAGCCATTGTGGTTTGTTTCTGGCATGCCTTATCTAGGTCGAATGCCCTCCTATCCGATCCACGTTCTGATTATGTTTTGTTCCAAGCAACATTTGCCATACGGTGTCCTGTGAAACATTATTTGGGAAATGTTAATGTCAGGGAGGGGATCCAACTTGTTTGAAAAACAGAAGCATACTACATCCCCCTGTGAAATACTCAATAGCACTCAAAAGGCTCTGAGAAGCCACTATTTTGGTACCCAAACCAGTTGAATTTAATTCAGTGATCTGGTAACTTCTAAGTTGGGGAATAGAATAACAGTCTTTTTTTTTGTTGTTCTGTTTTTATTTTCTTACAAAATCCCCAAGGAACCAGTGTTTCAAAGACACTATTTTAATATACAGTTAAAGTCTAGTTAATGTTCGTATGAGTTTTGCTCCCCAGAAAAGGCTGGGCAGTGGAAAATGCGGGAGATGGGGACTAAGAGGTGGGCCGGCTCCAAGGGCTGACGGGCTGAAAGATGGGCCTGGTCTGGGGTGAGAAGCGGGAGTGAGGGTGCCATTACCTCTTGGTGCTGCAGGCATCTGGGCAAGTCGGGCATTTCTCACATGTCTCCCCAAAAGCTCCTGGCTCTGTGCACTGGCACTGCCCACAGACACAGTGCCCACGGTCGCTGCAAATCTGGCCATCCTTGGCCAAGCACGTGCTGATGTCTGTTGAGCAGTTACAGTTGTCCCCAATGTAACCTGCGTGGCACTTGCATTCTCCACAGTGACACTCGCCGTGGCCTAAAGGGACACACACAGCACATCAGCGCCTGCCTGCATGAACACATAACCAACCACCCAGCGTCTGCCTTGCACCAAGACAATGGGGAGCCAATACAACAAGATACTGACTGTGCCCTCCAACTCTGTTTGGGCAGACAGAGAGGGCCTAGAGCCCACATGCTTGCATAGCAGGGGGCCGGGCAGCTTGTGTGGCCCAGCTAGGTCTGGGGCGGTGCTCTAAGTTGGTCCAGAATTTGACCAAGTAACACCACAGGACCATGACCCCAGAGAGTTTCTTCCTGTCTCAGTTGTCATGTGAAGAATGGCCACCAAATATGTCTGCTTCCAAATCCCCAGAGTAAATGTTAACCTCCTGCAGATATGACTAGGTGAAGGATTTTGAAATGGGAGGTTCTCCTGGGTTCTCCAGATGGGCCCCAATGCCATCACAAGGGTCCCTAGAGGATGAAGACAGAGGGAGACTGGACCACAGTGGTGATGGGACAACAGAAGCAAGATGCTGGCTCCTGCCTTTGAAGATGGAGGAAGAGGCCACAGAGCCAAAGAATGTGAGGAATGCAGCTCTAGAAGCTGGAGACGGCAAGGACATGGATCCTCCCGAGAGCCTCGGAGGGAGTATGGCCCAGTCAGCCCGGTGACTTTAGCCCAGACCTCCAGAATTCAAGAGAATAAATCCATGTTGTTAAAGGCCACTAACTTTGTGGTAATTTATTACAGCCACGGCGTGCAGTGATGCTGAATTCTGGCTCCGGCCTCAGAGCCGTAGCCCCGAGTGGGATGATTCAGGCACAGGTGCCAAGGTCAGCAGTGGCTAATTGAACAGCACTCACTATATACACATCAGGCTTTGCAGCATAAACTTGAGCAGTTTCTACAACGGGGCCATGTGGCAGGGACTGTTCCCTCCCTCACATCACAGCTGCTGCAGATGAGACACAGAGATGAAGCTGCTTGTTGAAGATCACCTGCCTGTGATGGAGTCAGGACTCACACCAGGGAGTCTGAACCCCAGCACCCACTGCCTCTCTGGAGGAAAGACAGCAGAATAGGCCCTAACCAGGTGGACAACCAGTGGAAGGTTGCCCTGCTCTTTGTAGGAGGGCGAGGGGCTGGGCATGCCCCTTGCAGGCATCAAGGGTAGAGGCTCACTGGGCTCAGAGGACAAGTGTCAGCGTGAGCGAGTGTTTCGCTCAGGGAAAAAAAAAGCATGGAGAGCGCCATCTTCCAAGAGTGCCAAGAGCCTGACAATGGATTCTCAATCCTCTGCACTAACAGAGGCAGAAAGCAGCGCTACGGCACTTAACTTTACAAACTTTCCCTTACACTAACTATTATGACAGCATGCTTTCCTTCCTGATGACATTTTGCTAAGGCTAAGACTAAAAGAACCAAGAATTGGGGCGCCTGGGTGGCTCAGTAGGTTAAGCGTCCTACTTTGGCTCAGATCATGATCTCCTAGTTCGCGGGTTTGAGCCCCATGTTGGGCTCTGTGCTGACAGCTCAGAGCCTGGAGCCTGCTTCAGATTCTGTATCTCTCTCTCTCTCTCTCCCTCTCTGCCCCTCCCCTGCTCACACTCTGTCTCTCTCTCTCTCTCTTTCTCAAAAATAAACAAACATTAAAAGTAAATTTACAAAAAAGAACCAAGAATCTGTATCATTGTGCAGCCAGTTACATACCAGCAGGAGACCGCAGCAGTGGGGGATGGGCATCAGACAGGTGGAGGCCTTGCATTTTATTCCCACACCTGAGCCAGTTATCCCAGTATCTGGATCCCAGCACCTTCTGTGAGACTGCCAATGAATGTGACCCACAATTTAGTTCAGGACCTAACTCCAGAGAGCTTCTTCACCGGCCACTTACTTCCTGCCCACCCCCCCTCTCGTGCTCTGTCGGCTCCGCGGTGCCTAGAATCTGCAGGCAGGAGGGAGGCCATCTGGAGCGACCAAGTCTCCCAACCTTCCCGGGGCCAGACAGCCTCTCTGCTTTTACACCACGGCTCAGAGCCTCAGCAGATACTGTGCCGGGCGAGAGCCCCCTCCCATTGCCCGGGCAGTGCCGAGGCATATGGCAACCCTCTGGGAAAGGTGAGGAAAGCCAGCAGGAGGCTGGGTGCAGTCTAACTGCCTAGGAGCTGGCATGTGAAGGTGAGGCACAGGAGAGGGCAGCACACCTACTCAAGGGTTACACAAGGTGGGGGCAAGGGGCTGGAGGGCACTGGCAGCAGAGTGCACGGCTCCCACGGGAGGGCGGCTGCAGACCCCTCCTCTAGCCCGGTCTGTGAACAGTGCAGGTTTCAAGGCTTGGCAGGCAGGAAGCCACCCCCCACAGGAAGCCTTCCCGAATGAAATGGATCCAATCTGCACAACCCCTTCACTCTCCAGCCTCAGGGGCCACACTGGTCAAGAGCCTGTTTCAAATTAAAAATGGGTCACTGTCGAGGGTAATTTCCATCCCTCCCCCACCATTTTATTATGAAAGTTTCCAAACCTGCAGCCAAGTTGAAAGGATTGTACAGTGAACATCCATATGCTTGCCACCCACACTCCACCGTCAGCGTGTTACCTGCTGCTCTATCGCACATCCACCCCACCCCCTCCACCGGTCAGTGCAGCTTCCAAAACGCATTTCCAAGTGAGCTGCAGATATGAGTGCACTTCTGGGGAAGGTTTCTAACATAGCTCTGGGACTCCCCAGCAGCCTGTACGCCACACTTCCCATAAAACATGGTCAGTGCCGTATTTACAAGCAGCACGACGGTACCTGGGTCAGAGGGACTGCTTTGCTGGAGACAGCGGGTGCTGTTTTTCTCCCTGCTCTAATTGTGTGTGGCAGCAACATAACATTAGCCAATAACAACCTGACACCGTATTCCAACGTGCCAACATTCTGGAGAAGAGGCAGGATATCATTTGGTTGAAGACTTGGGTTTCAGGTGAAGTGTGTGTGTGCTGAAGGAAGAACTTGCTCCCCATGGTGACTGGGCGTCGAAGTGACAGAACCTGCTTGCTGAGAATGCCGGCGAGGGCACCTGCTGCTCTGTGTTCTCCACCATGATGCCAGATCAGCAACGAGCCTGGCCATGTTGGATACATCTGACACCACACAGTCCCGAGAGCCCCCAAACCCAGCCAGAGGTCAAAGGAGTTGAGTGTGTCCCAGATCTAGGGCTCAGGCAGAGAAAGTTAGGGGTCAAGGGCAGGAGAGGGACAGGACTCCCCACCAGAGACATGAGCCATTCCAGAAAGCCTCCCACGACACCTGAGCAGTGAGGACATGACAAGAAACAATGTGTAAGATAAAGTAGACAGAGCACGGACAGCCCCTGCCCACTTAAGTGGGGTGAGCAAGCAGCTGGGTGCTGAGGGACTGTGGGACATCAGTAAATCCTTATCCATGTGGCTTTTGGCCTCAGAAATTTGACAGCTCCAAAGTCAAGTCCCAGCAAGTCAAAGCAGGGCAGCCTCCGGGCCTGGTGAAATGGCGGCGACCTCTCAAAGGCTTGCCCTCACTGGCTCCCTGGCTCCCTTGCTGGCCCCAGTTTGTCCGGCGGTTCTTCCACTCTCAAAGACAGCTTGAAGCAGCTACGGCAAAGATGTGGCCTGTGCTCTCATGTCCTCCTCCCCATCTATGGCACATCACACCATCTGATCACAGGAGCCTTGGCTTGGTCTCAGGATCCCCCTCAACACAGTAGTCCAAGGAGGTTCTACCAACTAGGCGGACTGGCACAGAAGATACAACCATTTGCCATCTTGGTTTAAAGCTTTCAAGCCTCCTTTAGAAAGCATGACCCATCCAGGTTTTCAAAAACTAGGTCAGTATGGTTACACTTTACCCTGATCCAAATGTCTCAGATCCTGTAGTTGGGCCTCAACCTGTATGCATGGAGGTTCCCCACATCTTGTGGTCAGCCCTTAGTCTCTCCCAATGTCCTAGCAGGAACACGTTATTAAAATAACAAGGGTCATTTGGCCCTGTCCCAAGGATCAATAACCTACCAATCACCAGTAAAACTAAATGGGGGACTGGGGACATTATCCCGGTTAACAACACCCAGGGGGCCTTAAGCAAGGACTCTTCGGCAAAACACAGCTCCTTTATAATGCTACCCCCAACACCTTGGCAGAGTAAGTCAAATTTAATGATGCCTGTTTAATACCGTGCAGACATAAAAATATTTTCATTGCACATAGGTAGGGATACTGAAAGGCATGCGAAAGCACTTTGTAAGCTGTGACTTGCTACATGTGCAAGTTATTAATAGTACTACCTTTGTTAGAATGATTGATAGCTAAATGGACAGGAAGTTGTAAATGTGTCTATTTATACAGAATTTCAGCTCTACAGAATTCAACAGCTTTCCATCAGCAAAACAGTGCTTGTGTGGGCTGTGGGCCAAGACGTGGCCCCATGCCTCCCTTTATAAAATAGAATATCGGCGATTTAGGGGGAGGGGAGCCCTTAAAGCAGGCTGGGAAGGAGATGCCAGGGACAAGCGGGAGAGAATCAGTGGTTTGGAAGCCCAAAGAGACATGATCGGAAGCCCGAGCAACCGCAAAAAGAGATCAGGAAGTGCAAATCCCAGGTGGCTACTGTGGATTTGCTACAATCTGGAGGGGTGAGGGCAGAATCCAGGGGGCAGTGAGGTGGCTGCAAGCAGGCAGCTCCCACAAGTGGTCTGGAAGTGTGGGAAGAGATGGGGAGGAAGGCAGACAGGATATTCTGAAGATGGGGTATATTTGTGCCTTCTTCTGACTGCAGACAAAGATTCAGAAGAGAAATGGTTTGGGAGGAAACGAAGAGATGGAGGGAATGGCACGCTCTAAAGAGAAGAGATTACAGCAGAGAAAGAGGCAGAGAGAAAGAGAGGGGACACGCTGAGGGGTGAGGACTGTGGCCAGAGTGCAATGTGCAAGTTTCCAGCTCCAGCCATGTTGAGAGAGGCTGAGAGGCTGCATGGAGCCAAGTTCACGTATGTCCTCCACCATTCACTATGTCACCACGGGCAAGTCCCTAAACCTGTCTAATGATCTGTTTCCTCATCTGTCAACGAGGACAATGCCCTCCTTGTAGAAATGTTGTCAAGAAATACGGTGCTATTGCAGGTAAAGCCCTCACTCAGCATCTGGTGCGTGGGGGCGCCCAGGAAACGGGCTAGAATTGCTATGAACTGCCACTGGAGCTGAGCAACAAGGCGCTTGGAGACCGATGCGTTGGACAACTGTCTCAGGGAGATGCAGGGATGGTGGGGCCTGAGGGGGAGGGGGGAGCATGAGGTGGGTCCCAAGGTCTTTGAGGAATGCAGGGATGGCCGGGATGTCAGTAAGGGGGGAGGGAGGGGAGAAAAGTCAAGGTGCACAGCTCAAAGGAGGGGAGGGTGTGGGAGTAGGTGGAAAGCAAACA
This sequence comes from Prionailurus viverrinus, assembly GCF_022837055.1. Classification (NCBI taxonomy): domain Eukaryota; kingdom Metazoa; phylum Chordata; class Mammalia; order Carnivora; family Felidae; genus Prionailurus; species Prionailurus viverrinus. The sequence continues at coordinate 89,262,732 of NC_062569.1, read as the reverse complement.
TCCAAGGGGGTCCTGAGGAGCTGGGAGAGTGCCGACCAGGAGGGGCCAGACTCCCAGGCTCCCCCAACTTCCCTCAGGGACCACCAGGAAAGAGAAGGGAGGGGGGGATTTCTGCACAGGCCCAGGATGAAGAGCAGCCTGTTTACCACGGAACATGAGTGGTGGAGAATGGGGTGGGGACACAAGGAAACACTGGGAAAATGAGGCAGTGGTGCGTGGTGAATATGTGGCTTCCAGAATCACAGTGCCTGAGCTGGCCTCCTCAATCTGCCACTTACCAGCAGTTACTAACGTCTAACCCATCTGTATCATGGTTTCTTCATTTTTTTTTTTAATGTTTATTTACTTTTTTTTTTTTTTACATTTATTTATTTCTGAGAGAGAGAGAGAGACAGAGCACAAGTAGGGGAGGGGCAGAGAGAGAATGAGACACAGAATCCGAAGCAGGATCCAGGCTCTGAGCTGTCAGTACACAACCTGATGCGGGGCTTGAACTCACACACTGTGAGATCATGACCTTAGCCGAAGTTGGATGCTCAACCAACTGAGCCACCCAGGCGCCCCAATGTTTATTTACTTTTGAGAGAGACAGACACACAATGCGAGTAGGTTAGGGGCAGAGAGAGAGGGGGTCACAGACTCCGAAGCAGGCTCCAGGCTCCGAGCTGTCAGCACAGAGCCTGACGTGGGGCTCCAACTCACGAGCTGTGAGATCATGACCTGAGCCGAAGTCGGATGCTCAACCAACTGAACCACCCAGGAGCCCCAGTTTCTTCAATTTTAAATGGGGCTGATATGGGACACCTGGGTGGCTCAGTCAGTTAAGCATCTGACTTTGGCTCGAGTCATGATCTCGTAGTCTGTGAGTTCGAGCCCTGCATCAGGCTCTGTGCTGACAGCTCGGAGCCTGGAGCCTGGAGCCTGCTTCGGATTCTGTCTTTCCCTCTCTATGTCTCTCTGTCTCTCAAAAATGAATAAATGTTTTTTAAAAAATTGTTTTTTAAATGGGGCTGATATAAATGCCCCCGTCATTGGTTTGCTGTAGGAGTTAATCACTTAACCTGAATAAAGCACTCACTCAGTGTTCGGCATATAGTAAGTGCTCCCTCACTATTGAGGAAGCTCAGAGTAGATCTCGGAGGATCGGAAGAGAAGTACTTTCTGCGAGGTTGGGTCAAAAGCCGCCGGGGTTAAAATCTCCCATGAGGTTATGTATCCATGTCCAGCCCGAAGCGAGCAAACCCAGGACCTGGTGCAGCTGTTCTGAGGCCTCCAGAGCCTCGGTGGGAAGGCTGATACCACAAAGGCGCCCGAGGCCCTGTGGGGACGCTCCCTGAGGCATGTCAGGCAGCACATAAGCGGTCTAGGAGGGAAGCCACCGCTCCCCCTCACCCCCAAGCTGGACTTGGACTCAGGGCCTGCAGAGGACCCAGATGGCCATGGGGTGACCTCGGAGGAGATGCCTGAGGGCAGTGGGGCAGGCCTGAGATGGGCAGAACCGAGAAGTGATTCTCTTCTCCCCATTCTCACCCAGCACAGGAGCAAGGGGTCACAACCAGGCAGACGTCAGACCCTTAGGGCACAAGCCAACTCTCCACAGCTGGTCCCCAAATAGTTTCCATCCAGCTCCGGAACACACTGTGGCTTCCTTCAGCAGCGGCTTCAGGCCCCTCCAGGAGTCCCAAGTCCGGTCCTAGCTCCCAGAAGGCCCGGGAGGGGAGGGAGGACTAAGCCCAGTTCCTGAGACAGGAAGGGCGCTTCCCTCCTCTTTCTCACGGTCCTGCCTCCCTCCCTCCCTCCCTCTCCCCACAGCCAGTGTTCCTCCCTCACACAAGCAGTTCCCTTCCTCTCGCCTTCCTAGTTTCCTCTCCTCACAGACCCTGCACCCCTTCTCTCAGGGCTCTGCGTCTGCTCCCCAGTCTCCCCTCCTGTCAGAAGAGGCAGCCCTGTAAATAGGAAGTGGTGAAGAGGAAAGAAAAAGAAGGGGCGTGTTCTGAAAATCCCTGCTCATTCAGGTGGCTACTGTGTCACCAAAGTCAGGTCTTGAATTCTCCAACAATTGGCTTAAAAAGAGCAGGAGGCCAACTCAGAACGTTACGTGCCTCCAGTCACCCCTGTCTGTGAGACTCGCGGCCCCGAGGGCTGCCAAGCCAGGGCACCAGGGCAACCGGGGTCAGAGGCCACCGTTCTGCCTCCTTTAACATCAGGGGGGGTGTCTGGAGTCCCCGTTCGGAGCCTGTGGACACACAGCAGAGGGCCCTTGGCACACGTCCTGGTACAAACACAAATCGAGGAGAACAAAACCAGACACGGGCCCACCTCTCTGTGGCCAAACACATATGCAGGCTTCCAAAGGGCATGGCCTCTCTGTGTGGGGCTCCTGGGCAGGAAGGGGAAATCCCTCATAGGAAGTACTCTTCCTGGTTCGCTGCTGACAAGCAGATTAGCGTTACATAACAGGCCCTCAGTGTCCTCACAGGCCCTGCTCCGCCTGTGCTGCCTGCTACCCTCAGGGTGTCTCTGAGCCTGGTCCCATGGGAATGTGCCCCTCCCGTATCTTATCTTTCCCTTCTGTACACTGACTTGGTTCTAGAAAAAGTAAAGAAAGGAGATTTGGGATCTTAGCCTGGCTCCAGGCACTTTAGCAACAACTAAATAAACCTCCAGGGGCAAGAGAGATGTCGTTCTTGACAAGTGTACCTTTGCTCCACAGGCTTTCTGAGGCTGTAAACACAGATTCTCCTGCCAAGGACCGTCACTGACTGGAGAACTCGCTCTGCAAGGGCGGCTCCCCAACAAAGAAGCATAGCGCTGCCTCGCCCCACACCAAGCCTGGACCTCAGCTCCCTCTGTCCTATCCTTGTCACTCTACTTGAAACGCCTCAGAAAAGCTCAGTTTGGGGACATCTTTTTTCAGCAGTGCTGCTGTGCAATCTCAGCTACCTACCTGCTATCTCGGGGCAGTGGTCCGGTTTTCTCGTCAATGAAAGAGGGATACTGCCTTGTCCCCCTTACAGGATTGGGAAAATTCTTTGTAATGTGCAATAGAGAATGTGTGGTGTACTGCCTCCAAGAGACTTTTAATTTCACTGGAACATCAAGCCACTTTTAAAATCTCTTCACCTAGAGAAACTTCATGGAATACTTACAACAGACTAGGCATTGTTCGAAGCCCTTTACATGGATTATTTCATTAGTCCCCCCCGCCCCCACCCCCGGGGCCGATAACCCCGTGCCACGGTACAAGCACCACCCTAATTTTCCCAGAGCTGGCAAATGAGGCACGGAGAGGCCAAACGAGGCCAAGTAATTTATCCAAAGCTATACAACAAGCGGGTGTCAGGGCAAGGATCTAAACCACATTTGTTTGACTCTGGAGCCCATATTCCTAACCACTGCACACACTGCTTCTGCAGTATCATCCACTCATGATTACGTGATAACAATTAAAATAGCATATGGGATATGGGGAGCCTGGGTGGCTCAGTAGTTAAGCGTCCTACTTTGGCTCAGGTCATGATCTCATAGATCGTGCGTTTGAGCCCCGTGTTGGGCTCTGTGCTGACAGCTCAGAGCCTGGAGCCTGAGCTTCGGATTCTGTGTCTCCCTCTCTCTCTGCCCCTTCCTGGCTCATGCTGTCTCTCTCTGTCTCTCAAAAACATTTTAAAAAAATTTTAAAAAATAACATATGGGATAAATGTTCAAAGAGCCCAGGATGTGGTACAGTTAAAAATGTGCAACACGGCCATCCACAAGACTGGCTCTTTTAACCACTGATCCTTCAAGCACTCTTGGCCTCTTCTGTAAAGCAAGGGTGGTAGATCAGGTGGGCTCTCCAGTTCCTCCACAACCATCATAACGCTGCTTAAGGTCAGGGCACAGAGAAATGTGGAGAGCCCGACGTGGGCTTCAGGCTCAGCTGTGGGTTTCAGAATAGTAGAGGAGAGAAGGCATTTGGGATGCAATAAAGCAGTACAAGCTCACATGTGATGATGAATAGGGTGGGCAGCTGGGAGGGAAGTATTTGAAGAGGAGAGGTTTTGGGGAGCCTGGGTGGCTCAGTCAGTTGAGCAGCCGACTTCGGCTCAGGTCATGATCTCGCGGTCCGTGAGTTCGAGCCCCGCATCGGGCTCTGTGCTGACAGCTCAGAGCCTGGAGCCCGTTTCAGATTCTGTGTCTCCCTCTCTCTGACCCTCCCCTGTTCATGCTCTGTCTCTCCCTGTCTCAAAAATAAATAAAACGTTAAGAAAAAAATTTAAAAAACAATGAAGAGGAGAGGTTTTGGGGAGCCTGGCTGGCTCAGTCGGTTGAGCATCAAGACTTTAGCTCAGGTCATGATCTCGCTGTTCCCGAGTTTGAGCCCTCCATTGGGCTCTGTGCTGATAGCTCAGAGCCTGGAGCCTATTTTGGGTTCTGTGTCTCCCTCTCTCCCTCTCTCTCTCTGCTCCTCCTCTGCTCATGTTCTGTCTCTCTCAAAAATAAATAAAGATTTAAAAAAAAAAGAAAAAAAGGAGAGGTCTACTAGGATGGGAAGCGAGGGTGTGGAAATAGATACAGGCCTATTGCATGTACATATATATGAATGAATGGACAAGTAGACGGTAAAAGGGAGGGAAGGAAGGATATTATGGAGGAAGGAGGCCTGAGAGTTAGACTAAGGAGTTTGAATTTATCCCTTAGGCCCTAAATGGCCTGACAATAGACTCCTATCACTTGAGGTAAGCCACAAGCCTCACCTGGATGCCGCAGCATCCTCCTGGCTGCCTTCCCATTCTATGGTCTGTCTCCCCCCCAAGTCAGTTTCCACCTGGGCTCCACAGAGTTTCTCTAAAATATAAACTACGTGATGATGCTCTTGCATAAAGCCCTTCCATGGCTTCTCATCACCTACAGCATAGCTTCTACGTCTCTACTTTGTGGTGCAACATCCCAGGCTACCCCGTGAGTCTCTTCAGCCATCCCTGCTTTCCAAGGCACCCCAGGTTCTGGCCATCCCCACATACGTGCAGCCTCTATGAGGTGATGAACATCAGCATGTTTTGGTTTTAAAACAATCGCCTTGTGGTGTGGAGAACAGATAGACCAGGATGGTGGTCAAGGAGTTGAATTTCAAAGAAATAAGAGGTCAGTGGACAACCTGGTAGCATATGGGATGTAGGCGTTGAGGAGAAGGTGGGAAAAGGATGATTCCTAGGTTTTTGGCTTATGAAAACAGATCAAAGGAGAGATAAGGAGAATCAGAACAGAACCACGGCTGGGAGGAAGATCATGAGATCAGTTTGAGCCATCTTGAGACTGAGGTGCACTGAAGACACCCACTGGAGATGTCAAGAAGGCAAGTGGTGGAGGGAGCTCAGCAGCAGGTCTGAGCAATGGAAGGTGTGGGTGTGATGAGATTCCCAAGAGAGAGTGTTGGGAAGGGACATCCAGGCCATGCCTTGGACAAGTGGACAAGCCAGCATTGAGTGGGTGGCTAGAGGTGAAGGATCCCGCAAAGGAGACGCCAAAGGAGACGGCCAAAGGCTGAACGTGGAGAGAGAGGATTTCAAGGTAGGGGTGGTCAACAGTGTCAACTGTTCCAGAAAAGTCAAGAGCTAAAAAAAAGTCTATGAGATGTAGCAGCACAAGGCCATTAAGGATCTGGGAAGACCTATTCTGAATCCCAACTGGACTGAGGTTAAGGCTGACTGGGTGGAGACAAATGTCAGAAATATAGCTGTGAATACAGAGGAAAGAAGGGGACAGTGAATGGGTAGGAGGCTGAGGGCTTCTCTTTCTCTATTTTTTTCTAGAACGAAGAGACCTGAGCATGCTCAAAAGCTGATGGGAGGCTTAGTTAAGAGGAAAGCTTAAATATAAAATCGATTATCACACAGATATATCTGTTTGTTTACTCGTTTGCTTCAACCCATTAGTCAGCAAACCCAAACAAAATCAAAGATGGCATTTTATTTTTCTTTGTCCAATGCCTAGAATCGTCAGGCCCACAGTGGATGCTCAGAACATGGGCTGGAGGCTGAGAATATCATCAGCACAAACCTGAAGCCCTGGAGGAAGATATCCAAAGCCGTAAATTAGAAAGGGAACAGAAGCATTATTGAGGCTTATGAACTTAAATAGGATTCTTGAGGTATTTCAAATTCTTAACACGTGCCCAAGAAATCCAGAGACTTAAAATACCATGAGGAAAAAATGGTTAAGAATTCTCTTTCCTTTGGCAGGTCAAGGTTATAGTCCAGCAGCACAAGCTTTGCACCCCGCTATTGCTCTTGCGTATTGTTCAGATTTCTCCAGCAAAAAAATGTCCTTCAGACATGTGAACAATGATGCATCGTCAGTCTCAAGGCCAACCGCTCCTCTGTCTTTGGCTTAGTGCTAATGAGCCAGCCCTGACAAGGTCAACTGATGGTGCTTCCCAAAAGTCAATGCTCCAACAAGCCTCTCGCCCTTTGCCTTCATCTGCCGAACCATATGTTGCATTCATGTTGTATCTGAGCAGCAAAATATGATGACCACTAAACAAATAAGGTGATGTTGCTTTAAGCTAAGCTTCTCCAAACCTCAACATTCCTTTCGGAGATGACAGCACTGGCTAGAAAGCTAAGACTCCACTGTCAAAGGGAACAGTCCTCCCAAAGGATGCCTTTGCCTTTCTTGTCCTCACATCTGATTTCTCAATGCTGAGGCCCTGCTGCTGAGCCCCTCAAATTACTATTGCATTTCACATGAGGGCAGCAAAGAAAGGACTTGGTCTCTGACCGAAGTCTATCGATCACAGGAGATTAAAGCAATGGACAGAAGAGGGCAAAATCTGTGTTCTTTAAGGAACTCATCTTTCCAGTCTCAAAAAAATCTATAAACAGCTAAGTGAGATGAACCACAGTCCTCACAGGACCCTAAGGAATGCTGACTCAGAAAGAAAAACAGAGGGCCTGTGGCCAAAAGAAACCGAGGTTTCTCAGATCAACATCTTCAGTTTGGCTTAACCTGCCCAATCCACCTGGCAGGCACTTCTGGGGGAATGCCAACCACATCCGGAGAGATATAAGTTCACTACCCTTGGTCAGTGCAACAGGATGGGAGAGTTACTATTTTCAACCTGGAAAACCATCGTGTTGTTGTGGTTGGTTAACAGCTGCCATGTTCCACCCTCAGCTGGCCACTGTTCAGAGCTGGGTGCAGCACTCTTAATGGACAGAGCTGGTTTGGAATGTCACATGAGTGGGCCACGTTGAAGCTTGGCTGCCAGGAGCCCAGCTAAGCCACAAGATGGTAGGAAGCAGCTGCCCAGAGAAGAGAAGAGCGCTCCCCTAGAGTTAGGAAAGGTGGGCTTTTATTGGGTCAAGGCTTCGGGCCAACCATTGGTGGGGAGTGTGGCCAACGTGCCAATCTTCTCAGCCACAGCCTCCTCCACTTGGGTGAGGTCAGTAACAGCCACATCAATCGCCTGGTAGAGTAACAACAACTTAATGACATCACTCATGTCAAAAGCATTTTATAAATTAGAACAGGCCCACAAAGGTTCATTTAAGGAAAGTGGGTTTAGCGTAACCAATAACAACAGCCAGACACCCACTGAATATGAAGAGGAACACTCTGCCTTCCATCAAATAATAGTCAGAAAAGGACAGCTACCTCAGCCTGTCCTCTGGTCCACGTGTGTCCTTCAGCCTGGTCTGCTGTATCTGATATGTCCTTACGTAACCCAGACAAACACTCACTTAGGAAAACAGACACTAAATGTTTCCTAAAATTTTGACCGAAATAAAGAGCACTTATTAGGTAAGACTTGGAAAATGCGGGCTCAATGCTTGGGTGGTGGCAGAGAAAACTGGATTGGTAATTCAGAGATTTGGGAAGGGCCTCAAGCTAATCAAAATAAGTAAAATTTGGTAGAAATGAGGTAACTATTTACTTGCAAGGTTCTCCTGGTCTGAATCTATAACCAAGAATCTCAGCAAGCTTTAGTCCAGGTTCTGAGTCTCAGTTTCCCCAAATGTACACAGTCAAGCAGATAGTAAAATGTCAACCCACTGTGTGTGACAGATGCTATTAGCAAAGGCACAAGACACAAATAATCCTACTATTAAGTGCTTGCTCATTATGAGCGCAAAATACTAACAAATGAGCCTCAGTTTGTTTCCAAGGAAACCACCTCAATATAGTGAAAAGGGCATTAAAATAGATGTTCCTTATATTATTACATTTGCCTATTACTAAAGACCAATGTTGTGTCAAATAACATACCAACATGGGAAGGATATTCCTTTAGCTTAGGAATGGTGGGGTCACCTGATCAAGACATGGTGGTTGTGGGCTGGAGTGATTGGAGGTCCCCTCTTCTGGGTCCCAGGGTGACCGGCAGGTGTCCCGGACAGGGGAAGCCAAGGGTGCAACAGGTCAGACTCACTCAGAGCAGCTTCCAGACACCAGGGAGTATTAGAATCTGGGTGGGGCTCTTAGGTCAGTTTTCATAGAGTCATGGACGCTCATCCCAAAGGAAAACAGGGCTACTCCTTCCAATTCCACCCCACCCCACCAGAGGCACTGAGCAGCAGAGGCCTATAATCAGTATGTCACAGTTTCCAAGTCGAGATCAAACTCAAAGCCAGGGCTCAACATTGAAGAAATGAAACCAATACTGGAGATCGTATAGTTCTCAATTTAACTAAGAATGGAAAATTGCCTAATGTGTTATCCTATAATATCAAAAAACTAATGCCACCCAAACCTATACATGACTAAGATCTTATCTTGGGCATTCTCATGGCCTTTCTAGGATTTTCCTTTGCTTTTTAAGTTTCATGATCTCTTTCACAAGCCAAGTGTCATGCCCTTAAGATCAGTCCTGAAGTTTAAAGGCATGTATGGGCTCTTCACCACAGGGGCTATGCTTGCACATTTCCCTTTCTAACTAGCAAGAGAAGGGCAGTGAGGTAAGATCCAATGCTTAGGATGGTCCATTTTTCAGAATCACTGGTGGACTGTTGCTTAAGATCTTTGCAGAAACAGGATCTGAGCAGGGAGCAAGGGCAGCAAGAAAACTCCACCCAGAGCTGAGCTCAGAGCATGGAACAAGGCAGGTTCTCAACCCAGTCTCCCAATACTCTCTCCCTTGTCTTTCAAGATCTCATAAAGTCAGATGGTCAAGGTAGAAGTGCGAATGACTTATATCCTCATTCCTCAGTCTCAGAAAGTTTTTGAGAAGTGGAAAAGTCTAGGGGCAACAAACATTTAGATATTAATTCAAGACTGTAAGCAGCCCCAGCTGTGACCCTGGCTCAAAGCACAGCCCTGGCAGGTGAACAGTGCTCAGTGAGCTCTTACTGCAGGAGACGGAATCAGCCACTCACCTAAAACAAGATGACCCTCAGGCAGAGATCATGGTTTCTGCATCTGCAGCTGCACTAACATCGGGTACTTGCTACGCTCTGGTTTTCCCAAAGAACTCTCTCCAATCACAAGCTGCAAGAAGCTGGCTGACCCTGGGGAGAGCAGCTCAGTGCACCTGGTTCATGCACTGTTTCGTGATAGGACTAGGCCCTAAATGTGGGTCCCTTTGTGTCTTTCAAGTGAACTTGGGCAGTATCTGGATACAGATGGAATTCTTACTAAATTCTTGATCATGAAATGAACTTCTGAAACCGACCTGTTCTGATGCTATGAATGTCTCTGATGCTTATCTCTACGCAAGAAGATGTGCCTCCAAGAAGGGGTGCACGGGGGAGGCTAGGTAGTGACATTTACTCAAACCCCCAATGTGAGGCAGTGTTCAAGGAGATTTGCGGACATTGTTCTATTTGATGCTCACAACCCTCTGGGGTATTTGACAGATAAGAAAACCTGTCAAAAGCTGTTGGTTACCAGAAGTGGGGTGGGTGGGGAGATGGGGGAAATAGGCGATGGGGATTAAAGAGGGCACTTGTTGTGATGAGCACCGGATGATGTTTAGAATTGTTGAATTGCTGTATTGTACACCTGAAACTAATATTACACTGTAATTAGATGGTAACATCTAATTGGAGTTTAAGTAAAAACTTACAAAAAAAAAAAAAAAAGAAAGAAAAAGAAAGAAAGAAAATCTGTCAGGGAGGGTAAGTGAAGAGTCCAAGGTCACAGAAGTAGAAAGGGGCAGGGCCGGGTTTAGAATCCAGATTTGAACATGGACCGGTAAATGGAAGTGTCTTTACTAATTAGGGGTATGTCATTCCTTATGATCATAATTATTGAAGAATCCTGTAACAAATTCTGCTCTTAGACCCACCGTATTCTGAGTGCTCCACAATGGAATAGGACCCTCTTAACTTCTGCTGTCATGTGCATAATTAGGATTTATGTAATAGCAAATAAGGGAAACTGCTATGCAGGACATTCCTGTGGGGGACAAGAGGCCCTTTCTCTAGAAAATGTATATATTTTGCATTTTTATATTTGCAAGTAGTACCCACGTAACCATCAACAAACTAAGAAGAGATTAATATACATGCAAAAACCTGAAGAATTTTCTAGGCTCTCTCACCTGAGGCTCTATAGGGGTAGCAATCCCACCAAGAGGCCCCTTTCTTGGAAAATTCAAGATGTCAAATCATGGTTCATTCAAAAGGTACTTTTTGAGGCCTCTGTTGTGCAGCCACATTCAATTCGGTTTTATAACAAGCCATTTATGATCTATGCAAATTGCAATGCAGTGGCAGAAAGTACCGTGACCACAGACCCAGGAACGGCACTGGGATACTTACCATGAGTGTGAAAATTACATTTCTGAAGAAAACAGGAGAAATATGGTGAGAAATATTGTTATGAACATAGCTGGATAATTGTTGCCAAAGGAGGTGTTTCATTTGGCAAGAATCAAGAAGTCTAGAACCAGGCCTTAATGTCAGAGGTGTTTTTAACTGGAGAGGTTTCACACAGCCTTGTGAAGCCTTCTGGAATCCATCAGCCCAGCCCCAGCCCCAGCGTTTAGATGCTGGCTCTGACCACTAAAATGATGCCACCATTGTCACTCTCCCATTTTTTTTATGTTTGAGAGAGAACCGCAGATGTCCCTTAATCTCTAACTGCCTGCCACACATTAAATAATTTTTATATCTATATAAAAATCTGTATGGAAAAGAAAAACATAAATATATGTATATATGTATGTATAACCTGGCCAAAAAGCCTACTAGAGGAAGTAAAATATTTGAGACCTTACTTAGAGGTACTTTGGGGATCTCACAGTCAGAAGACCTAAAGGGCTCTGTTCAAAATTCCCTATCCTATTTGATTTAAATTTTCTCAATATATGAAACCCAAGAAGTAGGCTGACCATTAATTAGCAAGCTATTCACTGCACCCCAGGCCGTCATCCAAGGCACAGAGAGTGCTGAAATCTTCCATGTGGAGACTGATTTCAACAGTTTACCACAAAGAAGTAACTCAAGTCCCAGCACATGCACTGTTTGGGTATAGAAACCAACAAAGAACAACAAAGTTTGAGCAATAATCTTTTACTACATTAAAAACAACTAAACAGGGGCGCCTGGGTGGCTCAGTCGGTTAAGCATCTGACTTCGGCTCAGGTCATGATCTCGTGGTTTGTGAGTTCAAGCCCCGCATCGGGCTCTGTGTTGACAGCTTGGAGCCTGAAGCCTGCTTGGGATTCTAGGTCTCTCTTTCTGCTCCTCCCCTGCTCATGCTTTGTCTGTCTGTCTGTCTGTCTCTCAAAAATAAATAAACATTAAAAAAAAAAACAACAAAAAACCAAAACAGACCATGTCCTACTTCTTATGTTCCACTGGGGGAGGGACTCTGAAGGGTCAACACTTTACGAGACTCAGAAGAATAGAAACCTCACGGTGGCTCCATAAAGCTCCCTTTGCACACACAGGGACCGTCTGTGGACAGAACCATTCCCTAGGTTATGTTGCCTCTAGAAACCAGAGAGAAACACAACACACACACATGGCATTCCCATGACAATGGTCCCAAAAGTCACCGCTTTCAAACCTTAGTCTGATTTGCTTCACTACCAACTTTTATGCTGAATGACACATTACAAACTTGTACTGTCTTGCATTCCCCCCCTCGGTCCTCTCTGGGGGTAGGGCAGACAACGAGACAAGGATAGACAAAAAGGCCAGAGAGAAGTGGAAGGAGCTTCTCTAGGATGTCCCCACCGAGCCTGGCCCTGGCTCCCTGCCTGAGCCCTCCCGTCTGAAGACAGACCACAACCACACGGCCCCTTGCGGGCAGGCTGCAGGGAAAGGGGCGGGAAGGACTGTGGGAGAACGCTGAAGTCAGCTGCTCATGAGCCTCTGAGTCAGCACCTTCAAGACCAGAGTGGCTGCTGGGAAACAGACTTCTCTCCCACAAAAACCCCAAATATAACAACAATCTAAGAGCTTGAAACCAATGGACACAGTTCCAGGCGGGCGTTCCAAGCTGATCATGGGTGCCAAGGAACTGGGGAACGGAACCCATCACCCACCCAGTCATGGCTGCCTTCCCGAGACAGCAGCAGTGTTCGAGAGACAAGGAAAGACGAGTGGGGTGCTACATGGATGTGCAGGAGTGAGTCCTGCCTGGAGCTGGGCTCAGTTTTAAGTCCTTACCAAATAACCAAACACAACAATGACCTCATTCCAGACACTGTTTTCCCCAGGAAGACTTGGATGGCTTCACGTTTCAACTTAGTTGTTGCTTTTAAAGTGAACGGGTATAGAGGGTAATTGGGGATGCAATGGAAAGAGACTCAAAATGTTCTAATCAATGAGGTATGAAAGTCATGCAACTTTAAGTACGTCTCAGGATGTATTACCCGAGAAAAGCACAACACAAAATTGTACACAGACACACACATACTAACTTAGAAAAAAAGTTTAGAAGGAAAGATACTGACTGACCTCTCCAAGTATGAGTGAAGGAATTATAAACAATTTATTTAATTTTTTTCTACTCTTCTAAACCTAAGAATTCTCCAGCTATCTGACCAAGCACACAGTTTCACAAAGGATGTACGTTAACCAGTACGGGAGGAAGGAGTTCCTTGTCTGGGTCACCAGATGTTCCAAATTAATCCCAGTGACCAAGACGGATGCAGACAGCAAGGACAGCCAGCACATCTATCGACAGAACTATTTTTCACATTCTCTTTAATGAATGTGTATGGCTTTTCCAACGGGGGTGGAAAACATCCTAAGAAGTTAGTGGCCTGAGACATCATGCATGTGGGAGCCTTGAGAGCTTCAAGAATCTGCCTCTTCTCTACCCAGGGAGAGTCTCTCAATACTGTAGGATTGTATGGGGTGAAGGGAGGCAGAGAGAAACAGCACCCGGGCAGAATTCTGAAATGCAAGCTTAACTCAGAACTGCCCATTCCGGTGGTTGGACAAAACAGCTGCGTACTCTCTCAACTACATAATACTCCTGCTTCCAAAATGACAAGTTTTCCATGCTGAGGCCACTCACACCTCACCCACACCCGCCCTGCACACCCAGACTCCGCACTGTATGCAAAGAAATGTTAACATCTGTCGGGGGGGGGGGGTGGGGAGAGGAGGCATCTACTGCATGCTGGGCCCCTCTCCTAACTAGCACCAGGCCAGGTCCTTCCTCTATGTCTTCTCCTTCAAAGTTCAAAATAATGTAGAAACAAGGGGTTGTGAGCTATTTTAAGACAGGAAACCAGAAGTACAAGACAACCCGTCAGTAGGCTGAGAAACTACGGGGATGGAATTGGCACGTGTCATCTGGCTTAGAAGCCCTTGCTCCCAGGCAATGTGGACACAAGCAGCCTTCTGCGTAAAGACATATCAGGGGATTGTTTCTGGCTCCTGAAGGAGGGACAGTTTCATGAGAATGGTTGTGAAAGTTTGAAAAAAGAAAAAATGCTGCTAAAAGCCAGTTACGGACACTGCCAGGCTCCTTGGGGCTTTTATGGTGCTGCTAAAGGGAAGCAAGGTCCATTCTGCCATGCTGGCACTCCTTAGGCAAAGCCTGGTGATTCACAGGGGGAGGCCGGCCCCTTCTGCACATTGGGCAGCGGCTGCAGCGACCAGAGGTGGTGGCACTGACTCATAAAGCAGCCAGTGGTCACTGAGCCCTCCTTTTGTTCCAGGCTGTGCACTGGGTGCTTTATTCACATTCTCTCTCGTTTGCAAGAGCTCTATGCCCAGAGTGACACAAGCAGCAGGTGGTGTTATTGGATTCAGACCCAGGACAGCCTGATCCTAAGCACTTTTCCTGCTAACACAGATAGAACCATGTCACGAATCCCAGACCCTCATCTCTTTGACAGAGTAAGAGTGGATCCCTGCTGCACGGTCAGCACATCAAATCCTAATCCTGTTCACAACTTGAATTGCTCCAGAAGGTACAGGGCATGTGAATGTCCTAGAGAAATGTCATGGGTGGAAGAATTAGGATTTGATGTGCTGACCGTGCAGCAGGGATCCAAATCAAATCCCAGGAGGCCTCACCTGCTAACCCATGTCCAGGCCACCCTCAGCACCTGCTCCTTCCACAGAGGGATGGTCATTCTTCCACAGTGACAGGTCATTTATATGCTCTGGTTTGCTTCCTATGTTTCTGCTTTCTCTTCCCTACTATACTCAAAGTTCCTTTCAAATCAGTACTTCCCAACTGTAAGACCATTTGCAAGGAGGAACCACAGAAACAACAGAATACACTGCAGAAGAAACTAAGATCCTGCCTAAAATTGTTCCACTTACTGTATTTGCAGGCAGCATGGTTTTGGATGGAGTGACCCCTCTGAGACACAATTCTACAGTATCTCATAAGAATGCAACTTCCAGAATGGGAGCTGCCAATTGCAATTTCACTGGAATCCATGGAAAGTCTTATTCTTAGATTGAAAACTTCAAGCGCTCAAACAGGAGACAACAAACACTTGGCTTGGCCATAGTTCCTTTAAAAAATTAAAAACCTTCAACTTTTGGTAGTAATGTTAAAAAGCACCTCAACAGTATCATGTGATTGTTTAACAGAAAATAAAAAGTGGACATATTGTTAGGATGTGCTAATGGAAGTGGAATGTCCAGATCACAGAAATGTTCAGCTGAACTCTGGGCCGAGCCCTCGTTATCCAAAATGACAACACGCTCGATGCTGAGAAGTGCACTTAACAAACTGCTAGAGTCCTCAGAGGAGGAAGAGCCTTGGTGTCTTTGTGGTAAGAAAAGAGCACAGAGAAATGTAAAGAAATTTTCAGATGTTTGACAGGCTGACATATGGAAGAGGGGGTCTAGAACATGAACCGGTGGGTAGAAATTACTGAGAAACAATGTTCTGTTCAATCAAAAGAAACTTGCAAACTGTGTCTGTGGGAGGCAGAATGACGGCCCCTAAAGATGCCCACGCCCCAATCCCAGAACCCGTGTCTGTGTTACCTTAAGTGGTAAAGGGACTTTGCAAGTTTGATGAAGTCAAGGATCTTAAGATGGGGAGACTCCAGGATTAGCCTTGTAATCACAAGGCTTCTTATAAGAGGGAGGCAGGAATGTCAGAGAAAGAGATGCGACAACAAAGCAGAGGTCAGACTCAGAGAAAGATCTGGGTGTGAAAGTGGAGGAAGGGGCTACAAGCTAAGGAATGCAGACAGCTTCTAGAAGCTGGAACAGGGTGGGGAACCACAACGGAACCGATTCTCCCCTGGAGCTTCTAAAAGGAATGCAGCTCCACGGACACCTGAATTTTAGCTAACTAGTATCCACTGTGGACTTCGGACTTTCATAACAGTAACAGAATGCATGTGTGTTGTTTTAAGCCACTAAGTCTGTAGAAATTTGTCAGAGCAGCAACAGGCGATGAATGCCATGTCTAACAAGGGAATAACCACTACCGGCCCCAGTGAGCTCCCTGTCTCAGAAGGCAATCCAGAAGAGACTGAACACCTACCCATCAGGAATGCTGTGCAAGAAGTCCTGGATGACTCACAGCACACACTGTGACCCTGAGAGTCCACATGCACTTGGCTGGTTCTTCTCCTGCCATTGTGTTCAACACACTGGTCTCCACCCCAGCCTGGTGGCAGGCAAGGCTTGCCCTCGCCTTCTCCCAGGAGGACAGCAGCAGTTAGTAAAAGGCACACTTTGGGTGGGGGATGTCCCAGTGGTGCCCGGGCCTGGCTCAGCACTACAGTGCTTGCGGGGTGCCTACCTGAGCAGAGGACCCCTCTGTTTCTGGCACAGGAAAAGTTGTCACACTGGCAGAAAGCCCCGTAGATCTTGCCGAACTCGCTCTCGAAGCAGGAGCACTGGTTGCAGCTGCACTCCCCACGCCCGCTACACAGGGGCTTGCCCTCTGCTTCCCGGCACAGGTTCTGGTATCCACTCTGGCTCTCCCCTTCCTGGCACTCGCACCTGGTGCCCAGGTAGCTGGGGTTGCAGTCGCACAGGCCACAGACGTAAGTCCCGTTCCCACTGCATCTGGCGCTGTCGGGCTCCAGCCCTGTGCTGCAGCCGCACCTGCAGCTGTAGGTGACCCCCACCTCCAGGCTGTCCCGGAACCCCACTGGCCGCAGCGTGAATGTGTGCTCCGCCTGCTTGCCGGGACAGCTCCGGGCCTCCGCCGACACCGCGAAGGACGCCTGGGCAGAAAGAAGAGAGGGGACGTGGCGTGGCTAGTCAAGAGCTCTGGGGTATCTGCACCGGCCTCCTAACCACCCCCCGGGGACCCAGGGAACTTCCCCCCACCCCCATCCCGAGGTCCTTGATGCAGAGCTGCCACTGAGCCCCAAGGAGGAAGAGGCCCCAGGCCACTAAGCGCCCTCACTGTACCAAGGACGAGAACACTCGGGCGCGCCCATGTTCGACAGGCACGTTATCTTTTAATCTGCACGACCCTGAGGAAACTTCGGGCTTCCACAGAAAGGTAGAGACTCACTCCAGGTCACACGGTTCTTCCTGCATTTCACTTGTATCCTATCCTCTCCCCTGGCCATTGTGGAAGTCACTTAGTCAACAAGTACTTGCTAAGCATGTCTTCCATGCCAGGCACTGAGCTAGAAGTGCTCCCTGACCTCACAGGGCACGGAGGTCCACAGACCCTGGCCGATTGCCTGCCCCTCTGCAGAAGGGTTTCCTCTCCTGCTGGAGAGGGGACGGGATGACCCTGGGTCCCTTCCAGGGTATCTGTCTTTCCACAGGTAACACCTGAAGCCTCGCTCACGCTCGACCCAGGTTCCTCCTCTGGCTGGTCCTCGTAGCTGCGTCTTTCACGATCACGGCCCCAAGGTCGTAAACAAGAGTCATCACAGATGAAACACTCCACACACATGGACAATATTTCTCTTTTTAAACAAGGCATGAAGAGAAGTGCCGCTACCTCCTGAGCTTCTCATGGGTTGCCCTGGAAACAGGCAGCAAGGTGGTCCTAGGTGGCAGACAGTGGTGCAGGAAAGATGCCTGTTGGCTGCCCACAGGGCTGCAGTGTGAGGACGGCAAGGACACCGCTGCCTGGCTGTCCCAGGGGGCGGAGCCTGGCTCCCCGCCACCTCCCACCGAGAAAGGAGCCATGTGCTGCGGTAGTCATCCAACACTTGGCTCAGAGCCCAGCACAGGTGGGGTCCGCAGACAGGTAGCTGGCACCCCCTGACCAAACACTACTCTGAAACGCTCCTCTCAACGGTGGCACTCTCTGACCAGACAGAGGCCTGTGCCCACTCCAGAAACTGACTCACTGCATCTGGCCAAATGTCTTTATTTTATTTCATCTCATTTCATGTTTATTTTTGAGACAGAGACAGAGACAAAGCGTGAGCAGGGGAGGGGCAGAGAGAGAGGGAGACACGGAATCCGAAGCAGGCTCCAGGCTCCGAGCTGTCAGCACAGAGTCTGACGCGGAGCTTAAATTCATGGACCGCAACATCATGACCTGAACTGAAGTCCGACGCTTAACCGTCTGAGCCACCCAGGCGCCCCTATTTTTTTTTTAATTTTTTTTTTTAACATTTATTTTTGAGACAGAGAGAGACAGAGCATGAACGGGGGAGGGCCAGAGAGAGAGGGAGACACAGAATCCGAAGCAGGCTCCAGGCTCTGAGCTGTCAGCACAGAGCCCGACGCGGGGCTCGAACTCACAGAGCGCGAGATCATGACCTGAGCCGAAGTTGGACGCTAACCGACTGAGCCACTCAGGCGCCCCAAGGTGCCCCTATCTTTGAAAAGGTTCCTCAGTTCATTCTGAAGCTCAGAATGGGTTGGAACCAGTTTTAGATGTTGTTATTCTTAATTCTATTATTTGGGCTGGATTAAAACTGATTTTTAAAAAGTCATCTAGGCTTAGTTGGTTATGTATCGACTCTGATTTCAATTCAGGTTATGATCTCACAGTTCGTGAGTTCGAGCCCTGCGTCAGGCTCCGTGCTGGTAGTGCAGAGTCTGCTTGGGATTCTCTCTCTCCCTCTCTCTCTGCCCTTCCCCACTCATTTCCCCCCTCAAAGATGAGTAAGTACACATTTAAAGTTAAATAAACAAACAAACAAACAAACAAATAAATAAATAAATAAATAATCCTCTATTACTTGTTTTACTGTTACTTAGGTAACAATGCATATTTTTAGAGAACACTGAAAACATGGTTTTTCTAAATGTTCTACAGATCCCTATCACTTTGGGGTCTTTAATAATTCTAAAAGGCTTCCTCTCGGATTCTAGGACCTGTGGGGCCACCCCAGTGTAGGGGTAGGTGAGACTGAGCAGGAGGACAGACCCAGCACTCCAGGCGCCAGAGAGAGGTCCTACTTGGTGGCACACATGGCTCCAAGGGGACTCAACAACAGACATCCAGGAATCAGTGTTAGCCAAGGGAATCACAGGTGAGCTGAGGATGGTGACCACTAGCCAGAATCACAGGGTTCTGGGAGAGCCAAACCAGCAGCAGACAGTAGGGACTAACCCATCCCCTTTCCAGAGAGGAAACAGGGTTGGTGGGTCAGGGAGCTTAATGCTGGTCACACAGCTGGCGGGGGTGGGACCGGGCCTGTGCTCTCCTTGGCATATCACTTCCTGGAAGTGGGGAAGGTGCCAGATGTTCAGTGTCCTTATCTGGCGACAGAGGGAGAGGTGGCCCAGCTCACTGCAGGGACCACTAGATGGTGATCCCCAAGGTGGTGACCAGAGGCGTCTCCAAATCATCCTGCCTTGTGCTAGCCTACAGATAGGAAGTGTGTGTGTGGGGGGGGGTACTTGACCGAAGCCACCCACGGGGCCATCGAGAATGCAGAGGTGAGCATCCCTCCATTCAGAGAGAAGCCATGGCTTGCTCAAGGCTACTACTTCTGAGGGCTACAATTGTGTGGGACCTATGAAGTGAAACGCCCTTGCCTCCCAAAGGCACCTGTGGGTCAGAAGTGGAATAAGCTACAGAGGAATAACCCAGACCAAAAGCCAAAGGGATTTAATTACTGAAAGATGGTGAGGAGTGTCCATCTGTGAGCATAACCTTCCCCCAGGGAAACGTGCCTGCATTAAGGGACAAAGTAATGAGAGAATTAAATCTCCCCAGTCTTACCAGCGTGTCTGTGTTCTCCAGGGCCTAAGTGCAGAAGCTAGGGGAGCCTCTGCATCAGTGCAGGGAGCCAGTCACCCAGGACTTAGAAAGGCTCACATGCCATCCACCTGGCCAGCAGCACAAGGACGACTGGCTTTAAGCGGTCCCGGTGGCCTTCCCCAGCTAAAGTTGTGGTCTAACCGAGGTCCTAGCTGTCGGGCCCATGCAGCCAGCCACCTGATCACCAGAGAATGACTCTAATTCAGCCATGGGGTCTCATGTCCTGCCGGGCACAGGAAGGCTATAAAAAGCACTTCAGGAACAAGTAAATCTGTTCTGCTAACCTCCTTTCAGAGTCCATTCCCTGAGGGATCAGGAAGGAATCCAGAGTCTGTCAGGCAGCTGGAATGAGACTTTTCCCTGATTACCGCAGACTTCAACTGATACTGAAAGCTCCCCAGTTCCTTGAGACTTTCCATCTCCCACTCGGAGATTCCAGAGAAAGGTCATGGACACAGCAGCCCTCCCTCCCATCCAGTCTTGTTATTGAAGCCTCATTGGGATGCTCCTGGTTTCCCCACAGGGCTCTTGGCCTGACCCTCGCTTTCAAAAGGGCTGCCCAGCCCCCACCCCAAACCCACCAAACCCAGGGCTGTACAGACGCCAAGTCCACCAGGAACTCACTGAAACAAAGCGCTGGGCACGGGCATGGGGTACAGAGCCCCACAGGAGGTGACAGGAGAGGGGGATGCTGTGGGAAGCCCGTGATGGGCTCACTGCGTCCTTTGTACTGGGCGTTAGTGCTTGCTGCACGGCTGGCCACTTGCATACTGATTTGTCAAAGCCGGTTCATGAGAAAATCAACTCCCAGCGGCCGGGCCCACTCCATCAGCACTGGCTGGTGTTGGGGCCAGAGGAGGAAAATTAGAGAAAACACAGAAATCACTGGAGAAGAGAACCTTATTGGAGATGACACTTTCAACAATTTGAGGAGTGTTTCTCGTTGAGGATGACCTTGTCCCTTACCCCCTGCCATCTTTTCTGCTTCTTGCCCAGAAGAGCTCTCTTAACCCAGAGAACACAGGACAGTCACAAAACCGTGGCCTCTGGTTGGAAGTGACCACAGAGTCCCTGCCTGTGGAAGCTTTAGCTACAGGGGTGAGACCCACCTGGCTGCCACCTGAACCCAGCTGTCCCAAGGCTGCACCCCACACACGCACGCCATGGGGCACATCTTCATCCATAGACCAGACCCAGAGGTACCCCATGACAGTTATTCCCTGTGTGCTTCCCCTAATCCCGCTTCCCTAGGGTAAGTCCCCGAGCCCTTCTGCTCGCTCTACACTCCTGCCTACTTCCTGCCATTTGCCACCTTGTCCATGGGGCTCCCAAATCATGGCACTGAAGAAAAACACCCGGCTGCCAAATAACACCAGACACCTTGGCACATCTGTCCTACCCGTATGGCCCGGGCCTGCCTCTGCAGCCTCCACTCCAGCCACCCTCTCCTCAGGCCCCAACACTCCCCTCAGCTGCTTCCTCCTACAAAAGGGCAATGCTTGTTCACAGCCTCAGAGCCTCACCTGCTGCTCACCATGCCATGCCCACTCCTCCCCCTCCATGCCTGGAAAACCCCTACTCATGCTTCTTAGCTCGAACAGCACCCCTGTGATGTCGTCCTTCTTCCTCGGGGCTGCAGTGACACCTTGCTGAGCTTTTATAGCCGCACCCATCACCCTCTATGGGGCTGCCTCATCTGCACGTGTATTTCCTCTGCCAGATTTGTCCTTGAGACAGATGTTAGAGCAGGGAAGTGCCCACATACTCAGTAGCCGGCCTGGTTGCTGAAGCCCAACTGTGAGCCCCCTAGAGAAAGCTCAGTCTGGGAGGAGGGACAGAAGTTTGCCTTCCTGGCCCAGGGCTAAGAGAATCAGATTGGCCTAGCCAGAAGTGCAGAAATGCATCTCTCTTTCAGCAAAAAGGTGGCTGAGGGAGCGCCCCCTCATTCCCTGCCAGGGCCGGCTCCACGGGCCTGTGTCTGTGCACTCCCAGGGCCCCACACTCCGAAGGGCCCTGTGCCATTTAATCCTCTGCTGTTGTCACCTTCAGACTCTGCATTTTTGAACAAGGACCCCATGCTTTGATTTTGCACTGGGCCCTGCACCTTATGCCGCCAGCTCTGCCCCCACTGCTTCCGGGGCCCTCAAAGAGCTAGCCTCTCGTGGGCTGGCGTGGCCCTCGCGGGCAGCAGCATGTTCAGCTGTGACGGGTGAGTGGCTGCCGCTCAGTGCCAGTCCCTCTTCATCCCCAGAAAATGAAAACTCTACCTCCCTTGCAGCAGAGCCAGGGGCCATGTGACCATGGCCTCCCGGACCGGAAGACAACACTGCGCGGTGAGCTGCCACGGCAGGCTTCCGTCTGAGTCAAGGGGACGCTCCCGGCACACGCGTGCGGAAGAGCCGTCGAGGGCATCCGTGTGGAGGCAGCGCCCTTCTTTCTCTATCGCAGATGCTCTACCAATCATCCCAAGACAGCTGAGATTTTTTGTGTTTGCGAGAAAATGCCATTTAAGAATCTTTTTTTTTTTTGTCCTCTGGACAATGTCCTTACTGTTTCTGAGCTATCCTGGCAAAAAAACAAAATCTGTACAGCACGGTGTCTGTATGTAAGTGGTAACGATAGCACCTTGGGCTTCCTTGAAAGCTTTTTCTTCCCAAGTGCATGAGGTATACCACAGGCTTTGGTACCCGCAGCTTCAGTTTCGACTGCTGGTGTTTGGGGTTCGACAGCAGCAGGATTTCCGGCAAGTTTCTCAGGTCCCCCTTAGAGCCTCAGTCTTTCTCACATGAAGTGGGGAAGTAATGTCTACCTTACAGGCGCTGCAAGAAGCAGAGGCAGCAGCAGTCAATCCCTACGGCAGAACGGGGCCCATGATAAACCCCCGGAGTGGTACTCATGTTATCCCCTCCATGATAAGGAGGACTAATCAGATGACCTTGGTTTGAGTGGCAAGTCCACTGCTTGCTAGCTGGGGGATCTCGGGCATGTTGTCACACTCCCAAATCTCAGTCTAGCAGCAATGGGTGCAGCGTCCCATCCCCCACCTGAGCCAGGGGGTGTGTGCACGGGGTGCCTAAAGGCACTCGATAAACTGTGTTCCCCGTGTGAGGGCCCCCATTCTTTGTTACCGTACTTTGCTTCGAAATGAACCCTCTGAAATAGATAGGACAGAACAGAATCATAGGCACTAAAAGGCCAGGGAAACGTGGTCTAGGGTACCAGCATCAGAGCCAGAAAGCCCCAGCTTTGAATTTTCACTTTGCTACTTATGGTAGTGGAATCCAGGCAATTCAATTCTTTGTGCCTGAGTCTTTCTCATCTGTCAATATAAATAATGGTATCTTCCTCACAGGGAAGTGGTGAGGAACACAGAGCTAATTTGTTCCTGGTCTTTCCTAAGGCTAACTGCATGTCCCTCTTGGGTCCATGAGGGACCCCAATATTCTCATAACAATTTTCTCATTTTTGCTTAAGGCAGCGTAAATTGCCTGAGTTTCTTGCATATCCCAAAAGAAATCTAACCTTATGCTGTCATTATCAAAAAACACCAGTTCCTTTGACCTTCCTGGTTTCTAGACAATTCATCGTGATAGTTGCTCGTCATTTGCTCTTTGAAAAAAAGAGAACTGAGCACAGAACTCCAGATGTAGTCTTACCCACACGAAGAAGAGTGGAACCATTATCTCTGGGATTTCAAAATACTTCCGTTAATATGACCTCAATGGCTTTTTTTTTTTTTTAAGCAGCATTGTGTATTCATATTAAGCCTTTGAGAATCAGAATCTGCCAGGTCCTTATCTTAAAAACTACTAGCAAACTAAGTTTCCTCTACCCTGTTAATAGTCTGAACTAAATGCAAGATATCAGTCCTGTGATTTCAATACTGCTGAATTTTGAAAATGATTTTAAGTCTTGGTTTTCCTGGAGCAAAGATAATCTGTGTTCTCTAGTTCTGTGACCTTTTCATACTTGATAAGCAGTCTTTCGTGAGTTCCACTCAAGCCAGTAGAAAACACAAGTAGATAAGAGACATTTGGAACCTCATTCAAGTCTTCCCTCCAGCTGACATTATGAACACTCCTCAGAAGCAAGTTTACTCAGCTACAAATCTGCCTAACTGTGCTGTCATCAACTCACATCATTTATCTTATCCATAAGGATGTCATGAGACATTGCCAAGAGCCTTCCTGAACCCCAGGTGTCTTGTGTGTGTGCTGTGGGTCCTCTCTCTCACTTCTGTCCCACTGCACCTATTTCTCCAAGTAAGGGTTCCTTGCTGGGTGTTTTTCATGTGTTATTCTTGCGCCTTCCTGACACTGCCCCAGGCATTCTAGTCACGGATCCACAGAACTCACTTACATGTCATTTTCTCTGGTTATCTCTACCTCCTTCTGTTTTTCATAGCTGTCTCTCTAAACCCTGTGACAATCATCTGGATTGATCAAAACAACATAAATATGTTGCAAAATTTGACAAGTATTAAAAAACAAAATTTTCTTGGAAGTGCTTCTTTAATGAGATGACGCTTTCCCCACCTAAACAGTCCATGTATATATTATTACTTATTGCTAAATAAGACAGGGATCAATTCTATTCCAATTTTGTATTGGTCTAGATTAAAGCACAACCTCCAAACAAACTGATTCATTTAATTAGGAAGATGGGAATGGAAGGATTTTTGTACGGCAATGTTACCTTATTCTATGAGTGCCTTCTGAGTTAAATGCCACAATCATTTTTAATTTTTAATGATTTATCATCTGACAACTGATTAGGACCTCTTTCACTTTTTTTTTTTTGTAAATAAGCTTGGAAAAAAACATGCTTTAGAAAAAGAGTTGTTACTTAGAGTCCTTCACTTTCTCAACACTGATGCCACGTTCTGAATTTTCCCTTTGACAGGGCGAGGCACCACTGTAAGACTTAGAACAGGCGAGACATCCACCTGTATGTCATAAATGAGGGCTGCTGTGAAGGGGAAGGAAGGAGAGGATCAGGCATGGCATGTGGGAAAGGCCCAGAAGGCCATATGGAGGCTCAACCAGACACGTGGCTACACCTACTTTTAGAGCTCTTTCCCCTAGAGCCCTGGGTATAAGTATGTGTGTATCCACTTTGGCCTTCATTAGTGCTTAGTGCCCCCAAAGATATGGTCATCTATTTTCAAGGTCCCTATCCATTTTTTTGGCTCTAGTCAGATTCTTTTATGTGTGGAAGAGAACTTTCTCTCACTGCCTTTCTGTTTTCTGAGCAATGAAACTATCAACATAGCAAGGAAAGGATCCACGGTCTGCTTCTAAGCAGCAGGAAGCTCTGGAAGACGTGTGGACAGCTCTCCATCACCACTCTGCCTGCCTCTGTGCCTGGGTTTGTTCTTTGTTCTCATCACCCATATATTCTCCCCCTCCCTTAAGCCCTTGGCTTGGCACATAGGTACATATCTTTACATACAATATTTCTTAATTATACCCACTTAACCCACACAGAGCTTCTAAGCCCTCCATCACTGTGGAGTTATCCATTCCATGTGACCAAATCAGAAGAAATGGATGGCTTTCTTCATATTTTGCAGAAGAGAAAAGGGAGGGTCAGATTATCCGAGACACAGAGCAGGCTGCAGAGGACTAGGAAGGATGGGCAGTTCTCTTAGATTCCCACCCATACTCTCCCACCTGATTTCATCCCTGTCAGATGAAAATAATAATGGTTGAAAACACCAAGGGCACAATGTCAACTTGAGGAAGCCTTAGGTGGCGATGCACTGAACATTGTCGACTGACCAGATCCACCCGGCACCTTAAACACACAACACAGAGCATGCCTAGGAAGGTCCCCCAGCATGTTATGCTGAGTTGGAAGACAGAATATAAACTCCTAAAGGACTCTAATAAGTCACAAAATTTACCAGAAGTCAAAGAATGATGACCAATGCTAACAGGTATAAATGGGGGTGAGAACTTACCGTGTCCCCAATCTTCAGGCCTTCACACTTCCTCTGGCCAGGGTAGGACATACCATCCTGGCAGGTAGCAGTAAAGAAGAGATTAAGATCCTCAGGCTGATCCCAGACAGACAGCTCCACTTTAGACCGGATGCTCTGAACAGAGAGAGAAAATGGAACCAGAACCAGTTAGTAAAGGCTGCAGTTCTCCACACTGGTTCTCTGAGGCCCACTTGACTATCTCTAACTCAGGAGTCTCAGGCCAAGGAAAGTTGGGCTTGGTTCACTGCCAGCCCCACATCCTTTCCCTTCTCTCCACACGTATGCCATCTTGCTAGACCTGGCCCAAAATCTCCCTCCATGAGCTCAGAGAGGTTGATGATGGTCCACCCACCATATGGTAACTTTATCTACTTCACAGGGGTGATGCTCTGTCCCTGCTCACCATTCCAGAGTCACTTGTCATCCCCACTCAGCTTCGCACATGCAGCTCCTCAAATCTTGCCATGTGCTCTCTAGACTGTGGGCCTTTCCATGAGCCTGGGAGAGTGTTCCCCTGGTCAGTGGCCCTTCTCTCTTCTTTTTCCCTGACTAGCATCTTGTCAACCTTCAACACCAGTTCAGCAGGCACTTTCTCCTGGAACCACCCTGCCAATCCCCATGCTCACACCCCACCTCCAGTAGATGAGGGCTACATGTGCTGAGTTTTGAACTGCATTCTGAAAGAGTCATATCTTACATGTGGGTGATGTTCTCAAGATGGTGACTGAAATCAACATCAGGCCAGAATTACCCATCAGAATAGAAAAAATAAAAGACCAAAAATATCAAGTGTTGAAAAGAATGCAGAGCAATAGGAGCCCTCACCCTGCTGGTGTTGAGTGTGAATTGGTATAAAAACCTTTAGAAAACCATTAGGCAGTATCTACTGCTGTTTGGACCAACCTTAGATCTACCAATTCATTGTAGGATTATATCCAACCGAGATATGTAGTGACCAGAGATATGTATGAGAATGTTTATAGCAACACTGTCTCATAATAGTTAGAAAACAGAACTACCCAAATGCCTATCAACAGCAGAACAGACTTTTAGCAAACCAAGTTACGGTGTGTTCGTATAGAACACCATATGCTAACAATTAATGAAACATGACTACATTCCATGACATAGATGAATCGTAGGACACTGCCTGAAAGAAGCCAGACACAAAAAGCATACATACTTGTACGGTTCTATTTATATGAAATTTAAAAGTAGGCAAAAATGATTGGTTACCCTTGGGGGATGGCAAAAGAATAGGGCACAACGGGTGCTTCGGGGTGTTAGTAATATTCTGTTTTTTGACCTGGGTCCTGGATACTCAGGTGTATTTAGTTTGTGAAAAGTTTGTGCAATTTTCTGCATGCCTGCAAGTTTAAAAACTTGCCAAATCTCTAAGGACATGCCTTTGGAGATTGAAGCCAAATGAACCAGCTTGTGTCTAGGGGCCACATCTTACAAAAAATACATCTGTTTATACACTAAATACATTCAGTATGACAGGATGCACACATTCTGAGAGACGAAAGCACACATGGACCCCAAGATCAACTGATGATCCTCCAGGCTCCCACTCCCCTTCTCAGGTGCACTTTGGGGAACATGGCATTGAACAGATGGCAGGCAGAACTTCCTCTTGCTCACGTGGGGTTCTTTTCTTTCTTTTCTTTTTTGCTGAGCCTATAGTGCTAAACTTGAATATGTTACATATGCAGTTTTCCCAACAAATTAATAGCTTGTTGAAAATACTCTCTGCAAAAAATAGTCTCCTCCTTTGCAACAAATTGTTCAAGTGCTTCCACAACTCTAAAAATACTCTTTCTTCAATCCACTTCCTCTTGTACCAGCCTCAACTGGCAGAGAGTTTGGTGAGCACCTCTCAACATACAGCACTCAACAGCACTCTCCTGCTAAACACAATCAGTTATTTCCAAGGCTGCCTTCCCCAGTGAGCTGTGAGTTCCCAGAGCCATACCCTATTTCTCCTTAGGACTGAACACACCTTCTGTTGAATGAATGGATGGATGTCCTAATGGCAGCTATGCTAACGGGCTCAGACCGAGTGGAAGAAACTTAGAAGTTATTTCTGAAAAGTCAAAAAGTTTATCCCTTTTACCGTGTCTTTTATTCCTGTGACTTATCCATCTCATAAGTGGAAGCCTGTATCTCTCCTGTTCACCCATTTTGCCCAATCCCCTACTTCCCCTCCCCTCTGGCAACCATCAGTTTGTTCTCTTTATGTGTAGGTCTGATTCTGCTTTTTGTTTGTTTCTTTTTTTTTAAGATTCCACTTATGAGTAGAATCATTGGTATTTGTCTTTCTCAGTCTGACTTACTTCACTTGCATAATACCCTCTAGGTCCATTCATGTTGTCACAAATGGCACAATATCATCCTTTTATGGCTGCATAATATTCCATTGTGTATATATACAACGCCTTCTTTACCCATTTGTCCATGACAGACACTGAAGCTGTTTTCATATCTTGACTCTTGTAAATATGTAAACATATGGGTGCATATATCTTTTCAAATTAGTGTTTTCACTTTCTTTGGGTAAATACCCAGTAATGGAATTATTGGATCATATGGTACTCTATTTTTAATTTTTTCAGGAAAACTCCATACTATGTTCCACAGTGGTTGTACCAATTTGCATCCCAACAACAGTGCATAAGGGTTCCATTTTCTCCACATCTTTCGCCAACACTTGCTATTTCTTCTTGTCATTTTCATGTTAGCCATTCTGACTGGTGTAAGTTACTGTCTCATTGTGGCTTTGATTTACAATTCCCTGATGATGCCAAGCATCTTTTCATGTGTCCATTGGCTATCTGTATATCTTCTTTGGAAAAGTGTCTGTTTGGGTCCTCTGTCCATTTTTTAATGATCATTTTTTGGTACTGAGTGGTATAATTTTTTTTTAAGATTTTATTTTTAAGTAATCTCTACACCCAACATGGGGTTCAAACTCATAACCCCAAGATCAAGAGTCATATGCTTTGCCAACTGAGCCAGCCAGGCACTCTGAGTTATATAAATTCTTTTTATTTTAATATTTATGTATTTATGTATATGTATGTATGTATGTATTGATTGATTGATTGATTTGAGAGAGATAGCAAGCAGAGGAGGGACAGAGAGAGAGACAGAATCCCAAGCAGGCTCTGTGCCATCAGCATAGAACGTGATGTAGGGCTTGAACCCATGAGATCACAACCTGAGCCAAAATCAAGAATCGGACGCTTAACCAACTAAGCCCCCAGACACTCCTATAAATTCTTTATAGACTTTGAATATTAACCCTGTAATTGGATATGTCACTTGAAAATAAATTTTCCCATTTAGTAGACTGTCTTTTTGTTTTGTTGATGTTTTCTTCAAGTGTGCAAAAGCTTTTTATTTTGATGTAGTCCCAATAGTTTATTTTTGCTTTTCTTACCTTTACCTTAGGAGACATGCAGAAAAATGTTGCTATAACTGATGTCAGAGAATTTCCTACCTGTGCTCTCCTCTAGGATTTGTATGGTTTCAGATATCACATTTAGGTCTTTAATCCATTTTATTTATTTTTATATACATGTTAGAAAGTGGTCCAGCTTAATTCTTTTTCATGTAGCTCTCCAGTTTTCCCAGCACCACTTACTGAAGAGGCTTTCTTTGTTTCATTGTATATTTTTGCCTACTTTCACATAGGTTAACTGACATACAATTGTGGATTTATTTCTGGAGTCTCTATTCTGTTCCATTGATCTATGTGTCTATTTTTGTACCAGTACCATACTATTTTGATTACTATAGATTTATATTATATCTAAGACAAGGTCAACTTAAAAAATATATATGTTCGGGGGTGCCTGGATGGCTCATTCGGTTCAGCGTCTGACTTTGGCTCAGGTCACGATCTCACAGCTCATGGGTTCGGGCCCTGCATCGAGCCCTGCTGATAGCTCGGAGCCTGGAACCCGCTTCGGATTCTGTGTCTCCCTCTCTCTCTACCCTGCTCCTGCTTGTGCTTGCTCTCTCTCTCTCTCTCTCTCAAAAAATGAACAAACATTAACTTTCTTTTTTTTTTTATCTTTTTGATATATATTTTTTTGAGTTGCAAATAACTATGAGAACAAGGCAAATCAATGTATCATAAAAGGGCTAGGTAGACTGGAGCTACATAAAAAATTACTTGGGATCAGTCACATAAAACATGAGGGCCCTGTAGCTCACCAACAAGACATTAGGAGGAAATACCAATCCTCCCACCCCATGAAGGTCTGCTGGAGCTGCCACCCAGAAGGGTTAATGGGGAGTTTGGTAGGGGGAGAAAGAACACTGGGGACTGGGACTCCTACTGAATGAATTGGTAACTATAATGGATAGAAATTAAATCTATGCTCTACTCTAGCCCCCCAAAGCCTTGTGTTGTGATCTGAAGTTTTTATTACTCCTGGCCCCCATAGGAATCAGAAACTCTTAAGATGTTGACAGCGGGGGGGGGGGGGGGGGGGGGGGGATAGGAATCATGAAGATTATTCAGTTTAAACCTATCAGTTTACGGAAATGGGAACTGAGGTCAAAGAAAAGGCATTGCCCAGGGTCATTCAGCGCCTAGAGGCAGGCAGGACAGAACCAGGCCTTCTTGATCTCCCTGCAGTGCTCTGACCTTGGAGAATATGGACAATCAGGTTGTATTCTGATCATAAAGGTCTATCTCCTATAAAAGACTATGGCCTCCCAGAGGCAGGACTGTATTCTGCTTGCTGTTTTTGTTTTGTTTTGTTTCTCAAGATGTAGACGGTATCTGCCACACATTAGGCCATTATTATATATTTGCTGGACAAATGAATGAATTAATGGAATGGAGCATAAAATATAATAAAGAAGCAAAGCTACAGGCAATACATGAAGACTTACAGATGACTCCTGAAATTCAGTTAACTCCTACCAGCCCTGCCCCTGAAGACATTTCCTTACTCCTCATCCTGGGACAAGGAGACAATGTCAAGAATGTCAGAAGTTTAAAGGCTATTAAAATACTCCATCAGCCTAGGTCACATCTGCAATTGCTTTAAGTCAGGCCAGCTGTGGAATGGGTGGGCGCAGACTTTATGGCAACAACAAAAAGAGAAACATGTGCTCCACTAGGAGACACATACACCACAGCCTCTGATACCACCCTCCACATGCAATTCTAGCGGTTTCCAGCTCCTTCTGTTCTTTCCCATTCTGAAAAGAGCCCCCAGTGATTCTCTGAGTCCTTGTCCCCTTTCTCAATGTGACACAGTGCTCGTGTTCTGTATGTGTGCACCCAGGGCCTCTCTCTGGGCTCGGGGCTCTCCTTAGCACCTCCAGTACAGCCAAGCTCCAGTTTAGCCAAGCTAAACCCCCTTGGGAGGACTTGGTGATCTCTCGCAATGAAGAATTTGGCAGAGCAAGAAAAGACATATAAATCAAAGCCCAGAGTTGAAGTTTCACATTATGAAAGCTGCATACAACAGACTTGAGTCTACAAGACATTAAACATGCCCTTCCCATTCTGCTCCCTCCGCAGCCTAGCTAAAAACCACAGCTATTTCATCTGTTACATGTGCTTCAACCAAAATCTTTTCAGAATGTCCCCACAGACGGTTTGCCAGCTCTCTAGGGGAGGTCAAAGTCAACACCCATACTTAGTCATGTGTTGCATGACTCATATGGGATCCGCCACAAACTGCCGAGGTGGTAAGGTGACACAGAGAAAAGCAAACAGTCCGGTTAGAGTTGGGCTTAGATCCAGGCCAAGGAGAGGAGCAGGTGAAAGGATAACCACCGCTAAGCTCCCCCACACACATGCACACGCACACACGCACACTCAAGGCCCAGCCTGGGCCCTCCCCTCTGTCAGAAATGACCACAGCCAGTGAAGCAGGTCCTAATCACTGTTGGGCACCAACACGGCTTCCACCCGTTGGACTTGGCTCCAAATACCTTGCTGTCTCACATTCGTATATTTAATAGCTTTCAAATCCCCACTGAGGGAAAGAGGCAGAAGTAGGGAATTAACGACGATCCTAACTTTTTGGGTTGACGCACACGTTCAATACCGTGGTGATGGTGGTGATGGTTTCAAAGATGTGTATACATGTCAAAACTTAACAAGTTTTACACTTTCAATCTGTACAGTTTATTTGTTCCCCATCTCAATAACGCTGCTTTAAATTTTTCCAGTGAACTGTTGATAGCATTCCAGAATCACCCATGTTAAAAGTTGAGTTTCCGGGTGCCTGGGTGGCTCAGTCGGTTGAGCATCTGACTTCGGCTCAGGTCATGATCTTGCGGCTCGTGAGTTCGAGCCCCACGTCGGTCTCTGCGCTGACAGCTCGGAGCCTGGAACCTACTTTGGATTCTGTGTCCTCCTCTCTCTCCGCCCCACCCCTGCTTGTGCTCTGTCTCTGTCTTTCAAAAATGAATAAACATTAAAAAAATTTAAAAAAATAGTTGAGTTTCAAATGTTCATTCATAAGTTGTGTGTCTCATTTCCTAACGCATTCTTTCATAGGAACCAGATGAACTCAGAGCTAAGCTACAGTTCTGGATTCCCAGACTTCTTCAGGGGTTTCATCCCAGGTTAAATGTAGCTCCTGCCTAGAAAAGATCATTTTCTATGCTCATCCCAATCCTGACTCCTTAACAGCAGACAGGGCTCTCGGCTCCTCTCCTAACCTCCACCAACCACACGAAGCATATTCCCCAGGTCCCTGGATTTTAATTAGGAAAATGAGTTTAGGGGCACCTGGGTGGCTCAGTCAGTTAAGTGTCTGACTGTTGGTATCGGCTCAGGTCATGATATCATGGTTCATGAGATCGAGCCCCACATCTGGCTCTGGGCTGACAGCGCAGGGCCTGCTTGGGATTCTCTCTCACTTCCTCCCTCTCTGCCCCTCCCCTGCTTATGCACTCTCTCTCTCTCTCTCAAATAGATAAATAAACATTACAAAAAAAGATGAATTTATATGTAATAAACTTGCTCAGAGCCACTGTAACACATCTCAGGGAAAGAACTCCCCCAGTTATTTACAAGCTCCCACACAGAAAACCTACAATGCCCTGTGCTCCCTGGTTTTTAGTGGTCCCACACACAGATATCAAAGTACAGAACCACCCAGCCACACAAAGCACCAACAGAGCAGAGTGTTTTTTCCATTTCTGGCAAATACCACCCAGTCAGTTCTGTGCAACTCAGAGTCATTATGCTCTCCTTTCTTAAAGTCATGAGGAGCAGAGGGCCTAGGCCTTCAGCACGTAGCACTCTTAGGGGAGCCCCAGAGGTAGCCCCAGAGGCTCCTGGGGAGCCTCCCAGCAGGATCTGAACTCAGAAGCTGACTGAGGATGAAAATCCGCCCTAGAAACCCAGGAGAAATTCTCACCCACCCTAGAGCCCAAGATGGGCTTGCTCTTCAGCCACTTATTCCCCAAAGGTGTGGGCTTGGCAGGAGACAAGCTATGGTCACCCCCACCCCCAGTGACAGCAGGCCTAGCAGCAGCCCCTCTCCTTACCCAGGGGTCTCTCAGCCACGGTGCCCCCAGAGGCAGCAGTCCTAGCTCCTACTTTAACTCCTTTAGTCCAGCATCCAGAGCTTGAGGCCGAATAAGTTCACAAAAAGAGAGGCTCTCAGAAAGGGGGTGACATTTGGCAGGCCTGGGCCCCCTCCCTCACACACACACTCTCTTCCCAGACACTCTCTCGGTAGGTCACGTTTCCACTCACTGTGGAAATGTGAAAACCACCAAAGGTGAACCTGGAAACCCTGGCCCACTGAGTCTGGTGAAGACTTAAATGTCAGGGAACAGAAAAGAGGATGTCAGTATGTAGGGAACAGGGTAGGAAGAGGGGAAGGAAGTCTGGTTTCTCTCAACAGGAAGTTCTAGGAGTGAGGGGGAATCAGAGCACTTGTGAGAGGAAGAGGATCCTTGTGTGCAATAGAAGATGGGGAGGGCAGAGGACAGAAAACCATCCACAAATCCTCACTGCCACTCAGCTCACGCCAGGACCACTGAGGGCTCTGGGGTCCCCCAGTGGTGAGGACATTACCTCCGACTCCTGGTCTAACTGAGCAATATTTTGTAACTCAAAAGAGGGCTGCACCAGCAGGTTGACAAAGTCAACCCTGGAAAGGCAGAGTTCCACATACTCATTTGTACATCAGTCATGGTTGGGAAAGTAAAATGGCTTCTCTACCACACATGTGATGCCATAGTGGATAATCAGGTTCCCAGGTCTGCCCACAAATGTCTATTTTCATGAGTTTAGGACTAGTAGTGCTACTTCAACGACATTTGCTTTATGTACACTTTGATTTAACAGGAAGATGTACCCTGAATTCCAATTTGTGAATTACCTGGCCCCGTGAAGGACTGATAGCGGGGCTTAGCAGGGAGGGGAGAGCTGAGGGTATAAACTTGCCAGCACGAGAACCTGTGCTTGCCATTTTCCTGAGAAAAGTAGGTCTGAGTCAAGTACTCCTCGGGTATCTGGAACTGAGGGAAAGGAGGACAGGAGGGAGAACCTGTGCCCACCCAACCGTGGTGCTCCAGTGGGGGGCCCAGGCTGTCACGGAGTCAGAACCTGAGCATGTCCAGGGGCCACTGGCCAGAGTCTGACTGAGCCATTTGCTGCTCACTGGGTTCAAATTTTGATGAGAGTCAAGAGAACAGAGGTGAGGGGAGAGGATGCATCAAGTAGGATGCGGGCCTTCTCCACCACAAACCGGAGTGAAGGAGGAAGGCACCAAACTCAAGAGGCAGGCGGCAGGAAGCAGAGCCATGTACGCAGGCTGCCCATGTACGCATTCACTGCCCACTTGCGTCCACAGCAGCTCCTGGAGCCTCAGCGGGAGAGGGCGGGAGGAGGCAGTGGGGAAGAAACTAGTGACTTACGTTGTACGCATTGATGATCAGCTGAATGATATTTTTGGAGTCTCCATGTAAAATCTCCACTGTTGTTCCAGGTATCAGGGCTGTAAAATTCTTGAAGGAAAAAAAAAAAAAAAGAAAGAAGAGATATAAGCCAATTTTGTCCTTCTATACCGTCAGAGTAAACACTGGTCTCCTGAGCTAGACCAGCAAGGGCCCCCCAGCACCACACTCTGCCAGTCTTGCACACCATAAACTGGAGAAGGTGTCACAAGGAAAGTCGAGCACGGGCCCTGGGGAACAGAGCTATGCAGCAGGCTGTGGAACATCAACCTTCGAAGGTCTAAGTGCAAAGGGGCCTGGCAAGATCTGTTCCCAAAGTAGAATGTCCTGCTCCTTCTGGGAGGCCGCTCCTGTCTGGCATGTAACAGACAGATCTCTGAAATTTCATCCTCTATGGACAACATACTCTTGATATTCTTTTTTTTTTTTTATGAAATTTATTGACAAATTGGTTTCCATACAACACCCAGTGCTCACCCCAAAAGGTGCCCTCCTCAATACCCATCACCCACCCTCTCCTCCCTCCCACCCCCCATCAACCCTCAGTTTGTTCTCAGTTTTTAACAGTCTCTTATGCTTTGGCTCTCTCCCATTCTAACCTCTTTTTTTTTTTTTTCCTTCCCCTCCCCCATGGGTTCCTGTTAAGTTTCTCAGGATCCACATAAGAGTGAAACCATATGGTATCTGTCTTTCTCTGTATGGCTTATTTCACTTAGCATCACACTCTCCAGTTCCATCCACGTTGCTACAAAAGGCCATATTTCATTTTTTTCTCATTGCCACGTAATATTCCATTGTGTATATAAACCACAATTTCTTTATCCATTCATCAGTTGATGGACATTTAGGCTCTTTCCATAATTTGGCTATTGTTGAGAGTGCTGCTATGAACATTGGGGTACAAGTGGCCCTATGCATCAGTACTCCTGTATCCCTTGGATAAATTCCTAGCAGTGCTATTGCTGGGTCATAGGGTAGGTCTATTTTCAATTTTCTGAGGAACTTCCACACTGCTTTCCAGAGCGGCTGCACCAATTTGCATTCCCACCAACAGTGCAAGAGGGTTCCCGTTTCTCCACATCCTCTCCAGCATCTATAGTCTCCTGATTTGTTCATTTTGGCCACTCTGACTGGCGTGAGGTGATACCTGAGTGTGGTTTTGATTTGTATTTCCCTGATAAGGAGCAACGCTGAACATCTTTTCATGTGCCTGTTGGCCATCCGGATGTCTTCTTTAGAGAAGTGTCTACTCATGTTTTCTGCCCATTTCTTCACTGGGTTATTTGTTTTCCGGGTGTGGAGTTTGGGGAGCTCTTTATAGATTTTGGATACTAGCCCTTTGTCCGATATGTCATTTGCGAATATCTTTTCCCATTCCGTTGGTTGCCTTTTAGTTTTGTTGGTTGTTTCCTTTGCTGTGCAGAAGCTTTTTATCTTCATAAGGTCCCAGTAATTCACTTTTGCTTTTAATTCCCTTGCCTTTGGGGATGTGTCGAGTAAGAGATTGCTACGGCTGAGGTCAGAGAGGTCTTTTCCTGCTTTCTCCTCTAAGGTTTTGATGGTTTCCTGTCTCACATTCAGGTCCTTTATCCATTTTGAGTTTATTTTTGTGAATGGTGTGAGAAAGTGGTCTAGTTTCAACCTTCTGCATGTTGCTGTCCAGTTCTCCCAGCACCATTTGTTAAAGAGACTGTCTTTTTTCCATTGGATGTTCTTTCCTGCTTTGTCAAAGATGAGTTGGCCATACGTTTGTGAGTCTAGTTCTGGGGTTTCTATTCTATTCCATTGGTCTATGTGTCTGTTTTTGTGCCAATTACTCTTGATATTCTTGCCATCTTTCCTCAAGTCTACCTAGATCCATATTCCCAGCTTCAGCTCAAGGATGCCCACAATCTTTTCAGCAGGAGTAAAAGGGGAATCTCTTCTAAGTCTCTCAAATATGGCCTCTTTCCTGAATAGGGAACTGACATGTGAGTGATGGCCTCCCAAGGACATCTGGGTATCTCTGGGTGAAATCCTGTGGCACAGCAGGCAGCCTTGAAGTGGTTGCCTTTCCTCTTTCATTTGTCCTAGTGACTGAGTATGTCACTTATTAAAGTTTCTAGACCTCTAGAAACACCCACTGCCCTCAGCCTGCCTTGGACTATGTGGACCTACTCCCTGAGCAAGGTGTCCTTGGTTCTGAGCAAGGATGGCTTAGGCCAAAGTGGATCAATTCCATCTTGAAGTATCTGGAAGCATACCCAGTCTAGTCGGTGCAATCGATACCTCTAAAGAAGTTACGTGTAAATGGCTGGGTTTTATCCTGCTATCTTCCACTGAACAACAAAAAAATAAAACCAACAATCCTCTTCCTTTGTTTTCATCTTCTAAAATTGATTCAGACTAACAGAAGAGAAAGAACTGAAGTTTTAAGTGGAATTTTCTCAGTGATCATCTCAGGCAGGAGCAATAGAAAGACATGATCAGACAGAGGTTATTCTGTGGATATTTAAGAGCAGCCCAGAGAGGGGACTGGGGCAGGCAGTCTGAGGGGTGGACAGGGTTGGGGAGGGATTGCTGACTCAGTTCTCATAACCTCTCAAGTCAAAGGAAGTCAGAGGTGAGCCAAGTTTTACATTTAGTTTACGTGAACACTCCTTGAGCAACTCAGATAGTTCTAGTTCAAAATGTGACTTGCCTGTGGTTGTGAGGAAGAACACATTCACGAGAGGATTTTATAACGATGGCCCAGAGGACTGCCCAGGAAAAGTCTCTGAGACAGAATAGGTTCATACACAGACTGCTCTATTCGCCCAAGACATTTATTGTTTTCTTTGGGAAATCCTATCTCAGACTGACCCCTTGGTCTGCCCTACTCTGTGAGTAAGGCATAAAACTCTGGGAATACTGGAATTAGTAATGTAACCTGCTTCAATGCCTTAGTTTTCTTTCTGTACACTTTTATTTTATATTGTCCTTCCCTATGGATTACATTGTACATCCATTTCATCATCTGAAAAATGGGAGCTCCTACTGTCTCCAAAGTTTTTCTCAGGATCACATCAGATGCCCTATGTTTAAATTGCTTATAAAGGCACGTGCTGCTAAGTGAATGTTGAATAGCTTCATCAATACTATTATTTCCCACTAGATCAAGGCAGGGCTATAATTTCACTTCTCCCTTGGATCTCCCACATAGAGGAAGGCTGGTAACACTCCTCAGACCACTACCTCACACTTTGCCTCACCCCACATCCTAATCTCCTATTCACCTTTGGGTCATCATGGGCCCCAGAATCAGGCCATTGGCTCCCCTCATTCCCTCGAGGCTTACCTTGTAGAGCATATAGTGGCTTTTTGTCACTGCAAAGATGAGGTTGATGTTGTTCTCTGCCAATTTCTCTCCAAGCAAGGCAAGAGATGGATAGTCCTAGCGCCAAGGCAAAAGGTCAAGGCTGTAATGTTTCCTTTTTTTTTTTTTAATGTTTATTTACTTTTGAGAGAGAGAAAGATAGAATGTGAGTGGAGGAGGGGCAGCTAGAGAGGGAGACACAGAATCTGAAGCAGGCTCCAGGCTCTGAGCTGTCAGCACAGGGCCCAACGTGGGGCTCAAACTCACGAACTGTGACATCGTGACCTGAGCTGAAGTCACTTAGCTGACTGAGCCATCCAGGCGCCCCAAGGCTGTAACATTTCTAACAGGCTGAGATACCATCCCCAGCTCCAACATGCATTCAGGAACCCACACTTGCTAGGAAAAGCATCTTCCCCTGGCCATCCTTAATAACCAAGCCCCACTGGCAGCTCCAAATTGGGGAAATATGCAGAAAGGATGTCCAGGTAAGGGCCTTTTGGCACCTCCCAAACTAGATGCATTCCCCTCACCCCTCCCAAGCCAGAATGGAGACATAATGAGTGGAAGATTCCCACAGCTGGTCTGTGCCTCCGTCCTTTTAGGAAGGATGGGGCATAGAGGAGAGGCCCCCCAAAGTCCAGCCACCATACCCTATCATCTACCATCAGCAACCATTATCTTTATCTTCCTTAGGACTTCTCCTCCCTAACTCCTTGCCCTACTTTCCTTCTCCTGAGCCCAACTAGGCCCCCCAATGTCTCTCATGGGTCCTGCTCACTACTCAGAATGGGCAGAAGAGGCTGTTGACCTCTCGCTTAAATGTTGGGCTATGGTGCAGGAGGGGTCCAAGCAGGAGGGGAGGGTGGAGGCTGAGAGGCAGTCTAATAATGTCCTGAAGGATTTTAAGGGCTAATGATGGGTAGAAGGGTCCTCATTAGCTCTACAGTTATCAGGTTCTATAGTTAGGAGTCCTTTTTCCAGACTCCATTATTCTTGGGATAATATGGAAGGCTTGAAACTGGAGAAATTGGGCTTGCCAAGCAAAGAAAATTACAAAGTATTCCCAGAATGGATTTGGGAAGGAAGAGGGTACAGGTTTTTGTTTGTTTGCCTGTTTGCACAGTAAATGTGGCAAGATCTTGGTAACTATTGCATCTGGGCAATAGGCATATAGGGGTTCATTCCAATGATCTATTTTTATGATATATGTTTGAATTCTGCATAAATTCTTTTCAATGACATGGTGATGGTCATAGACTGTTGACAGTGGAAGGTCCTTGGGGCCTCCCATTCTGTGCAGGACACCTGCAGCCCCACTCCTGAAGGTGACAGGACTCAGTGCCTCAGGGAGCCCCTTTCTAGAAGTCACAATGTCTTATCCTCATTTATTTTGCCCTATAACTTCTATGCAAGTTTTGATCTCTGCAGGAGCACAGTCCCTGGCCTCCTGTAAGTTCACCTCTCCCCTCTGAGATCTATCCGGTCTCCCCAAGTCACTTCTTCCTTAACTAAATGCTTCCATTTAGGTGCACGATGGCAGAAGATGAACCAGCTGCAGAAATCTGTGAGAAATGTTCTGAGTTAATGAGTTCTGAAAGCCTAGCTGGAGAAGATGGACTAGAAACCCAATTCCCAGAACGGACTGGAAAGTCCATGAGTAGAGGGCCAGGTGAGCACCTGGCCCACGGGCAGGATCATGGGAGCGGGGCTGGGACCCCTGGTCCTCACCATCTGATTGGACACTGTGTATTCGTTGGCCTCATTCAGGTGGCACTGGCCATCGTGTGGCTGCACCAGGCCCCCCAGTTTTCCATCCAGTGCAATGTGGGGCACGTCGTCTGTAGTGAACACCAGCAAATGCAGTGCATCCTTTCTCCAGCCGATCTTCTCCTAAGGGACAGAAGTTTGAGGGAGGCCAGGAGCTTCTGACTGCTGCCAGGCCTGCCCCAGGACATCAGAAAGCGCACTGGCCTGTCTCCCAGGGTCGTGGAATCAGAGGCATTCTTCTACGTGCGTATCTGGGGAGCACTCATAGAAACAACTCAAGAATGATCCACAGAACTCAGAAGAGACACAGCCTGAACTGGGGAAGCCTAAATGCACAGAGACACAGCTGCACAGCTGGGCCCGTGCAGGCCCAGGCACCTGGAACCTCCCTCCCAACCACCATATGCTTCTCTGTTCCTTTTGGTTATACCTGAGGGCTACCCCTTCTGGACGTTTCCCGTCTGAGCCTCATGTATTATTCCATCCCTGGAAAAGTCTTTAACCCACCTCAACCCAACCCCTGACAATGCACTCGGGTTAGCTGGCCTTATCTAAGATGACCAGTAAGGGAACATTTCAGTCCCCCAGTGAGACACAAATCACCCAGAATGGAGTGTTCCAATGGTCAATGGATCTTCTTTCAGAGGATTTGGTAAAATCTGCCATCTATTCTGATAGGTGGAAACCACTCCAATCATTAACTGAAATACCTCAGTGTTTAAAGTCAGTAAGATTAGCTCTGTTCTCCCTTTACTGCTTCATGTATCCATTCCAGCAAAAGGCACAGCTACATACAGTCTGTATTGCAAGAGAAAGACTCTATTTCTCACCTGCAGCCACTGTGGCCCCAATGCTACAAACACCCCAGCCATTATTATTAGGAACAGCTGGACCCTGATACAGAGCAACAGAAACTGTGATATGGCCACTTTCTTACTAACAGTGAAAAGGCATCCCCAAATATGTTGGTGGCAGAGGGAATACATGCTGAGAGTTATCTACACATGCACGCTTGATATGGAAGCCAAAGACTGGATTCACAGACTTTACAAGTTAAAAGCTGTTGTTCTTCCAGCAGATGAGGAGTTGAAGGCATCACCCTCTTTCTTACCACCATATTGATGAATTTAACAGCCTTTAAGAGCCATAATATTTTCTCACTTGCTCCAAAAGCGGCGTGGAAATAAAACAATAATAATAAATGACAAAAAGTCAGACTAATGTGTGTGGGGGGGGATGTTTTGTCCCAGATCCCAAAGAGTTTACAGTCAAATGGAAACAGGACTCCAACACATCCCCATTAAGGTGCTAATGAAGGTAAATACAATGTCAGTGGAAACCAGAGAGGAGGAGGCTTGAAAGCCTTCTCAGGGTGCATGAAACTTAAGCTAAGCTGGAAGAATAGGAAGGGCTCTTCAAGGAAGCTGGAGGAAGAAATGCCCGAGAAGGCAGAAGAGGGGGTGGGCGTTGTAAGCACTAGCCAAGGCACAAAGAGGAGGCCAAGCACACTTTGGGACCTGGAATAAGAAACCTAGAAGGTCCCTGACAGCAATGACATCTAAGCCATGACAAAACTGATCTGTGATGTTAGAAGGCAAGACAGTGGTTCCCCTTGACAGCATGAATGGGGGTAGTTAATAACTGAAAAGGGTCACAAGGAGGCTTCTGGGTTGCTGGTAATGTTCTGTCTATTGACCTGGTATTTCTACCTTGTGAAAATTGACCGAGATGCTGCACTCTTTGTACACTTTTCTGCAGGTATGTTAGACTTTGATAAAGAGTTTCAAACTGTGAAGTAGTTAAAGCAGTACATTATAAGCCATGGAAGGGAGGGCACAATGCTTTGGAGATAAGGCATAATCAAGAGGGTGTAAACCAACAGTGCTTTTTGTAGGAAAAATGTGGATCTGTTATTCACAAAGACACAATAATGTGCTAAACACCCTGACAAGAAAGTAGAACAATCTTTAATTTGACAATGTGTATTAAGAACCTTAAAGGAAATCAGAGACCTAAAAAAATGGACAGAAAGATAGTTTCCATGGATCAGAAGTGTCAATGTCACTGAGAGGTCATCTGCCCCCAGACTGATCTATAAACTTGACACAATCCCAATCAAACGCCCAGAAGGCCTTTTTGAGAAAATGTAAGCTTAGTCTAAAATTTATATGGAAAGTCAAACAATGGAGACCAGAAACAATTTTCTAAAAAGAACAACCAAGTTGAGGGACTCGTTACCTAAGGTCAAGGCTTACCATAAAGCTACCATAATCAAGATAGTG
Organism: Prionailurus viverrinus; assembly: GCF_022837055.1. Lineage (NCBI taxonomy): Eukaryota > Metazoa > Chordata > Mammalia > Carnivora > Felidae > Prionailurus > Prionailurus viverrinus. The sequence goes on along the minus strand of NC_062569.1, from coordinate 89,220,860 downwards.
CATTAAACATAAAGACCAATGGAGCAAGATAGAGATAAATAGACCCACGCATATATGGTCAATTCAACAGAAGGTACTAGAACAATTAGACATCCATATGGAAAGAAATGAAGCTCAAGCCAAAGCTCCCTATATATACAAAAATTGATTAGGACTAAGACAGTAAAGTTCCTGAAGGAAACAGGAGAAAGCCCTTGTGACTTTCATATAGGCAAAGATTTCTTACATATCATGATTTATGGAATAAAAATTGATGAATTGGACTTCATCAAAGTTAAAAACATCTGCTCTTTGAAAGATACCAATAAGAAAATGAAATGACAAGGTATGGACTGGGAGAAAATATTTGCAAAGAAATAAAAATCTGATAGAACCGATATCCGGAATACATAAAGAATGTTCATAAGTGAATCAGAAAATAAATTGAATTTAAAAAGATAGAGACTTGAACAAACATTTCACCAAAGAAGAGAGAGGAATGAAGATAAGCACAAGAATGGAGTCTCAACATTGGTAGTCACTGAGGAAACGCACATTAAAACCACAATAAGATAGCTATAAGATAGCTCTTCCAATGGCAAACACACTAACCCTAATAATACCAAGTGGCAGTAATGGTGTGGAAAAATTGGAACTCTCATAATTGCTAATGAGAATACAAAAGTCCCAGCAACTTTGGAAACAGTTTGACAGATTCTTATAAAGTTACACATACACTTACCATCAGCCCCAAGAGAAATGCAAATTTATGCTCGCATGAAAATTTCTACGCAGCTTTATATTTTTAAAGATTTTATTTTTAAGTTATCTCTATATCCAACGTGGGGCTTAAACCCTTTTGAATCAAAAGTCGCATACTCAGGGTGCCTGAGTGGCTCAGTCAGTTAAGAGTCTGACTCTTGGTTTCAGCTCAGGTCATGATCTCACAGTTGTGGGTTTGAGCCCTGCATCAGGCTCCATGCTGCTGACGGAAAGCCTACTTGGGATTCTGGGATTCGTTCTTTCTCTCTCTCTCAAAATAAATAAATTAAAAAAAATCAATTTATAAAAAAGAAAAAAGAGTTGCATACTCTACTGACTGAGCTACCCAGGCACCCCTCAATGTAAATACTTATTATAGCAGTTATTCATAATCATCAAAAACCAGAAACAATGTGCATCAAGTGGTTTAGAGAGACACAATGTAGTACATCTACACAATGAAATACTGTTCTGGAAAAAAAAAAAAAAAGACCAAACTACTGACACACACAACTTGGATGAATCTCCAAAGCATTATGTTAAGTGAAAAAAGCCTGACTCCAAAGGCAACTTACTGTCTAACTCCATCCATGTGATACTTGGGAAAAGACAAAAATATAGGGACAGAAACAAATTGGTAGTTGCCAAAGGCTGAGAATAAAGGGAGGGGTCAGCAACAAAGGGATGCTAGGAAACTTTGAAGGGTTCTAGAAATAATCTCTATCTTCATTGTGGGGGTGGCTAGAAGGCGTTAGCCTAAAAAGGTGAATTTTACTCTGTGTAAACTATCCCTCCATAACCCGGAGGGACCCTCTGTGTAAACTATCCATCCATAACCAAAAATTCCCTTAAAGTATACATCTTTTGACTCAATTATTCTACTTCAAGAACCCTCTCTGCAAGAAGTATTCTGAAATATGCACAGCAATATTTTCACTAGTAGTGACAAAAAGGGATCTTGTTTAGGAATGGTTAAGTAAAGGGAGGTATCTTCTCTCTGGCCAACAGAAATTATGTTCATAAAAAGTATGACCTTCTGGTCGACAGGTGTAATGTTAGCTGGAAGACGAAGTATACAATACTTTAATGGCAGTGTGATTACAAACCATGTAAGAGATGAGCATTACTTTCTATTAAAAAGAGAGTAAGATCCATTCATCAGTTGATGGACATTTAGGCTCTTTCCATAATTGGGCTATTGTTGAAAGTGCTGCTATAAACATTGGGGTACAAGTGCCCCTATGCATCAGCACTCCTCTATCCCTTGGGTAAATTCCTAGTAGTGCTATTGCTGGGTCATAGGGCAGGTCTATTTTTAATTTTTTAAGGAACCTCCACACTGTTTTCCAGAGTGGCTGCACCAGTTTGCATTCCCACCAACAGTGCAAGAGGGTTCCCTTTCTCCACATCCTCTCCAGCATCTATAGTCTCCTGATTTGTTCATTTTAGCCACTCTGACTGGCATGAGGTGATATCTCAGTGTGGTTTTGATTTGTATTTCCCTGATGAGGAATGACATTGAGCATCTTTTCGTGTGCCTGTTGGCCATCTAGATGTCTTCTTTAGAGAAGTGTCTATTTATGTCTTCTGCCCATTTCTTCACTGGATTATTTGTTTTTCGGGTGTGGCAATATGGCCTTTTGTAGCAACATGGATGGAACTGGAGAATGTTATGCTAAGTGAAATAAGTCAGGCAGAGAAAGATACCATATGTTTTCACTCTTACGTGGATCCTGAGAAACTTAACAGAAGACCATGGGGGAGGGGAAGGGAAAAAAAAAGTTAGAGAGGGAGGGAGCCAAACCATAAGAGACTATTAAAAACTGAAAACAAACTCAGGGTTGATGGGGAGCGGGAGGGAGGGGAGGGTGGGTGATGGGTATTGAAGAGGGCACCTGTTGGGATGAGCACTGGGTGTTGTATGGAAACCAATTTGACAATAAATTTCATATAAAAAAAAAAGAGAGAGAGAGAAAGAGAGATTGAAACAAAATACCATCATGTGGTTGGGGTAGAGATGACAGGCAACATCTTTCTCTTTTTTCCCATTTTTCCCCCCAACTATCTTTCAGAAGCAAGTATTACTTTCACAAGACTGGGTTTTGAATGCTGCTGGTCTGCTGTTTAACTGTTTCAGTCTCCTTTTCCTCCACAACGGCTTCCCAGAGGACTTGCAGGAACATAATGGAAGCTGGCAACAAGGACACAGAACAATGTGGAACCCAGGTGCCCCAGGACAGGCACTGTAATGTTGTTGCCACCCCTAATTACTCATGTAGCTTTGACCTAATGAGTTAACACTTCAAAAGCTTTTTTCTTGATAGGAAACAAGGAAGAATAATACTTAATACTTACTCCACCTCCACCATGCCACTTCATCTTCACCACAACCTCTGTAAAGCAGGTAAAATACTGCCCTCGTGCAGATGAGGTAACTGGTGGTTAGAGGCATTAAGTAACCAGTCCAAGGTCACTGCACTAGCAAGGGCCAGAGAAGCCAGATTCAGATGATCTGCTTCTTACTCACAAAGCGAAACTACCCAATCATACAGGAGGAGAGGATGGTGCAGGGTGTGTGTGTGCATGTGTGTGTGCGTGCACGTGTGTGCATGACCAACAAGAGAATTCATTCAAGTACTTAGTAGGCTCTCCACTAATGATTGTTGGGTCCAAGATAAATGTCTGTCAAGTTGAAAGGTGGCATCTGACACAGAAATAGCTCTACAGATGAAGAATGGCACAGCATAATAATAATAATTCTGTTTTCCCTGAAGTGGACTCCTGTTATGTAAGTGATGGCCCAGAGGCTGGGTTGCAGAGCACGAGTCAGAACCTCCTCATTCAGTAACCCAGGCTTTTGGGCTCAGAGATTTTTTAAGCAGTGACTCCACAGAGAATTTACATTAGAAAGAATTTTCCTACTGTCCGCCTGGACTATCTTGAAGGCTTAAGTTCTGTATTCCATGTTTGGAGCAGAAGGCAACAGTGGGAAAATAGATTATGTTTTGTTTTGTTTTTTAAAGAAAGAATAACTACAAAATGCAGTATGGTGTGGGGAGCCAGAGGACATGAGCTTTCGAACAGATGAGGCTAAGTTCAAATATGCTTTGCGCTAACTGGGACACCTCTCTCAGCCTTGCTTTCTTAATCTGTAACATGGAAAAAATCCTATTTTGCAGGGTTGATGCTAGGTTTAGACATAATTGTATTAAAAAGCCCTCAGCACATGAGAGGCTACAAAAAGGATCTATAATTATTACTTTTTAAAAAAATTTTAATGTTTATTTATTTTTGAGAGCGAGAGAGACAGAGTGTGAGTTGGAGAGGGGCAGAGAGAGAGGGAGACCCAGAATCCAAAGCAGGCTCCAGGCTCTGAACTGTCAGCACAGAGCCCAGTGGGGGGGCTCAAACTCCCAAACAGTGAGATCATGACCTGAGCTGAAGTTGGACATTTAACCGACTGAGCCACCCAAGGCGCCCCTATAATTATTACTCTTAAGACTGGTAATAATTTCTACATTTCTTCTCTTCACCTTTCACTACTTGATGTGGGAGGCTCCACAATCATTGTAGGGACTATGAAGTATTGCATACTGAAAAGTTTTTTAAAGCCTTGAATTGGGGTGCTTGGGTGGCTCCGTCAGTCAGGTGTCTGTCTCTTGATTTCAGTTCAGGTCACGACCTCATGGGTTTGTGAGATCAAGCCCACATCAAGCTCTGTGCTGGTGTCGTGAAGACTTACTTGGGATTCTGTCTCTACCTCTGTCTGCTCTTCCCCCACTCATGCTCTTTCTCTCTCACGAGAAATAAATAAACATGGAAAAAACTTTAAAGCCTTGAATTAATACCACAATGAGATTCTACCTACCACACACCTGACAGAATGGCTGAAAGTGAAAAGACCAACCACACCAAATGTTGATGTAAATGTGGAGTCACACACTGCCGTTAGGAATGTAAAATGCTATGTGTACTTTGGAAAACAGTCTGGCAGTTTCTTGAAAAGTTAAACACCTACCAGATGACCCAGTAAATCCACTCCCAAGTCTAGAGATAAAAGAAATAAAAGCAAACATCTATACAAACACTCGAACACACTTACAGCAGCTCTATTTGTAATAAGCAAAAACTACCAGCCATCCAAAACAACCCAAACATCTACCAACAGGACAGAACAGATAGACAAAAAGTGCTCCATCCACGCAAAGGAATTCTACTCAGTGACAAAAGGAAAGGATGGAGACACTTGACAGCACAGATAAATCTCAAAATAATTGTGCTCAGTGAAATAAACCAGGCTAAACAAGTATTTATACTGGATATATACAATTTTTGCAAATGCAAACTAACGTATAGTGAGAGAAAGCAAATTAGTAGCTGCCTGGGGTGAGGAATAGGAGGCACAGGAGGGAGCAAATGACAAAGAAGCATAAATGCTCACTGTGAGGGAAAGGATATGTTCATTATCTTGATCATGGTATCTGTGTGTGTGTGTGTATATATATATATATATATATATATATATATGTATATGTACATATATATGTATGTATGTACGTATCTCTCACAGGTGTAAACATGTCAAAACTTCTCAAACTGTACACTTTCAATATGTGTAGTGTATTATACATCAAGTATACCTCATTGAAGCTCTTTCATTTAAAGAAGACTTGGTTTGCTCATAAAGTCTCTTAATACAAGAATCTACACGAATAGACTGAAGTCAGTAATGTGCTGGGAATACCACTTACACACGTTCTTTTGTTTGGTGACACTATCGCGTAGCAGTTAGGGGCTGGTCTGGCCAGTCTCGGGTTAGCCCTACACCTGCCTCAGCTTGTCCTTCTGGCCTCAGGCAAGTTACTCAATCCTTCCCAGGCCAGCTTCTCTTCTATAAAATGGAGATGATAATAAGAGTAGCAATAAAATAGGGTGACGAGAAGATTAAACAGAGGAGGAACACCCAGCTCCGTGACTGTATGTGGTAGGCAACTACAAACTGACAGTGATCATCATCAGTATTTCCCTGGACTTGAGAATCTGTGACTTACGTCTGTAATTCAGAAGCATACAATCTTATCTTTGGACTGTAGGTTTATGGGTGATGTTTATTTTAGTTTCTGCTTATCTGCATTTTCTATATTTTTAGATTGAATATATTTTCTCTTAAGAAAAAAATTACTTTAAGTGAAACCAAACCTATTTATTTCGCTAAATTTTCTCCATGTCTCAGAGTAAAAACAAAAATTTAAAAGCCAATTTCATTTGGGGCACTGGGTGGCTCAGTCAATTAAGTGTCCAACTTTGGCTCAGGTCATGATCTCATGGTTTGTGGGTTTGAGCCCTGCATCAGGCTCTCTGCTGTCAGTGCACAGCCCACGTCAGATCCTCTGTCTCCCTCTCTCTCTGTCCCTCATCTGCTTGCTTGCGTACTTTCTCCCTCTCAAAAACAAATAAACATTTTTCTAAAAAAAGCCAATTTCATTAAATGTCACTGAAGTCAGCCCTTAGATGAAAATGTCAGGGGCTGGGCGGGACGGATATGTACCAGACTCAGAAGCAAGAAACCCGGCATCTGGCCAAGGTCACGATTCACTTAACTTCTCTTTGTTTGATGCTCAGACCTGCATCAAATTCACCACAAGGTCTGTTTCAGCCTTCAAACCCCTAGTTCCCACACTCGCTCAGGAGGTGACCTTGCCTTTTTCATCACCGAAAGAAACAGATAACGGGACTTGCCTCCTCATCTACTCCCAGTGGCTCAGAGTGTCTGGTCCCACAGCCTGAGGATGGCTTCCAGTCACAGGGGCATCCTCCTGGCATCTCTGATCTGTCTGCCCCCAAAGAAGAAGTGCTTCTTCCACCCCAAGGAAACACAGCTCATACAGCCCGCCCTCTTTGGAGAATTTGTTCTCTCAGTCTCTCTTCTGGTTCCCATCCATGTGCCTAAAACACATGCTCGTGAGCCAATTAAAATAACCCTTCTTGTGACCCGGCTACTCTGCCAATCTCACTTGCTTCTTTCTCTTTTGTAAGACTGGCAGATTTATGGCCTCTATTTTCTCTCCTCAATTCCTTATAATCAGACTTCTCCACATGACCCCTAGACAGCAGTTCTTGGATCCTGTCTTCCTCCCTCATGCACACAGGGTTCTCTGCCCTGGCTGCACTTTAGGGCGCTCTAGGGAGCCTCACCAATACTAATGCCCAGGGGTCCTGACCTAACTGGGCCGATCTGCCACCCCGCCCTTAGGGTTTTTAGGCTCCCTGGATGAGCCTAACGTGCAGCCGAGGATAAGAATTAATCCCATGGCCTTGGGCCTCACTCTTGTGGCCTCTGCACTGACTGGGAACTCCTGTGAGCCCCCTGCACTGTCCTACCCCTGCCCCTCTGGCTGCTCTCCCAGCAGGTGGATGAGGTCAGAGATAACATTCCCCACCCCTCCATCTCCCTTTGTGGAGATTTACTTGGATGACTCACAATCACAGCCCGCACTTGACCTTTCTCCTGAGCTTTACTCCCAGGTCTGCACCGAAAACCAAAGTGTCTGCTGTGACCTGGAACTCAACTAATCGGAAGACGCGGCACCACATTTACCCCCAGATCAACCGCCCCTCCAGGCGTCCCCATTTCTGACAATGGGGCGATCACATGCCTTCTTTAGAAACCTTGGAATTATCTTTTTTATCTTCTTTCTCTGGTTCTATGACAGCACCAGGCCTGTCCCAAACTGTCAATTCTCTCTTACAGGCCATTCCTGTGTTGAACCAGAGCCCCTGGACAATGCTACATACAATTTCCAGAGTTTTCTCTTCACTTACTAACACACCAGGTTAGCAGGCATAGCCTGAGGCTCGCCTTCCTCCTGGCCACCCACCTGCACTCTGCCAGGGAGGTATGACTGTCACCCCGTGTATTCCAGCTGTTCCAGGCAGGCAACACACATGGGTAGGTGACCATACTATGTGACACACAGCCATCCACAGACTGTGGCTGGGAGAACCGTCACCAAGCCCCAAATCTCTGGCTCCATCCACGTCCCAGGAGGCAGACCTTCTAGTTCTATGGGGACGAACTGGCCTGACCAGGGCTGGGGCCAAAGAACTCTTTCCCAGGGTGGAAAGCTCAGTGGATGGGGAAATTTGTCCTCAGAAAGCAGCAAAGATCTGGGGCTGAGGGAAAAGAGAAAGGGGTGCAGGACCCAAGCCCCAGAATCACAAGAGCACTGTGCCCAGCACAGGCTCAGCACTCAGTGAAAAAGGAGCAAACGAACACACAGACAGAATCAGAGCTGGGTACCAACACCCTCCCTGGCCAGGTTAGAAGTCTTCGATCATGACACTCACAATGCCACCAGCTCCTCATACGCTTTCCAATCTAGCAAACACCTTATTTGAAACCCCCAAATATGGGAAGAGTTAAGAGCTATCGAATTGCTTGCCGTCTGCTAGGAGCTGCAAGAGCAGGAGAGGGGCGAGGCCAGGCAGTCACTGGGGATGGTTCCTGGGACGGCCCCAGGCAGCCAGGCCTGGAAGTCAGCCAGGGCGACCTGGGGCTTTGTGCAATGGTGAAGAGGAGGCCGGAGTCCAAGAAATAGGGAAGCAGGAACGGAGATGCTAGACCAGGTCTTCCCAGCTTTGAAAAAATAAATAAAAATTGGCTCCTCCCCAGAGTGAAGACAAACTTGGTTTGTTTACCTCTAACATCTGGCCCAGGACAGCACGGGAACTGGGCAGTAGAGGATGTGGTTTCTCTGTCGTAACCCGGGACTGCAAGGTCTGACAAAGGAGGAAGGTCACTCAAGGGATCAAAAATAGGCTTCCATCTCCCTTGTCCACTTCCAGTCTGTCTCTGGGTCCCTCTTAACAGCTCCCCCACTGTACCTAGACTTTTACGTCATGGCAAGGTGGCTCCGTGGCAAAGCCACTGGGAGCAGGGAAAGCTTTTTTAGGCACCAGGTCAAAGTAAGCTGTGCCTGGCACACAAGTGAGTGTGCATGATAGGGTTCACAGTCATGGCAGCCAAATACAAAGGCAGCTGAGAGAGTACACTGCTGAGAGTAACAGAAAACAAGCTAGAAGGGGCTACTCCAGAACAAACACACCAGGGGCTACTGGGCCCAAAAACTGACTCAGAGGAAATATGTAGCACCTGCAGTTTGGAAGGAACCCAGAGGTTATCTTGTCCTCGCTCCTGTCCAGTACATGGAGCTTTCCTCTGGTGCCCCCACTACGTGGGCAGGGGGCCCACACACACAGTCACTGCCCCATCTGGCATCTGGCAGCCTGCTCCACTGCAGAGCAGAGATCTTTGTTAGAGAATTCTTCCTTGCCTTGAACTCAAACCTGCTTCCCTGCAGCTATCCTAGCACCTCCCCACCCCTAAATAGCCAGGGGAGTCTACTCCCTCTTCTATGACGATGTCTGAGGTCACCTATGCTTTTCTCCAGGTATCTCTCTTCCTGGGTAACCTTTAACCACTGCCCCTAAGATATGGCTTCCAAGCCAGCACCATCCACTTACTCACCCTCTTCCACTCTCTCACAGTCAATGTCCGTCTTAAACACAGCCCCCGGGGCCTATGCAGTTCCTGGGATGTGATCTGAGCTCACAGAGGAAAGCAGGGCTGGGACTCGGGTGTTGCATTTGGCAGCTGAATCTTCGGACTAGCTCAAATTAAGCGTGTCAGTCCCCAGATCCATTTCATAGTGACCTGCTTACACACAGGGACCACAGCAGGGCATGTGGAGCGATGAGGGTAGCCTCAATGACGCCCGTACAGGAAAGTGCCAGGAAGGGCCTGAAATGCTGGTTCGTGGGAATGTGGAAAAGTTGATGTCCCTGCTCGGCTGCCTTAGGAAACATTGATGGATGCCTGCCTGAATGTGGGCTGGCCTGCTTGTTCAGAGGCGATACTCACAACACTCTCTGGTAAATGGTGTTCAAACCCCAAGGTGGCCTGAAGTCAATACATCATTCCAGGGGCATTTTCAGTGAAGATGGAAGCACTAGCTTTAAATGACTGAGTGTTCTGATCTCAAGCGCAATCTCATTAAAGTGAATGCTCACCCAACATAAAGGTATTAATACAACACATGGGCCTCAGTCGTCACTGAAGAGTCACCAGCCACATGCCCCCTTATCGCTGGAAAAGACCCACCATCTGAAAAAGTGTCTGGCCACAGCAGAACCACTGAATTATGAATGAGAAGGCAGATTATCAGAGTCCCATTTTACAGATAATAAAGCCACGGTCAAAGATAAGCATGCTTGCTCAAAGGGCTGGGCTCCAACAGAATTCTGACCTTGGGACGGTACAAGTGGTCCCTCTGGAAAGTGCTTAGGGCTGCCAGAGCCATGTTATAAGTGCTTCCTGATAAACAAGAAACTCTTAGTTCCAGAGAACAGTTGCATATGCAACTGTGTTCTACCGGGACTGTACCAGTCCTCCTTACCTGTGAAATTGTAATGGTTCCTTAGAGGAGGACTTGCTGTCTTTGGAAGCACACGCCTCCCACTGCTCTGCTCCGGTGTGAACACAACAGTCTGCAGGCACTCTAACGTCAAGGTTAAGAACTCTGGCCTTAGAGCAAGGGGGCTGGGTACAGTTTCCATCTCCGGCTCTGTCATTTCTAGCTATAACAACCTTGAGAAATTACTCTGCCTTTCTAGGCTTGTTTCTTCATCAAAAGGGGACAATAAAACCACACTCAAAGGATTAAGTAAAATCAGCCCTGGGAAGTACATGGCATAAGGCCAGGCTCTCAGAAAGCACTGAACCAATGGTAATCAATAACATCATCAGCATTGGAAACCAAGAGGCAGGGAGACCAAGGGAGACACTGAAGGAGAAGATGCTGTGATTCAGTCAGCGGCTCCTAAGGTGCCGTCTCTGTGCATTCTGCTGTGTGCTCCACTGGTATCTCAGGTTGTTGGACAAGCACCTGTCATCCAATCAGAGTCATGAGCACAGGGACAGGAGCCGTGGCTCATTCATCTATGCATCCCCGCAGCACCTAACACGGTGTCCTGCACGCAGTAAGTACTCCACAGATCTTCAAAAGTAATGACAGGACACTGTACGTTACCCTTTTGGGCAAGCACTCGGGGAGAGAACAAGTTGTGGGGAGGAAATGAAGAAGGAAAAAGGACTGACCTGACCAGCCAGCAGGCAGACCCCACAGCAGATCTGAACACGGGGACCGAGTCTGAATTCGAACACGGCACATAAGGAAAACCGAGGTTAGTTCTGAGATTGGCTTCCTCTACCAGGCTGACATTCAAGTCTATTTCGGGCACTTTATAAAATAATCGTGTTCCCATTAGTTGTTTTTCCTGCTTCCATGCATACTTTTCAAATGAAAAGTTAAAAAAAAAAATCTTTTCTGTGGTTAAACACAAGGAGGACAAAAGTGCAGTAATTCTTTCCTTGGGGAAAAGAAATCTTGGCCTGTGAGTCAGGATTTAGACATTTACTTTGAGCCCAAGCCCCAACAACACACAATACAGCATGTCTGATGTGGACTCCATGAAAGAGTCCAGTCTGAATGGAAGAGAAACATTTGGAATGTTGGCATGGCTGAACCACATGAGGTTATTTTTGCAGGAGAAATTATTAGTAGTCAAGTATCAAATATCATTGATTGCCAAATATCAGTAACTTCATGTGGTTCCCTCTAATGTTTACAAAACCGGTTGTTTATAACCTTCTGGTGGATCTACAAGCTCAAATCAAACCCCTGCAAGCTCAAATCAGAAGCCATAGGGACTTTTCCCCATCTTTCTTTAGCTTTCCCCACCATACCTGCCAGTATACACTGACTAGGCTGAGTTGGAAAGTCCTGCCAGCTAATGGCATCTGGTTCTCTTCAGTGGATGTCCATGAAGCACTGTAAATGCCATGGAGGCAGCCTGGTACAACAGGCGGGTGGACGGGCTTGGAGCCAGGTGACCTGTGGGTTCCTGAACTCAGAAGCATAAAGGAATCTGTGAGAACAAAGCATCTGTTTATTCACCAAATGTTTAAGGAGGGCCTGTTATGTGCCAGGCAATGTGCTGGGTGCTAGGGAAATACAGCAGTGAGAAAAGAGATGGGGTCCCTGCCTTCAGGGGGCTTACTGTCTCAGAGCGGAGGTAGACATCACTCAAGGAGTGGCCCAAATAAAAACAAAATGGCTACTGAAGTAGATGTGACCAAGGGCTTTGTGCTCTGACCTCATCAGAAGGCTCAATCAGGGAAGCCTTCCCTGACACATAGACAAGTAGAGGTCCAAAACAGAAGTAGGCAGAGACTACACATTCCAAGAAAAGCAGGTTTGGGGATACGAAGGAAGGAAGGAGGAAGAGAAGTAAAGATTTTTAGGGCAGTGAAACTGTTCTGTAGGATAGAACAGTAGTGGATACATGTCATTGTACATTTGTCCAAACCCACAGAAATGCAATAGCAAGAGGGAACCCCGAAGTTAACTATGGACTCTGGCTGACAATGATGTTCATGGACTATAATAAATATACCACTCTGGTGAGGGATGTTGATGGTGGCGGGGGGGCCACGGGGGTGGAATGGGGGGTTCAGGGACAGGAATTATATGAAACACTGTACTTTCTGCTCTATTTTGCTGTGAACCTAAATCTGCTCTGAAATGAAATAAAGTTTATTAATAAAAAAGGAAAAGAAAGAAAGAAAGAAAGAAAGAAAGAAAGAAAGAAAGAAAGAAAAAGAAAGAAAGAAAGAAGCAGGAATATAGGGGAGGAGTATTCCAAAGAGAGGAAATAGCATGTGCAAAGGGCCCCATAGAGTAACTGATTCAAGGTCATTTGGCTGGAATGCAGAGGCCAGGGGTGAGAGGTTTGGGGAGAGAGCAGTTCCAGAAGAGCCTGAGAATAAATCTTTGTCTCTTTGCCTCTTTGCCAAATGGACATGTAAAGCACAGAGGAGCCCATCGCTTGAAATCAAAACTGACATTCTAACCAGATTTGGAAATATTGCCCCAGTCATTGAAGGGGCCTTCTAACTTTTCTGCAGGGTGTTTCTTTCCTGCCATATCATTAGTCAAGTGAGCCAAGGGGTGTAAAACACCCTCAACACAGGGAACACAGGCTTATGCTGGAGGAACAAGAGACAAAAACTCTCATCCGTGCCCTGGTGACAATTCTGGTTTGTAACTCAGTCAGTTCCCATCCCTTGTGTCAATAAGCAGCTGTCAGCAGGATAGTAATACCCAAACGCAGTTCATGGGCACGAGGCAGAACAAGGAAACGTCGCTTCAGGGCTGGACACAGTCAAGTGATTAAAAAATGCACATTAAACCACAAACATCTGCAAAATAGAACGCCAAGAGAAACTTTCACCACCTCTGGCAAAAAAGCTGCATGGGCATGGGCAGAAGACGTGCATACCTGCACACATGGCCCCTAAAGCTTCACTGGGCCACAGAAGTTCAATACTTTCATGGTGTTTCACCAAGACACTGAGCCAGAGGAAGAGCAAGCAGGTTGGGGCTGGAACAAGCCCCCCAAACTTGGTGCAATCCGCTAGCAGAAGCAGTTCACGCATGCTGACAGATAACCCAGATGGTGAGAAAACAGAACACGTTAGGGACTCCTTTTCAGGTGACATGAAGTGTCAGGGATGGCTGCCTTCTTCAAGGAATTCCATACATTTCTCAACTCATGCTTGGAAAAACAACGCAAGTCTGAGGTCTAAAAGAAATCAGGCGGGGTGCCTGGGTGGCTCAGTCAGTTAAGGTTAAGCATCTGACTCTTGATTACAACTCAGGTCATGATCTCAACAGTTCCTGACTGAGCCCCATGTCAGGCTCTGCGCTGACAGTGTGGAGCCTGCTTGGAATTCTCTCTCTCTCTCTCTCTCTCTCTCTCTCTCTCTCTCCCTCTCCCTCTCTCTCTGTCCCTCCTCTGCTCATCCTCTCTCTCTCAAAATGAATAAACTTGAAAAAAAAAAGTTCCTAATAAATACGTAAATAAACAAAAGAAATCAGGCAACAAGTAAAAACAAAAACAAACAAAAAAACCTCAAATTAACTCTGTGGGAGGCTGGGACAGGGGAGGGGGCAGAGTAGAAACTTCTAGCAGTGCCCGATTCCAGGCATGGGGAATTTTCCAACCTCTACAGGTACCTGTGGCAGCCCCTCCCTGGCCTGAGGCTCAAGGCTGAACAGGGAGTGACCAAAAAGGCAAAATCAAGGGCTCTGAGCAAAAGGGGAGGAGTCCTTTATGAAAAATAGCATGGACCAGCCCAATGGAGGGCATCCTAGAGATCTCCCCTCCATTCCCACCTCCTTGCATTTTCCAGATGCTCTGCGGCCCAGAGAGGTCAGCTGGCCTCCACAGAGTCACTTAGCAGCAGGCTTAGCTTGATTAGGACAACATGACTCTAAGTTGAGCCTCCCTGCTCTGCAGGGTACTGTCACTACTTCCCAAAGCACCAGGTACCAGGTAACAGAGCATGGGCCTCAGAATCAATCAGATCTGGTTCAAATTATGGCTCTACTCCTTATTAACAGTAAGTTTCATGAATCCTTGTCCTACTCCGTTTCCTTCTCCATAAGCAGGGGACAGCCCCCACTGCCAATACACTGAAGGGCTGTTGTGAGCATCAGAGATAATGTATGTAAAACATCTGGAGCATGGATGAGGGGTGAGCAAGGGCAGCAATTATTCTGTTTCTAGAGGTCCACAGAATTTGTATTCCTACAGAAAGTCTTGCCAGAGTAAAGCTGTCCCCCCCAGCAATTCTGCAGCTGGGTCTCCATTTTAGATCAGAATGCTCTCACCAGCGAAGGAATAAAGGACTCAGATCATGCTGCAGACTTTTTACTCAGCATGTAAACTTCCTTTGTTTGCTTTGAGACTCACTCATCCACCTATTTCTGAGAGGATATACAATGGTTTAAAAATCTAACATACAATACAAAATTAGAGAATCAAGATTCAAACAGAAAGTCTGCCTGAAGGATGTGGAGGTCTAGATGCTGAAACAAAAAGGGGAACGTACTGGGTGGCAAAGATCTTATTTTCTTGTCTAACTGTTGAAAGCAGCCCACAGAACCCTGTGCGGCCAGGATGCACCCAGCCAAGCTCAAACTGGCAGGTCACTTCTTTAAGCACGAACAACAGCAAAGTGGTGACTGGCAACCTGGAAGGCAGAAGTCCTCGGCCACCCCTCCCCTGTCACCCGAGGCCAGGGACAGGCCCAGTTTAGGGAGAGCAGGAAAGCAGTCCTTGTTCCAGTCTGAACCACTCATCACATTTTTATCCACACAATTTCAGAATAAACAACTTACAGTCAACTTCTAGAAAGTTCTGGAAGAACAAGAAAAGCAGTAAAGGGAAATTATTATTTTGACCAAGGAAGGTTCAAGAATAGATTTCTAGGTAAAGATAAGAAATTAAGAGCAGGAGCATTCCCTCGTCTGGCCTAGCCAGATACAATGTATTGGAAAAAAAATGCCTGCATTGATGACAGAGGCGTCCCTTAGCTGTGGACACTGTTAAATGACCTCTCACAGCAATGTGACCTGAGCGGGATAAAGACTTCCACTCATAGAATCAGGGTCCTTGTCCTAAATGGAATCCTACATAGAAATAGTTTCCTTCTTTTTGCAAAGAACAGCTTTCCAAGAAATATAAAGTGGGCCACAGAGGTGGGATTTAGGGCCAGTCATATGAACATACTCCTAAATCACACAAGTTGATAACTAACAGTCTATCCCAGGAAAACCAGAGCAAGAAGGAAACCAGAACAAAGAGCCCCCTGTGGGCTGCGACACAGGCCTGCTATCAGCTCATCTCCAAGGGCTCAGGGTCGCTCCCTTCAGGGGAGGTAGGGGCGCGGGGAGAGGTGGGGGGGGGGGGGGTAGGGGGACACACGCGCTGCCTAGCCAGCTCCAGCCTTCCTGACACCACTCTCCAGCCAGAGCTCACAGGCCTGTGGGCTCTGTCACAGTCAGTTTGCAGGATTCAGTGGAAGCACCTTTAATCTGCCCAAATCAGGAGGCAGCAGAAAACTCAGTAAACAAAGTAAGAAATGCTTAGGACTCTTAAAAAAACAACTCTCAAAATCTAATTATTATTACAAATCTAAATATCATTGAAATAAATGGTATCTGGGATTTACTTCAAATAATGGGAGAGAGTGGTTAGGCACACAAATCAGATCGTCTAGGAGTTGGTAACTGGCAAAGATGGACAACAGGTACGTGGGTTTAATCTCACTGTTCTACTTCCATATGTTTGAGCTGTTTCATTATAAAACAGGGGCACTGGGGTGGCTCAGTTGGTGAAGCATCCAACTCTTGATTTTGGCTTAGGTCATGATCTCAAGGTTTGTGAGACTGAGCCCCATGTCGGGCTCTGCACTGACAGTGCGGAGCCTACTTGGGATTCTCTCTCCGCCCCTTCCATACTCAAGTGCTCTCTCTTGCTCTCTCTCTCTCTCTAAATAAATTAAAAAAAAAAAAAAAGTAAAAACATCATACCAAATCATTGTGAAAATGTAGGTAAATATAAAATTAAAAAAAAAAAAACAGAGAAAACAAAAACCACACATAATCCTATCACCAGAGACAACCACTGTTAACACTTCAGTCTATATACTTCCAATCTTTTCCACATTCTTCTCTCTTTTGTTTGTCAAGTAGGATCATATGTTTATGCTGTTTTATTACTTGCTTTCCCTTCCTCTCTTACTTTATCAAGAATTATTCAAATCCTTGGGAATGCAAGCTGGGGCAGCCACTCTGGAAAACAGTACGGAGGTTCCTCAAAAAACTAAAAATAGAACTACCCTACGACCCAGCAATTGCACTACTAGGCATTTATCCACGGGATACAGGAGTGCTATTTCTAAGGAACACATGCACCCCAATGTTTATAGCAGCACTATCAACAATAGCCAAAGTATGGAAAGAGCCCAAATGTTCATCGATCGATGAATGAAGAAGATGTGGTATATATGTACAATGGAGTATTACTCGGCAATCAAAAAGAATGAAATCTTGCCATTTGCAACTACATGGATGGACCTGGAGGGTATTATGCTAAGTGAAATTAGCCAGTCAGAGAAAGACAAATATCATATGACTTCACTCATATGAGGACTTTAAGAGACAAAACAGATGAACATAAGGGAAGGGAAGCAAAAATAATATAAAAACAGGGAGGGGGACAAAACAGAAGAGACTCATAAATATGGAAAACAAACAGAGGGTTACTGGAGGGGTTCGGGGGGGGATGGGCTAAATGGGTAAGGGGCACTAAGGAATCTACTCCTGAAATCATTGTTGCACTATATGCTAAGTAATTTGGATGTAAATTTTAAAAAATAAAATTAACAAAATAAAAATAAAAATAAAAAAAAAGAATTATTCAAATCTTTAAATGTCCTTTAAGGGTATGATTGCTACATGGTCTTTTATCAAAAGGTAAGCCAAAATCTACTTCCAATATATGGCTTCTATAAGTAAGGGTGTGGTGAACTAGGAAGGATGACATTTGTTATAAATAGGTGATTCCAAGTAAGAAAAAACTGCATGAAATGTCCCCAAGCAGAAACTGACAGTACACATGAAAAGAAATACTAAGAGAGCCACTGCTGGCTCATAGACTACATAATTCCCAGCAGTTAGGAACCTTCCAGGTACTCGCCATCGCTAAGGCCATGGTGGGAAGAAGAGGAAAATGTCAACACCTAAAACTGAAATATGCTCATAAAGTGAGCAATAATTCACACAGTACATTCACACAGTGGTTTAAGAAATCTGCCAGCATCTCTGAAATGCTGGAGTGTTGATATACTGAGTTTTCAAAGGGAAGAAGATTTGCATGGGCTTGGGGTGGTATGGGAAGGTTCTGTAAACACAAGAGTAGATCCTGCGGCTTCTCGGCTCCTCGGAGACCACTGTGCCTCAGGCATTCAACCGTGGCCTTTCCGATCACTCTATCAGAATTAACATAACTGGACATGGCTTTGTTCTGTCACTGAGTTCTTTCCCTCAAGCCCTAAGGATGATTTCCTCCCCCATAAAAAGAAAATCCACAAAATCCTCGAGCTGGGGAGATAGATGAGAGGGATCCTGTTTTCCCTGCACTATTTGTCCCTGCCAAGAAGGAGATTCGGCAGAATATCTGTGAAGACAACGCCTCATATGATCAATGTCTGAATGCCAGTCAAAAATGTAATTTTTCTTTCTGAAGCAAATCCATAAATGGCCTATATTGTGACACACTGTAAAGACTGAGAGCTGAACACATTCCAGCTATGTTCCGTCTGGCTTTCCTGGGCTGCTACAAACCACCAGAGGCCTCTGAACCAAACTGTTTGGCTCTGGCCCAGCAGCCGGGAAGGGCGGCACAGCCATCGCAAGGCCATCTCCTCTAGGGGTGGCCCCGAGGACACAGTGAATGACAACAGAGCTGCAGGGGGACCAAGAAGGCAACCGCAGGCAACTACGCTTTCTTCCCATTTTTTCCTTCCCCTTATCCCTCCCTGTCTACCATTTCAGTTTTTTATTTCAGAAAGGACAACTGTGGCTCTCTTATCACCAGGTCAAGGATGGAGTGGAGAAAAAGTGGGTCTGTGACACACTGGACACGTGCTGAGGTCAGAAACTATGTAAGTGGTTAATTAAGTGCTTACCACTTAGTAAATGAACAGCAGCCTCTCCAAACTGAGTTTTAGCCCCTCCCCCAAACATGGGGGTCCCAGCGATCGCCCTACTGCTGAGCCACCGAAATTTTCAAGAGGGCATGCTCAGTGATGAGCACTCTGAAAAAATTGTGAAAGTATGTGTTGGAATGGCAAATTCAAGAGTGATTTTTTTAAAAAATCTTGCTGTTATTGAGTTGTTTTGATAGTAGAAAACTAGTTTAGGAATAAGTTATTACCTAACAAGTGTCAGGGCAGATGTGGAGAAAAAGGAACTCTCATGTACTGTTGGTGAGAATAGAAATTGGTAGAGCCACGGGAAAATCATAGGGAAATTCCTTAAAAAGTGAAAAATATAAATACCATATCATCCGGTAATTCTACTACTGTATTGACCAAAGAAAATGAAAACACTTGAAAAGATCTATGTGTTCTATGTTTAATGCAGCATTATTTACAGTGCCAAGATATGGGGACACCCCAAGTGTCCGCTGAGAGATGAATGGATAAAGAGGAAATGGTGTGTGCACACACACATACACATATAATGGAATATTATTCAGCTACACAAAAAGAATGAGATCTTGACATTTGCAACAACATGGATGGGCCTCGAGGGTATAACGCTAAATGAAAGAAGTCGGACAGAGAAAGACACATACCATATGATGTCACTTACATGTGGAATTTAAAAAACAAATCAAATGAACAAACAAATAAACAAAAAGCAGAAATAGACCCAGAGAACAAGCTGATGATTGCCAGAGAGGAGGGCAGTGGGAGAATGGGCCAAATGAGTGAAGGGTCGTGGGAGGGATGGGCTTCCAGTTCTGGGAAGAATAATGTACGGAGATCAAAGGCACAGCATAGGGAATGTAGTCAGTGGTATTATAACATGTACTATGATGACAGAGGGTAGCTACTCTTGTGATGAACACAGCATAATACATATGTTTATCAAATCACTATGTTGTACACCTGAAATTAATGCACCATGTGTCAACTATACTTCAATTAAAACAAAAAGCTATCACCAACGTTCCATTTATCTATTTCACTGGGACTGGAACCTCTCAGAGCATGGGTTCATTTATGACCTAGCTCTGTGTCCTCCCTCTGGATTCATACACCACAGAAAAGCTGGAGAAAAACAAATAGAAATGCAACCTGAGATGACATGCAGTTCTCTTTTTCAGCAGATTCGCTAATCCAGCAATCTTTAAGGTTGGCCAAAACTGGGCCAGAAGGCTCAACAGGCCTCATGCATAGGGCTTGAACTTTACCTTTTCCCACCAAAAGAAGCAAGAGTCTAATGCATAAATGCAGAACAGCTGTCTTCTGGCAAAGACAGCGTCCCGTCACACACACATGGCCACACCCTGAAACAGAGACATACACTCGCCCCGACCCATCACTGAGCTCCAGCTGACTTGACTGCTGTAGGTTTCCCCAAAGGTCCCTGAGCTCACCCTCGGATGTAAGAATGGACACGAACCACAGGCTGGGGTGGCTCAAAATCTGCCATCTCCTACCGGCAGGGCCAACGCCCGCCCACATGTAGAGATGAAACAGAAAGAAAAGTTACCTTGCAGACAGCCGCCTGGAGTATTGCATCAAAGCCTCCTTCGGGAGCATCGCGGTTCCGGGACACCCTCTGTTTCCGAACCTCCTCATTGAAGCTGTCAACTCTGTCTGTAAGGGGCAGCAGATGGCGGAACCCAAAGGATGGGACGCAGTTTGGGAATAATTTGTAACTAGAGAGAAAGAAGAGAAGAGTCACTTTCCATCACTGTAGGTAAATCTTAAGCAACCAAGTACTCTGTGTGTTCACTGAGTGCCTTGAGCAGCAGTAATGAATATTTACCCAGCACCTACTGTGTGCCCCTGGGACACACAAAGAGAGATGATTCTTACTCTACAAAGGCCAAGCCCTACACTACAGGCAAGTCAGCATATCCAGGTTGTATGTGAATGGAATGGACAAATGGTTCGAAAAAAGGAGATAATAGCAGACTACTGCTGTCAGAGGAATACGTCACAGAGATGCCCTGCCATGGGCCTTGAAAGATGGGAGGGACCAGTGGCATGGGCACCATGGCCTGGGCAGCACAGCAGGGAAGGATCTTTTGGGCTAAGAAAGGTGGGCAGTGTCGAGTGAGAGCAGCCTGAACAGAGGTACTATATGAAAGCAGCTTCCCACATCAACTCTGCTGCTGCCACGTGTTAAAAGATCACATAGAATCCCTTTGAGTGAACCCACTCAGAGACTCGAAGGACATCCCGGCACATGAGCAAAAGCTAGTGGAACAGGAACAAAGACATTCTATCTGCTACTTCATTCATTTATAAATATTGTGATGATAAGCGACCAGCTCTCCTAAATGCAACAGAGATCACTCAGAAGCTAACTGTCCTCAGATGGAAAATTAGATGTGGCAATTTGGGAAGAGGCAAGTATTGCATCTCAATAGCAAGTTAATGCCACATCTTTCTCCTGCAATACTGGGCGATCTCATCTTCAGTCTGCAGTAGAGATCCTGAGTGGTTCCATCCCTGGAGGAAATTAGATTCCAATTACAGATCTAGGAGTCTCAGCTTGACATGCAGTCACTGACACAGGAAGAGAGGCCTTCCATTGTTTCACCAGTGGATTCTTGAGGGGAGAGGGAAGAGGGTCCTGGCCAGAGAGAAGCACACATGCAAGAGCCCCATGGCAGGAGAGAACACAGGGAGCCCAAGAACAAGGAAGGCCAGTGAAGCTGCAGCGGGGGCAGACAAGGTGAGGATGGGCCAAGGGGAGGCTGAGAAGGCAGACTGAAAGAGACTGTGCAAGTTTGTGGCCACGTTAAGAAAGGATCTCTTTTAGAACAAAAGATGGAAAAAAACAAAAAAACAACACTAACAGAGAGGCATGGGCGAGGGGGGGGGGGGGGGGGCGCGGGAGGGGTGGTTATAATCCAACTTAAGCCATGTGCATGGAGAGGGAAACAGGCTTAGCAACTGCTAGGGAATCCTGCCTAACTGCAGCCAAGAAGCAGCAGCCAGGGCAGGTCTGGACAGGTTCCCTTCCTCCAAACAAGAGGCAAACTTTGGCTTTCTAAGAGGCCGTTCCACTCTCCTCCAGGACCTACAGTGCCTGCTCCATCCACCAGTCACCGCAGCAAACCGGCTCTGGACAGAGTCAACCCCACTGCCATTCTGGCCACGACTCTCTCTGGATGGGGGCGGGAGCTACAGGCTTCATCCACCTGCCTTCCCTTGGCTTCACTCCCTCCTTCTTCCTCAGACTTCACTTGTACCTTGTGCTTGGACAGAACAGACTTTTCTATATATGATCTGGACCATCAAATTTTTTATTCCCATCTCATTTTTCCATGAAGAAAAGGTCATGGAAATTATATTCCCGGAGAGAAGAAGGAAATGAGCTGAGGTCCTATTGGTAGTTATTTGACAAATGGACAGGTGCAGGAGGAAGAAAACACACAAAAATTTTCCCTTCCTTCAAGCCGCTCCTCCTCTCTGTGTGGTTCTGGTCTACTATGCAGGACTTTGGGAATGTGATTGTTGTCACAGTTGACCGAGTGGGTTGAGGAGAGAAAGGAGAGGAAAAGAATGATAATTGCTGTTCAGCGAGAAAGCCAGGGAAGCTGTGAAAACTCACCAAAATTAGCTTGGCATTTTTTACCTCTCCCCTTTTATTTGTGCTAACAACATTAAGTAGATATATTTTTACTTGGAGAATTACTATTAAATAATCAGGAAATGGGGCGCCTGGGTGGCGCAGTCCGTTAAGCGTCCGACTTCAGCCAGGTCACGATCTCACGGTCCGGGAGTTCGAGCCCCGCGTCAGGCTCTGGGCTGATGGCTCGGAGCCTGGAGCCTGTTTCCGATTCTGTGTCTCCCTCTCTCTCTGCCCCTCCCCCGTTCATGCTCCGTCTCTCTCTGTCCCAAAAATAAATAAACGTTGAAAAAAAAAATCTTTAAAAAAAAAATAATCAGGAAATAGAAAATGTGTTTGCCAGAGAGAAGCCTTCATGGCAGAGAATTTACTACAACCAAATCAGTCATCTCTTCGAGGAAAACAGCTTTGTCACACAGATCCTGCCACACGTCCCATAGTCACTAAAATACAATGTCCCCTGTGACTATTTAACCTCTGGCAGAACTGAGTGAACTGAAGGTCTGGGCACTTGGGGGTCTAACTCCAGGAAATGCTCCAGCCCCCACCCTGTGTCTGTCTGTAGAGCCCTGTTTGGGGCCATGTATAGGGAGTTATTCCATCAAGGATTATAAACAAGAAGGTAAGTAAAATATATATGCTTAAATTGCCTGGGGGAGCATGTACGTATAAAAAGTGATTCCAACTTGAAGACACTAGACCCAGGCAAATCCAGAAAACAATCTATGGCTTCAGGACAATATTGTGGGACAAGCTGACTGGAAACAGCTCCGTCTTAGTCTAAATACAGAACTGCCAGATAACATATAATTTTTCAAAATGCTCATACGTAAATGTTAATATGGAAGCTTAGCGGGGAAATCCCAGCTGCCGGAGATGAAGGAAAAAAAAAACCATTCAACAAATGAGTACAGTTACAAGATGAGGTGGGCCTGGAGTAAGAGCTCATGCCAAAGAGCTCCCGGATGTGCCAGGACCCGACGGAGGTCCTAAGGGTTGGGGGCACGATTCTAACGGGGACGGATGAAGCACTGGAACAGGGCTCTCTTCATAAAGCTAAGCTCTACAAAGAGCTGCCCTGTCACCAAAATGAAAGACACAAATTCCAGCCACTAGCCTGGGAAAGAAGCAAGGAAGAGCCATTCTGGGCCGAGAGCAAGATGAATCACCCATAAAAATTGTTAACTCCAGGCTCAAGCAAGTCAGGATTCACTACTTTATGGTGAAGGAACCCCCAAAGGAACAATAAACAGGAAAACTAGTCCCATCGAAACCCGGAGGATCCAGGCAAACACATAACTGCCCTACAAGGATGGGGCTGTGATCCTCGCCCAGAAAACCACCTCGGATGAAGAGGAGCTTATGACAAACTTATGGATCCCATGAGAAACAAACCACCATGAAGGAATGTCCACAAATGCAACAAACTGAATGATGTGCCGTTCAAGAAACAGAGATAACAGAATGATTTGAAGCACTGTAAACGCAAGGATATTTAAAACATTAAAGGAGAGGAAAGAATACATACCAAAAGTCAGAACAGGATATTATTAGAAGAATAAAAACAAGGCTGTGAAAACAAAACAATATAAAAAACAGAAGTTTGGAAAAAGAACGAAATAAAAACTATAGTCAGTGAAATTCACATATGAAACTTCAGTGTATGGACTAACCAACTAAAAACCAAAATGGTAAACTAGAAGAAATTTCTTACTAGGGAAATTAGCATTAGAAAATGAGGAGGAGAGGAGCCCCTCAGTGGCTCAGTCAGTTAAATGTCTGACTCTTGATCTTGGCTCAGGTCATGATCTTACGGGTTCATGGGTTCAAGCCCCAGGTCGGGCTCAGCACCGACAGTGCGGAGTCTGCTTGCCTGCTTGGGATCCTCTCTCCCCCACTCTTTCCCTTCCCCAACTCGTGTACACGTGTGCATATTCTCTCAGAAATAAATAATAAACATCTTTTTTAAAAAAAAATTTTTTTTTCAACGTTTTTATCTATTTTTGGGACAGAGAGAGACAGAGCACGAACGGGGGAGGGGCAGAGAGAGAGGGAGACACAGAATCGGAAACAGGCTCCAGGCTCTGAGCCATCAGCCCAGAACCCGACGCGGGGCTCAAACTCACGGACCGCGAGATCGTGACCTGGCTGAAGTCGGACGCTTAACCGACTGCGCCACCCAGGCGCCCCAATAAACATCTTTTTAAAAAAGAAAGAAAATTAAGAAGATAGAGGAATCAAAGGCAAAATGTCTGAGAATTTTCAAGAATAAAGACGTATTCTCCGATTAAACAAGCAGACCAGATTCTGAGCAATGTAAATAAAAGCAAATCCAATCTAGACACATTCAAATATGTATCATTATAGAATATGAAAAGCACAGGAAAATATTAAAAGCCACCAGAGAGAAGGAAAACCATTAGATGGACAGCCACCTTCTCATCAGCCACAGGACATGTCAGAAGACAATGAAATAACACCATCAAGGTGATGAAGGAATACTATGACCCTTGGAAGAAACACACGGAGGGTAAGGGAAAACATAAATGATGAAGGATGAAATATGTCAGTTTACTTGCCCAGGTTTGTGCATGTGTATCTCCATTTTTGTTGTGTGGTGAGAACATTTAAGATCTACTCACTCTCTTCCAAGTATACAAGTGTATGCTCCAAGTATAATACCGTTAACTAGCATCACTGTGCCATACGCTACATCCCCAGGACATACTCATCTTATAACTGGAAATCTGTACCTTTTGACCAACATCTCCATGTTCCCCCCACCTCCCAGCAATTACCAGTCTACTCTGTTTCCGTGAGTTTGGCTTTGTTAGGCCCCACCTATAAATGAGACATGACATGTATTTCAACAACAGCCCGATACCTCGAGCAAAAGGAAATGTCTTCAGGGCCGGGGATAACAGGCTGCATTAATCCTTCAAATCCTCTATCAGTAAATCCCACATGACTTTTCCCAGTGACACTCTTCCTGTTACTCAAAATAGCAAGTAAACAGATCTTTAATCTGGTGATTAAATGATACTGTGCCTTTTTTCCGATTATGGCAGCCCTGTTACTACTACTTACTCCAGTCCTGGCATTTCTAGCACATTCTAAGATAGGAAGGGATGAATCTAGGATTTTGATCCTTTGGCAAAAACGTTTGGAGCAGGAGGAGGGACAAACCTCAGAAAAGCCCCATGAAAAACCAGCTCTCTTTTCTCTGAGGTGTCCTGTATAGGTGATTAAGTCACTCCTGACTCTATCTTCCCAAAACTTCCTGGGGGCTCTTGCTGTTCCCACTCCCTCAGGGGAGAAAAATCCAACTGAAGGGGCCATCGGAGCTTGAGGAGAACCCCATGACTCTCCTCTGCGCACTAGCTGAAGGAAAAGAATAGATGAGGATTGCAGGCAGTGTGCACTGGGCCAGGGATGAAAGGCAGACAAGGGAGGCGGGCCAGCTGTGCGACATGAAGAGTGGTAAGGACAGCAGCAGCCGAGCATGTGGTACAAACCCAGCTCCAACAGACCTGCCTGCTGTTCTAGAAAACCTGGAAATCCTGGTTATTCTTGGTCAAATCTTCTAACAAAGCACACACAGGCTGGATCAGGTATAGGTATAAGAACAGCCACCGTTCGCTGTTCTCCCCAGGAACAGCGGGAATCTCTGGGACCCAGGACACCACATGCATTCCACTGCCTGGCCGTGCGGAGATAAACCTCAGCCTGCTCACTGAGCCAGAGTGACTCCCTGATGCGGTGCCCAGCTTACAGAAGAGAGATTTGCATGACTCGGCCCTGCTGTTTCCTTCAGAACTCCTGTTCTTCACTAGATTTCCTGCCTTGCAAGTCTTTCAGGGTGCCTGTGCTCACTGAGAAGACTTTTACATCTACAATTGGTTCTGCCTTCCAGGCCTTCAAGAGGGACTCTGGATAAATTGTTCGTGATAACCCTGAATATCTGAATGCTGAGTCTCCAGAGATAGTCCCCTCCATCCTCTCTGGGCTGCCAATCTAGCACATCTTACAGTGAGTGGATGGTCCTGGGGAAGTGACCGTGGAGATATACCCTGTCTGTCCAGAAACAGGGCCCAATCAGAAGGCAGAGGTGAAAAGAAGCAGACAGAATCACTGTTAGGGATGAATTGAAAAAGGCTTTGGTTAAGCTGCTGTTGTACCTGGTAAGAAGCAAAACTCCAACAACAGGTCACGGCACTGAGACTCAGCTGAAAAGGCCTTGGAGACGGGACCAAAGTAATAATAATGCCAGAGGCCACCTGTGGCCAGGAGGAAGCTAAACCCAGCAAATGATGACACCTGGGCCTCTTCACAGTTCAGGAACTTAGAATTGCTTTTGTATTTAAACCTTTTTCTTATCTATTATCTTCCCCACCATTGTGTCAGTTCCCACCCCCTGGGGAACACGTAAGGGAGCTTCTAGGAGATTTACAGAAAATTAGGAAAGATTCCAGAAAACATACATTACCAGCATAAACACCACTGCATCCTGAGCACCCAGCCAAACCCAGGCCTGGGAGCTGTTGAGGTTGTGGAAGATTAGCTAGGGAGCTGGGCAGGCTCAGGGGCTTAGGAACAGCTCTCTTCCCCCCAGGGGCAGCCAAGTAACCTAAGAACTGAAAATGCCACCACAGGTGGAAGGTCCTGGATCCGAGTCACCGCTGAAAGGAGAGCTGCCGTGGAAACCAGTTCAGACCTCATCAGAGTTTGTACAAGCAAGAAAGACACTCTGATGGTGCTGAGCCACTGAGATTTGGGGGCTATGTTACTGTTGCATCACCTAACATTACCCTTAGGCAAGCGCCTTGAAGGTCGGGTTGTTTGGGGATGGGCGTTTGTCCTCAGACTCAGGTAAAGCCTCTGTGCGGTCATGTGATTTGAATTCGGAAAAAGCAAGCACCATATTAATGGGAATGCAGACTCTAAAACTAGTTTGTCTGGACTCTTACCCCAAATCTACCCCTTACAAGTTGTGTAATCTTAGGTAAGTGGTTTATCCTAAGCCTTGGTTGGCTCACATAAATCTTAGAGACCTCAAAAGATTGCCATCAGACTTGAATGAGATAATCCACATGGTTCAAGGCATATAGTACAGTGCCTGATGCTTGGTAAGAATCTCAGTCTTAGCAGCTTCTTATCTGATAAGTATTCTGGGGTCTTACATCCCAAAGCCTAACTAAAGTTGTATGTGGGGATGAGAAAGAAAAACTTGGAAGTTACCACTCATTGTAATCCTGCCTACATCATCCTGACATTTACAGGAACACTCGTAAGACTAGAAAGGAAACAAACCAACCTTGTAGAGGTTGCCTTGGGGGAGTTGGAGGCTGTGACCCTCCAGCCCACACACAAACACACCATGGCAGAGTCCTGTCCACCAATCCTGTTTCCTCTTCTTCCTGAGCACAACTGAACTGGTTTCCAGCTTCATTGCTAGAATTCCATCGTGTCTGATAAAGTGCAGAAGTGGCAAAGGCTATTCACTGGTGGCCCATAAGCTCCTCCTATGAGCGTCCGCCCAGGCACAATGACCCTAAAAGCCACATGTAGAAGATAGAGGAGTACAGGGTGGGCAGAGCAAGGGTCCCTGAGTCACCGCGTGGAAGGGAGGTGTCCACTGGATTTAGGTAAGCAGGAAATAAACTTCTATCACGACACACTTTTTGATTTATTTATTAGAGCAGTTAGAAATTCCTGCTGTCTGATAATCTGTCAAATATTTTCCAATTCAAGTACTTGACTTATGTTGGAAAAAACAAAATCATACCTTTATTTTTTTTTAATTTTTTTTAATGTTTTTAATTATTTTTGAGGCAGAGAGAGACAGAGCATGAACGGGGGAGGGTCAGAGAGAGAGGGAGACACAGAATCCGAAACAGGCTCTGTCAGCACAGAGCCCAATGCGGGGCTCGAACTCACAGACTGTGATATCATGACCTGAGCTGAAGTCGGATGCTTAACCAACTGAGCCACCCAGGTGCCCCCAAAATCCTACCTTTAAAACCCAGGACTTCCATTTCATTTTGCCAAGGTAAGTTATATTTACATAACAACAGGGACAGATTTTGAATTCACTTATCCCCAAGCACCTCAGTTTACCCCAAGCAAGAGGAAAGGTTACACTGTTCTGCCTGCTCCCTCCCTGAACCTGGGTGTCCACTTACTGAAAACATTGTCTAAAATCACTCAATGTAGAGGGACGCGTGGGAGGTTCCGTTGGATTAGCGTTTGACTCTTGGTTTCGGCTCAGGTCATGATCTCACAGTTTTGTGAGTTCAAGCCCCACTCTGGGCTCTGCGCTGGTAGCATGGAGCCTGCTTGGGATTCTCTCTCTCTCCCTTTTTCTCTACCCCTCCCCCACTCACACTGTCTATGTCTCTCTCAAAATGAATAAATAAGCTTAAAAATAAATAAATATGGCACAAAAACAGATACTCAGATCAATGGAACAGAACAGAGAACCCAGAAATGGACCCACAAACGTATGGCCAACTAATCTTTGACAAAGCAGCAAAGAACATCCAATGGAATAAAGACAGTCTCTTCAGCAAGTGGTGCTGGGAAAACTGGACAGCGACATGCAGAAAAATGAACCTGGACCACTTTCTTACCCCATACACAAAAAATAAACTCAAAATGGATGAAAGACCTAAACTTAAGACAGGAAGCCATCAAAATCCTCGAGGAGAAAGCAGGCAAAAACCTCTATGACCTCAGCCGCAGCAACTTCTTACTCAGCATGTCTCCGGAGGCAAGGGAAACAAAAGCAAAAATGAACTCTTGGGACCTCATCCTTCACTTCTGCACAGTGAAGGAAACAATCAGCAAAACTAAAAGGCAACCGACGGAATGGCAGAAGATATTTGCAAAGGTTTAGTATCCAAAATCTATAAAGAATTTATCAAACTCAACACCCAAAAAACAAAGAATCCAGTGAAGAAATGGGCAAAAGACATGAATACACACTTCTCCAAAGGAGACATCCAGATGGCTAACAGACATGTGAAAAAATGCTCAACATCACTCATCATCTGGGAAATGCAAATCAAAACCACAATGAGATACTACCTCACATCTGTCAGAATGGCTAACATTAACAACTCAGGCAACAACAGATGTTGGCGAGGATGCGGAGAGAGAGGATCTCTTTTGCACTGCCGGTGGGAATGCAAACTGGTGCAGCCACTCTGGAAAACAGGATGGAGGTTCCTCAAAAAACTAAAACTACAACTACCCTATGACCTAGCAATTGTACTACTAGGCATCTATCCAAGGGATACAGGTGTGCTGTTTTGAAGGGGCACATGTACCCCACAGTTTACAGCAGCGCTATTGACAATAGCTAAAGTATGGAAAGAGCCCAAATGTCCATCGATGAATGAATGGATAAAGGATAAAGAAGATGTCATATATATACATACATACATACATACGTATATATATATATATATACACATATATACATATATATGCATACATACACATACACACACATACACAAAATGGAGTATTAGTCGGCAAACAGCAAAATGGAAATCTTGCCATTTGCAACTACGTGGATGGAACTAGAGGTATTATACTAAGTGAAATTCATCAGAGAAAGACAAATATCATATGGCTTCACTCATATGTGGAATTTAAGATACAAAACAAATGAACATAAGGGAAGGGAAGCAAAAATTATATATAAACAGAGAGGGGGACAAAACATAAGAGACTCTTAAATATAGAGAACAAACAGAGGGTTACTGGAGGGGTTGTGGGAGGGGGAATGGGCTAAATGGGTAAGAGGCATTAAGGAATCTACTGAAATCATTGTTGCACTATATGTTAACTAACTTGGATGTAAATTAAAAATAAATAAATTAAAAATACATACATACATACATACATAAAACCTCTCAATGTAGAAAACAGTGCTACATCAGGCAGGAAAACAAATGAGCTATGATCATTATGCCTTCCCACAGCCCTGCAACAGTTCACATCTTCACACACAGTTGGGGAGACAGGACTAGGTCATCACTGATCAGATTAAACACTGAAGCCTGCCCCATCCCCCAATATGCCTTCCCTAGTCCTTTCTTTGGGCTAAGTTTTCCTGCTACTCCATTCCCCCTACACTTAAATACCCAGCAGAAGGATGACTGGTCACTCACCCAATGCATGGATTGGTCTGGTACCTCGGTGCTGTGTAGGAGAAAGGGGAGATGTTCTTGTCTACAAAAGACCCGAACCCCAACCGGAAGTTGCTGGTGAGCTTCCTCATCTCCTCAGCCAGCTTGGTGCCCAGGTTTCGGATGCTGTCCAAGTCATCCTTCATGGACAGGGAGAGGTCCATCAGGTAGTACAAGTCCACAGGGTAATCCTCCACCTGTCGAACCTGCAGCTGGAAGGTAGTCTTATCGCCTGTGCCAACAGAGAGGCCATGCAATTAGAGGTCATCCAACTCGCTGGGGGCTGAAGGGATGGATTTCACTTTCAAAGCTGGTCCCCCTCTTACTTTTCTTTAGTGACCACATGCCTCTCAAAAGAAATATTGTTCTTAAAAAAAAAAAGAAGAAATATTTTTCTTGGAAGAAGAGTAACTGAAGGGAATATGGTATTGAGGGTGAAGTTCTAGGTTCTCCTTCCAAATACTTCGCTCGGCATTTTTGAGGAAACTCCTTAACAACAAGTCTCCCCAGTGGTGTTCTGTTTTGTCAACAAAAGGACTCTTGGGCAGTTGGTGGATAATGGACCAGACAATTCCATGGACACAGATTAGGTGAGAGTTAACCCACCAACCTGCACCAACTTCAGGGAAAAGAGAAGCCAAGGTGGGAATGTGGCCAGGAGGAGACTGCCAAGGTGTGTATGAAACAGAAAACAGGGAAGAAATAAACAAAAGGAGGTACGGGAATGAGTAAGAACTGAGGGCAAAGGGAGAGAGGTATAAGGCAAGCGAGAGCAGGGACAACTGTCACTTAAAATACACCCAAAGGGCAAAAACATTTTTTGCTTGTGCCATGTCTCCTATTTCTACTTTCCTAGGCATTTATAGGCAACAGTATTTAGTTCTTGGGCATATTTGACATTTTGGGATATCATAGACACAAATTATTATCATTAGAAATTATATGTACAGGGGTGCCTGGGTGGCTCAGTTGGTTGAGCATCCAACTCTAGACTTTGGCTCAGGTCATGATCCCAGGGTCATGGGATCAAGCCCCTTGCCAGGCTCCACTCTGGGCACAGAGCCTGCTTGAGATTCTCTGTCTCTCCCTCTGCCCCTCTCCCCTGTTCATGTGCTCTCTTGCACTCACTGTCTCTAAAGTAAAAAGAAAAAAAAAATAAGTTATATGTATAAATACAGGAAGACAGATTCTAAATTTTAGCACCATCAAAACGAAGGGGGGGAAGGAAGGAAGGAAGGAAGGAAGGAAGGAAGGAAGGAAAGAAAGAAAGAAAGAAAGAAAGAAAGAAAGAAAGAAAGAAAGAAAACACTACTAGATTTGTCTACCAGCTACAAGAAAAAGAAAATAATTCTTGGTTGTAAAATAAGAGTCAGAGACAGAGGAAAGAGGAATTAATTCAGAGAAAATGAACAAAGAGAAAAGCCAGTGTCTGGGAGGCGTGGCCCTCTGCAAGGTCACCTCCCAGGGTTTACAGAAAGACCCAAGTCAGTGCAGCAACCAGGGGACCCATGCCAGGATAATTATCCTACATCATTTCATAGGCTCTAAAAACACATCATTTAGAACTGACTTCAAGAGGCAATCATACCAAATAATTCTATCTGTCCTTGAGCTTATTAGTTTTTCAGAGGCACCAAGATGTCCTTGAACTCTCTAGGTAGGATTGCTGCACACACACATTTGACATCTGGACATACTCATGTATTCAGAAGAGCACAGTGAGGCTGGCCTCTCCTGCCCACAGAGTCCACACCTGGTGGTGGCAGTCACCTCTCAGAGAAGCTGGTCTCCCTGAACACGCCCGATCTCGTCTGATCTCAGAAGCTAAGCAGGGTCGGGCCTGGTTAGTACTTGGATGGGAGAGAAGCTGGTCTCCCATCTCGACCTGACAACCAGCAAGCTGAAGCCTTCTTGAACTTGGAGGATAGGGACCCCAATCCCATGTGCTCCTTCTCCTTCTCCCACCCCAGACAAGTCGCATTATATTAACTAGACCATGCAGATTCAGATGACCGAAAGATTTCAATCCAAGTTCCAGCTCGGTCCCTCAACTAGGGGAGCAACCTGAGCCTGTGTCCTTAGATCAACAATGGAAATAATAACAGCACAGCACTGATTAAGCCTATGAAGCGTTCATTTGAAGAGCAGTGTTTGGTAAGCAGTAATGCCTGCACAAATGAAGTATAATTATTATAATTACTATTTTTTGCCTGAGTGACAGCACTGAGCCTGCTTCCCGGGACTTGTCTTTGCGTGTCCTGTCCTCGCCTCCTCAAGACTGATGCAGTTTGGGTTGTCTGTTCATAGGAGCCTATTTTTAAAAACCATCAGAGTCTGACTCAAGCTGAGGAATGTTGGAGATTTCTTCCAGAATGAATTCTAGACTGCTGTAATGTCTGCCTCTGGCTCCCATCAGGCAGACAGAGCAGGTCCCTGCTCTGAGCCCCTCCCAGCCCTGGATGCCACATCACAGTGGGGGAGGGGCAGGAGGGAAGAGAACTTGGGGGAAGGGAGAACCTCCTTGGTCTTTGTGTGGGCAGACCACAGACCCCAAATGGGCAGAGCCTATAATCATGTCTGCTCTGTCCAATCCCATGACCTCTTGGCAGAGTCTTCTACATTTTCTGTCCGCCTGTGCCCTTCCCCCCAACTTCCCAACTACATCTTCTTCTTCTTTTTTTTTTTTTAATTTTTTTTAACGTTTTATTTATTTTTGAGACAGGGAGAGACAGAGCATGAACAGGGGAGGGTCAGAGAGAGGGAGACACAGAATCTGAAACAGGCTCCAGGCTCTGAGCTGTCAGCACAGAGCCCGACGCGGGGCTCGAACTCACGGACGGCGTGATCATGACCTGAGCCGAAGTCAGCCGCTTAACCGACTGAGCCACCCAGGTGCCCCAACTACATCTTCTTTTATCCAGAATCCACTTCTACCTTTTTGTGGATTATGAGTAATGAACAGATGAGGACTTTAGGACCAGAGAGCAGAGAACAGGCTTGGACTTGGGAGGCACCCCTGGGAGGGAAAAGGGCACCAGATTTGGAGAGCGAGAGCTGGCTTAAAATCCAGACCTTGTCACCCAGAACCTGGAAGACTTCAGTCTCCTCTAAATTTGCTCCTCAGTTTCTGGATCAGCAAAATGGGAGGATGTTAATTACTGTGGGGATCAAAGGACACAATGTATCCTAACACCACACAAATGCTTGTACACAAGGAAAACCTCCCCTGGGTTCCCCCAAAAGTCAGTTATTAAAGCAATTTCCGGGGCACCTGGGTGGCTCAGTCGGTTAAGCATCCGACTTCAGCTCAGGTCACGATCTCGCGGTGAGTTTGAGCCCCACATCGGGCTCTGGGCTGATGGCTCAGAGCCTGGAGCCTGCTTTGGATTCTGTGTCTCCCTCTCTCTCTGCCCCTCCCCCATTCATGCTCTGTCTCTCTCTGTCTCAAAAATAAATAAACGTTAAAAAAACAAATAAATAAATAAAATAAAGCAATTTCCCCTAATGACAAAAAGGGAGATAGAAAATTCTGCCAGGAACTTAATTGTGAACGGCTCTAGCCTTGGGTATTAAATTTTAACTCCACATTTTTCAGGCATGAAAGCAAAAAGACAAACAAGGTATGATATACACGTTTGTGTGCGTTAAGGTGGCATCTACTCTGAAGTCAGAAATCTCTTTGGCATCATATTCTGAGGGAAACTGATTACTTTAAAAAGCACACATGGGGGGCTGCAAATATTAAAAAGAAGTATTTCTCCCAGTTTTCCAAAAACTGAAGGGTATAAGAAAGAGGGTAGTATGATTAGGGTTCAGAATGAGGGTTTACTGCTATGTCAACTCCACCTGATTTTTTAAAATTAATTAATTAATTAATTAATTAATTTTAATGTTTATTCATTTTTGAGAGACAGAGAGAGAGAGAGAGAGACAGAGAGCAAGCAGGGGGTGGGGGGAGAGAGAGAGAGAGAGAGAGGGAGACACAATCCAAAGCAGGCTCCAGGCTCTGAGCTGTCGGCACAGAGCCTGACACGGGGCTCGAACCCACGAACTATGAGATCATGACCTGAGCTGAAGTCAGAAGTTTAATCTACTGAGCCCCACTATACCTGATTTTAAATGCCACAAACTCCTGAGGGGTCCTTGGCAATATTGGGATGTCCCATCAGCAGATTTTGGAAGGAAGGACATTCCTGGACCAATTCTCAGCGTGAGTGCTAAGTGTGAGAGTTAAGCAGCCGTGCACTAGCTCCCCTACAAGCAAGGCCTCCGAGGTCAGCCGACTGAAGGAGAGGCCACTGGCCACATGCAGAGAGAAAGTCTGGGACCCATTTTCCATCTTTGGGCACACTTCCAGAACCATGCAAACTTAGATACACTCTGGCAACACATCCCACCACACAGCTCTGCACCACCGGAGACCTGTCACTTCCATGCATCCAGCAGAGCCCTTATCAACTTCACCATGAGCGCTCCATCAGTGCCCGCTTCTGGTGACACCATCCCAGCCCACATGCCCCCCTGCCCCACTCCAGGTCAGACCACTACAGGCTCGTCATCCCCTGTGGCTTTACCCCTCCTCTCTGGGGCCATTCCACAGGACCCCCATTTTACCAGCAGCAGGATCAAACAAATGGAACAAAGCACACCCCCCCAAAACAGCCAAGCACCTGGCACCTGCCCTGCAAGCAGGCCCTCTCATGTCCTGGTTTTTCCCATTTCCAAAGCTCCCAGCTCTGGCGGGGCTTTGCTCAAAATGCCTGCCTCTTGCTCAGGTTCCCCCACTGTAGTCAAGTATCAATCATCTGCTTGAAATGTACTTTCACAGTTTGTTTTCTCTCTGCCACCCCTTCAATAAGAAGTGGAGACAGTGAAGGTAGGGATTCCACCAAGAATCCCTGGTGTGTTTAAGATCGATTTTTGTTCAAACATTCAGACAAAGCAGTATTCCAACCGACAGAGATGCGTGCCATCCCCAAAGGAATGTAAGTAGTTTTTGATTCCCCAGAAATACCCTTCTGTGCCAAAAATTGAAAGAAAGAAGGGACACCTTAAAATCAGGTATATTGCAAACAGGACCTACAGGGAATTAGGGCCCAGGTGCATACCTCAGGACTCTCATCTAGCTCTTCTGTTTACTGTAGCCGAAGGTAATTAGCATCCAAGAATTAAATCCAGACATGGAGCCAAAGAATTGCTTCCCTGGTCAAGGACAAGGCTGGTGTGCTGCAACCCACCCCACTCCTCAGCCCAGAATTCTGACTCTTGACAGATGGAACCCAGGAAGGCACCACATGAAGACACAGTTGGCCTCTACAGTGTCCACCCCTGAGCACCAGGGCTTGGCATCCCTAGTGTCCTTGAAAATAACCTTGTCTTGGGCCATTTGGGCTTACAAGTACCATAGACTGGATGGCTTTTAAACACCAGAAATTTCAGGGCGCCTGGGTGGCTCAGTCGGTTGAGCGTCCGACTTCGCTCAGGTCACGATCTCACGGTCCGTGAGTTCGAGCCCTGCATCAGGCTCTGTGCTGACAGCTCAGAGCCTGGAGCCTGCTTCAGATTCTGTGTCTCCCTCTCTCTCTGGCCCTCCCCCCGTTCATGCTCTGTCTCTCTCTGTCTCAAAAATAAATAAATGTTAAAAAAAAAAAATTTTTTTTTAAATAAAAATAAACAACAGAAATTTCTCTCTCACAGTCCTGAAGCCTTCAAGTCCAAGATCAACATGCCAGCACGGTTGAGTTCTGGTGAGATCCTCTTCTGGGATGCAGACTGCTGACTTCTTGCTGTGTCCTCACATGGCAGAAGGGACAGGGAGCCCTCTGCGGTCTTTTATAAATTCAAAGCAGTAATACCAATCACGAGGGCTCTGTCCTCATGCCTTAATCACTTCCCAAGGCCCTAACACCTCCTGATACAATCACACTGGGGGTTAGATTTCAATTTATAAATGTTGGGGGCAGGGCGCCTAGGTAGCTCAGTCGGTTAAGAGTCTGACTCTTGGTTTCGGCTCAGGTCATGATCTCATGATTCATGAGTTTAAGCCCCACCATCGGGTTCTGTGCAGACAGCACAGAACCTGGTTGGGATTCTCTCTCTGCCCCTCCCCTGTTTGTGTTCTCTGTCTCTGTCTCTCTCTCTCTCTCAAAATGAATAAACTTAAAAATAAAAATAAATAAATAAACTTCGGAGGGAGGCCACAAACATTCCATCTATAGCCAACCTCTTATCTACCCACCATGAAGTCTTTCTTAGTCTTTTTAATAAAGTATATACTCTGTCATTCTGGGTGGCAGAAGCAATCTGTAAGTCAGGTAACTGGCATCCCCAAAGTAGAACCTGGGAGGAGGGGGAAAAAAGCACAGATACGGACTGGCAGGAAATCCATCTCAAAAGCAACCAATCACCTGTAGTTTAGTTGATAGTGCTGTACCAATGTCAGTTTCCTAATTTCATTAATGTACTTTGGTTATGTAACATGTTATCAGGGAACACTAGGAAGGGTATAAAAAACTCTATTACTTTTGCAACTTCTTGTGAACCTAAAATTATTTCAAAATAAAGCACACGAAAAAACAAACTACTGGTCAATGAGCTAAAGGATCGAGGCAAATGATGACTTAAGTAAATCCCTTCTAACTGCCCCAGTGCTTCAACCTACCTATGGCCTTTTATTCACCATTTCAATAACCTTTATTCCAAAGTTTACATCCTTTGTTAAGAATTTTTTAAGGTTGTTATCCTCACATACAGTTCCAGGACTGAAAACAAAATGGAAAACATGATCCTGTGTTTACACAAACTCTTGCTTAAAGTTGGCAGTTCCTCAAAAAGTTAAACACAGAATTACCATATGACCCACAAATTCTTCTCCTAGCAATGTACTCAAGATTACTGAAAACACATGTCCAAACAAAAACTTGTGCATGAATTTTTACAGTAGCATTAGTCATGACTGCCCCAAAGTGAAAACAGCCCCAGTATTCATCAGCTAAAATGTGGTATATCTATATAGACCCAATGGAATATTATCTGGCCATGAAAAGGAAGGAAGGAAGTGATAAATGCTACAACATCGATGAATCTTGAAGATATTTTGCAAAGTGAAAGAAGCCAGACATAATGCCATATACCATACGATTTATATATAATGTCCAGAAGAGGGACACCTGGGTGACTTTGTTGGTTGAGTGTCCCACTCTTGATTTCAGCTCAGGTCATGATTCCAGGGTCATGGGATTCAGCCCTGCATCAGACTCAGTGCTGAGCGTGGAGCCTACTTAGGATTCTCTCTCTCTCCCTTTGCCCTCTCTCCCCAACTCATGCTCTTCCTCTCTCTCCAAATAGAAAGAAAGAAGAAAGAAAGAAAGAAAGAAAGAAAGAAAGAAAGAAAGAAAGAAAGAAAACAATGTCCAGAATAAGCAAAAACATAGAAATAGGAAGTAGATTGGAGGCTGCCAGGACCTATGTGGCAGGGAGGGAAAAGATAAGGAGGGTATGTTAATGCATATAGGGTTTCTTTTTGAGGTAAGGCAAGTATTCTGGAATGAGACAGTGGTGATGGTTGCACAATGTTGCAAATATACTACAAACCACTGAATTATACACTTAAAAAAAATTTTTTTTAAATGTTTTTTATTTTTGAAAGAGAGACAGAGCATGAGCCGGGGAGGGGTAGAGAGAGAGGGAGACACAGAATCTGAAGCAGGCTCCAGGCTCTGAGCTGTCAGCACAGAGCCCAATGCAGGCTCGAATCCACAAACCATGAGATCATGACCTGAGCCGAAGTCAGACACTTAACCAATTGAGACACCCAGGCACTCCTGAATTGTATACTTTAAAATGGTGACTTGGGCACCCAGCTGGTTCACTCAGAAAAGCGTGCAACTCTTGATATCAGGGTTGTGAGTTCAAGCCCCCTGTTAGGTGTACAGATTATTTAAAAAACCAAATACGCTTAAAAAATTATTTAAAAACATAAAAATAAGATAATAAAATTGTGACTTCTACAGTATGGGAATCACGTTTTAATGAAAGAAAGGAAGAAAGAAAAGCAAAACAAAAAGTTCTGTATAGAGGGAAATTTTCCTTTCTTTTCCCCAGGCTTCCCCTGGAACAACAACTCACTCATACTATACCAAGGCTTGCCTTCGATTAGTCTGGTATAAGGCTGGCAAAGGGTTACACTTCACTCAGCAAATATCTATGTGAGGGAGGAGACAAAAAAGCATTTCTAAAAATAAATAATGGAAAAAAATCACTATATCTCAAGGGCTTCTCCAGAGTCAGGGGGTGATTAACTTAGGTTAACTATGCACTTGGTAAACTGAATGTTGCTGACTACAACATAGCATTCTCTACCTCCATCAAATAAATAAATATCTGGGGCCTGCCTGTCCTTCTCTTTAAAAATATTAAAATGTTCAAGATTTTAAGAGGCTTCATTGGCTTCAGGTGTTTCTACATTTCATAAATATATTTACAAGGTTCTAGACCTTTAGGAATTCGTATTTTCATCAGATCTCCTCCAAGTGTTCATCTCTATAGACAAACATCCTCACAGTTTGAGTATACCTTAACTGGGCGGCCAGTCCCTCCATCACCTTGACCTCCCAGAAATGGGCTCTCCATCACCACATACACAATCAGAGCCCATCCACAGCACCCACAAAATGATTTTGTCTTGAAAAAAGGATCGGGGCACCTGGATGGCTCAGTCAGTTGAGCGTCCAACTCTTGGTTTCGGCTTGGGTCATGATCTCATGGTTCGTGGGTTCGAGCCCCAAGGTGGGCTCTGTGCTGACAGTGCATGGAGCCTGTTTGGTATTCTGTCTGTCTCTGTCCCTCCCTTGCTTGCTCTCTGTGTCTCTCTCAAAATAAATAAAGTTTGGGGCTCCTGGGTGGCTCAGTCATTTAAGTGTCCGACTTCGGCTCAGATCATAATCTCGCAGTTTGTGACTTTGAGCCTGCATCGAGCTCTGTAATGACAGCTCAGGGCCTGGAGCCTGCTTCAAATTCTGTGTCTCCTTCTCTCTCTGCCCCTCCCCCACTTGTGCTGTCTCTCTCTGTCTCAAAAATAAATAAATGTAAAGACAATTTTTTAAATAAAAAAATAAAGTTTAAAAAAATTAAAAAATAAAAATAAACAAAAAAATAGAAAAAGGATCACGCTTTCCATTTTATTTCCAACACCAGAAACTGTATCACAATGCTTAGCATGAGATGAGACTCTACCCAGACTGCTAACATCAGTAACCTCAACTAACCCCAGCACTAATCCCTGGCAATCCAGCAGGGCCCCATACACCCTTTTTTTGTTCATTTCTGAGACAGTTCAGTAGGCAAAATAATGCATTTCTTAAATATGTGATGACTTGGAATTCTAACAACAAGCATATTAGAATAAGACTGACTTCTTTCTTCTTTAACTGAGCATACATTTTGCTTTGTGCATAAATCAGTGCTGTGCATAAATATACTGCCAAGAAAACTTTGCCCATGGAGGCTACCTTCACTCAAATCACTTCTTTAACTCCTCTTTGAGAGCTGTTGAAAAGCCAGTCGGTAAGTCAAGTCAAACAACAGTTCCTCTGCCTCAGAGTCATACCTTAACTCTGATTTTAAGAAGGAGAATTAAAACTATAACATATCTGGATTTGTGTGACTTCCAACTCCTTCCTAAACTAAATCTACCCTGAAGAATAAGGATTTGCCACCTTGAAGGAAAATACTTCTTAGAAAACCATGGGCTCTGAGAGCAATTCTAAATGACAAGTTGCAAAAATATAAGTTAAAAACCTCCCTTGTTGGTGACCCTGAAACTATAAACTGGTTTGGAGGTACGAATTTTGTTCTTTGTTAATTACTGAAGACAGTACATGATTATAAATACATTATAAGTATATGAAAAATATGAACACAAGAATAGAGACAGGATCTAGTAAAAATGAAAAATAATATTGCATTAAAGTAGATTTTTCAAGAATTTCCTTTAAGTTACTGTTATACTATAATTAAATAAAAAAGAAGACACATCATTCACATTAACGGCCAGCCACTTTACCCTACACAATGTTCTAATATCTTAATAGTCTACCACAATTCCTACATCCCCTTCTGGGTCACAGCCCCTGACCCTGAGCCTGTCTTCACATAAGGAGATGGGTTATTTTAACCCAGAGCACATCACCAAATAGCTACCCACATAATGGCTCAGCTGACTCTTCTCTACACTGGCACACAGCTCTGCCAGAGCTCCCTTCCTTCTCTCTCTCAGCATGGTATCTCACCAAACAAAAAGCCTAAGTGTCACTTACAGTGGACTCATAAAAATAGCAACCTCAACTAATCCCCACACTAATTCCTGTGATCTGGTAGTGTGTGCCTCTCTAAGTAGCAGGGCCACATACACCCTTATTTTGTTTCGTATTTCCAAGACCATTCAAGAGGCAGAACAAAACAATTCTTAACCATAGGATGTCAGCAACAAGAGCAAGCATAACTAAGTGCTTATGATGGCGGTGCTGGGCTAAAACCAATTCTGAGACACGGAGAGTCACTATTCAAACCCAGACCTGACCGACTCCAGAATTGACACCTTTGGCCACTACTCTTTGAAAATAATGCTAATTTTAGGGGCAGCGGGGTGGCTCAGTTGGTTAAGCCTCCGACTTCGGCTCAGGTCATGATCTCATGGTTTACGGGTTTGAGCCCCGTGTCGGGCTCTGTGCTGACAGCTCGGAGCCTGGAGCCTGCTTCAGATTCTATGTCTCCTTCTCTCTCTGCCCCTCTCCCCCTCACACTCTGTCTCTCTCTCCTTCAAAAATAAACAAACATCAAAAAAAAATTTTTAAGGGGCGCCTGGGTGGCTCAGTCGGTTGAGGGACTGACTTCGGCTCAGGTCATGATCTCACAGTTTGTGGGTTCAAGCCCCGCGTCGGGCTCTATGCTGTGACAGCTCAGAGCCTGGAGCCTGCTTCTGATTCTGTGTCTCCCTCTCTCTCTGCCCCTCCCCCACTCATGCTCTGTCTCTGTCTCAGAAATAAACATTAAAAAAAATTTTGGGGGGGGCACCTGGGTGGCTCAGTCGGTTGGGCATCCGACTTCGGCTCAGGTCATGATCTTGTGGTCGTGAGTTCCAGCCCCGCATCAGGCTCTGTGCTCAGAGCCTGCAGCCTGTTTCAGATTCTGTGTCTCCCTCTCTCTCTGACCCTCCCCCATTCATGCTCTGTCTCTCTCTGTCTCAAAAATAAATAAGCATAAAAAAAAATTTTTTAAGTGTATTTAGGGGCACCTGGGTGGCTCAGTCGGTTAAGCATCCAACAGCAATTCAAGTCATGATCTCATGGTTTGTGGGTTCGAGCCCCGCGTTGGGCTCTGTGCTGACAGCTCAGAGCCTGGAGCGCGCTTCAGATTCTGTATCTCCCTCTCTCTCTCTGCCCCTGCCCCACTTGTGCCGCCCCCCTCAAAAATAAATAAACACAAAAAAATTTTTTTAGGTGTGTCTACACAAAAAGTCTCATTTGTCACAAAGACCTTGAGATGCTAAGGGAAGGGCTAACCTGTCCATGCCCTCTGAGCTAGGGACAGAACCAGAGCTGGAACCAGGACGGCCAACCACATCCATGATTCTTGCCACTGGCTCCAAGCAACTCTGAGGTCTATATAAGCCCTCTGGAAATAGTTATTGCCAATGGTTTTTTAGGCAATGACATAGAAGAAAAGGCTAAAACTCAAAGGAATTTGGAAATAAGCTATCTTCTCTTGATAATGTGGTATTTCCTAATTTAGACACACGCATATCTACTCTTTGACATCATAACAATTCTAATATGTAGAATAATATATAACAAAAGTGATGAAATAGAAAAAAACAGCAGTTTTACAGTCACAAAGACCTGGAGCTGACTCAGAGACCATTTCTTTTCTTTTTTTTTTTTTTTTAATTTTTTTTTAACGTTTATTTATTTTTGAGACAGAGGGAGACAGAGAATGAACGGGGGAGGGTCAGAGAGAGGGAGACACAGAATCTGAAACAGGCTCCAGGCTCTGAGCTGTCAGCACAGAGCCCGACGCGGGGCTCGAACTCACGGAGTGTGAGATCACGACCTGAGCCGAAGTCGGACGCTTAACCGACTGAGCCACCCAGGCGCTCCTCAGAGACCATTTCTAAGTGGAAGACCTTGAGTGGGTCGCCCTTCGTGTGTAAAATGGTATTAGCTACCTTAGAGTCGGCCAGGTATTCAGCACACAGCAGGTATGCAAAATCTGTTAGTTTCTTCACATCACCATCAATTCTAGGGCTTGCAGGGGCTCTAGGGTCGTAAGACAAAACACCTCTACTCTGAAAGTCTGTCCCTTCAGAATGCCATGAACTCAAATGGAATTTGCTGACAAGAAAACATACTTTTTCCTGGAAGCAGCACTTTCCTGAGAAACTTGCATTCACTAGGGAGTAAACCGGCCAGTATCCTCCCATAAAATGCAATAATGCTATTTATAATAGCTGAAAAGTGGAAGCAACTCGAGTGTCCACGGATGAACAAACAATGAAGCATACATGTATGAGGGAGTTTCAACCGGCCTTAAAAAGGAAGCAGATTCTGACACCTGCTACAACATGGATGAACCCTGAAGACATTTTCTGAGTAAAACAAGCCTGACACAGAAGGAAAACTACCGTATGAGTCTACTCATATGGGGCACCTAGAGGAGCACCTACAGTGGTGGCTTCCAGGGGCGAGAGTGAGGGTACAACCGAGAATTCGTGTTTAATGGGCACAGAGTTTCAGGCTGGGGTAATGAGAAGTTCTGGAAACGGATGATGGTGCTACTTAGACAACTTGGTGCATGAATGTACTTAATGCCACTGAACTATATACATTAAAATGGCTAAAATTCTAAATTTTCTGCAATTAAAAAAACAGCAAAGCCAACCATCTGTCCACGGGGGACTTGGACTCTGCTTCTGGGGTCTGGGCCACACCCTGCCATTTCCCTCTATCAGCTCTGCTCTCAGCCTGCCCGGGCTGGGTTTCTCATTATTAACACGTCCCATCCGAGGGCACTCACCGGGCCGCAGGCTCAGGGCAACCTGCTGGGGCGTCATCTGAATGACATCCGAACTCGTGGGACTGGAGCCCTTGCTGCTGAGAGGCAGGCTTCGCAGGACCCGGGTGCTGCTGGCTGGGCTCTCAAACTCGCCTCCGCAGCCGTTTTTGACCAGGTTTGCCTCCAAGTCACACCGGGAGGTGACTGAGCGCAGGCTGCCGAAGTCCTAGGTGCAGAGA
Organism: Prionailurus viverrinus; assembly: GCF_022837055.1. NCBI lineage: Eukaryota > Metazoa > Chordata > Mammalia > Carnivora > Felidae > Prionailurus > Prionailurus viverrinus. The sequence continues at coordinate 89,177,291 of NC_062569.1, read as the reverse complement.
CAGAGGAGGAGAGAGCACACGGTGGTCAGGCTGTCTTTCCAGAGCACCTCAGGTGGCAGACCCATCACCATCTCGTGGACCTGAAACCCTCTGCACTCCATTTTTATCGTCTGAAAGCGGTAAAAGTGATAGCATAGACCCCAATATGCCTCACCGAGGATTACAAGAGTTAATTAAAGTACTGGATATGACCGCACTTTGTAAACTGTAAACGCATAATGAAACTGTTTCATTTCACTGTTCCTTTAATGGTCAAAATTCGCCTGAAAAAATGCATGTGTCTACATGATTAGCGGGTGGGGGGGGGGGGGGGAGTAACTGGTCAGTTACACAACTGAAAAATTTTGAAAGATGCTATATAAGTGGACAAGTAGTCATTCAGGCAATGAAGAGTTAACTTTTGAGCCGTCCACTCATCTACTGTGCAGGACCTGTACATTCTGCACAGTCATTCTGTTAGACAACATGGCAACGAACACAGTGCCCTTTGACCCAGCGGTCCACTCCTAGGAATTTATCACAAGAAATTAATCAGAAGGGGAAACTCTATAAGAAGATATATACTGCAGCATTATTTAGAATAGCATGATCTTATAAACCTAAATCCCCAAATGATAAGAAAAACATGGTATATGATCTCCAAACACAGTCATTCAAAACTATGAAGACTAAATCAGAAAATAAAATCATATCTGCATTGGGATTCAAAACTAAAGTTTTTTTTTAATTAAGGATAGTTGAGGCATTAGAGTGACTAAAACTATATTTTATATTATCTTTACTGTTATTTGAATAATAAACAAGAAAGGTACTTTCTTTTCTTTTTTCTTAAAAATTTTTTAATGTTTGTTTATTTTTGAGAGAGAGAGAGAAAGTGTGAGCGGGCAAGGGATAGAAAGAGAAGGGGACACAGAATCCGAAGCAGGCTCCAGGCTCTGAGCTGTCAACACAGAGACCGACGCAGGGCTCGAGCTCATGAACCGTGAGATCATGACCTGAGCTGAAGACAGACGCTTAACTGACTGAGCCACCTAGGCGCCCCGACACTTTCTTTTCTTAAGCTGGATTTAGGAGAAGGTTGTGTATCAGATTGACCCAACCTTATCTGGGCATCAGGAGTTTAGGCCACTCACTTTAAAATGAAATAATATACTCTGTTATAAAATATGGTACTTATATAAGTATTCATCATTTTGCAGTAAGGGGATTTTCAACAGCAAAGTAAACCCAAGATTCTCTCTGAACATCCTTTCACTGATGGATGTAGAAAATAGGGGCGCCTGGGTGGCGCAGTCAGTTAAGCATCCGACTTCAGCCAGGTCACGATCTCGCAGTCCGTGAGTTCGAGCCCCGCGTCAGGCTCTGGGCTGATGGCTCAGAGCCTGGAGCCTGTTTCCGATTCTGTGTCTCCCTCTCTCTCTGCCCCTCCCCCGTTCATGCTCTGTCTCTCTCTGTCCCAAAAATAAATAAAAAATGTTGAAAAAAATTTTTTCAAAAAAAAAAAAAAGAAAAGAAAAACAAAAAAGAAAATAAGATCACCTCCACCAGCTGGCTGAATGCCAGTACTCGATTAGATAATCCTTGTAATAGCTAGAGGAGTTACAATGCTGATCTCTTCCCCTCCCCTCTGTAACATTTTGTCAGAAAGCCTCAGATGATTCAAGTGTCCTGACTGCTGTGTTAAGAGCCAGACTGCTGGGAGAAGCACAGACACTCGGAGGACTCGACGTTTGTTCATCATGGTCCAGGATGCCCCAGGACTAGCCAATGCCTATTAGAGCCTTCACAAGGTTCAAGACCAAGAAGTCAAGAACAATTTGCAGTGTTTTTATATAAGTAAAACCAGATGTGTTGTTCTGGGCCTCTGTGCTTTTGTTGGTGTTTTTTGTTTCATAATTGATTTTTTTTTTTTTTTTTTTTGTATATTGAACCCCTGGGATCTTGCCTGTCAACCTCAGGGCTGGTACTGTAAGTATAAGTGGCTCCAGACACTTGTGGAACAGGTGAGAAAAATAATGATTCCAGCTAAAACTAATTATCCTTGAAATTATACAGGATTTCAAAGCTAGGCTTTCCAAACTGGGTTCCACATGGCCAAGTTCGGCTCTGATGTAGACATTCTAATGAAGCAGTACAAAAGCACAGGGATGGGGGAAGGGAGAGGTCTGCAGTCCTGAGCTGTCTGCAGCAGAGGTCTAATTGGCTGTCCAGAGCTGGAAGGGCTCGGGGGCTCGCCTGCTCAGAGCCTACTTGGCGAGAATTTCTGAACTTCTTGCTGACATACTAGGCCTTGCTGCCAGCTCCTCCAATTCTGACGAGCTGGTCGTGCTTGGCCCAGTTCTGATTGTCAAGGTACACCGTCTTGAGCTGTCCAGGGCAAAACTCTGCCATCAGGTTGGCAATGAAAGCATCTTTGGTGTCCCCAGAGTGACAGGGAGCCCTGACATCCCTCCCATTGGTCTGGAGCAGCTTGCATTCTAAAACAGACCAGGTTACAGAGCCAACGTGCTTCCTGCAGGAGGTGGTTGCATGATTCCTAATCCATAGACTTGGCGATTCATTTCAGCTTGGCCATCGAGATCATGCCCTACAGCCCAGACACCAGCATTAGCAGTGAACTTCACCCAAGCTTCCTAGTCATCCTGCTCAAAAGATTTTTGACAGACACTACCAGTCCTTGATGGAGAACTTGTACAGGGCCACCTGCTGGCCAGGGAAGATGCACCTGCTAGGATCATCAGCCGACTTAATTAGAGTCCAGGTCATCCTTCCTAGACCTGACGGCCACACCCGTGCCAAGTACAGCCTTTTCTGTGTGTCTGGCTTTCCCAACGGTACTCTAGCGGCTCTGAGGCCTCTTTAATCTCTAGGATGTTAGGGGCAACGCTCTCTTCATTCCCCTCACTGGTAGCAGCTTATGTCTCCTTAATAATATTCTTCAAGGTTGTGGTAAACCTTCACTACAATGCACGTGGCTTCCCGGAAGTTTGCTGTGCAGCCAAGGGAGGGCCACTGACCTTTGTATTGTCACCTGGTTGCCAGTATGAGAACTACCAATGACCATATTAAAACCACAACTCGTGGGGCGGCTGGCTGGCTCAGCTGGCGGAGCATGTGACTCTTGATCTAGGGATCGTTGAGTTCAAGCCCCACATTGGACATAGAGCTTACTATAAAAACAAAACAAAACAAAACTCTCAAGGTGACTTCAGTAGTGCCAACCAAGTCAGAAAGGGGACACTACAGAGAGCCCCCTTCTCAGCACACAGCCAGGGACACCCTACAACGGCACCTACACCAAATTTAGACTTAGTCTCAGTGACCTCCACCTCTATCATCAGTTTGTCAACCTTCTCCTATTTCACAAAGTTCAGTGTCTCGTTATTTGGGGCAGGCCCAATGGTTTCACTGATGTGTTCAACAGCCTTTGAGACATCTTTACCTATTATTTGAGCCTTGTCATTGTCTCAGGGCTCTAAGGCCTCAAGGACACCACCTGAGGCACCTCTGAGCTTAGCAGGTCTGAAGCACCTTTTAAGAGTAAGGCAGCTCCCTCAGTGGTGGGACTCCCACAGTAGTTGAAGGTTCATCTGGCACAGTCTTCCGAAAATAGCCAAGACTAATTTCCAGCCATAGGTTCTTGCTGGTCAAGCAAAGGACAGAGTGCTGCAGGCCCAACAGGAGTGCTGACCCCACAAGCCCAGGTGAGTCTCCTCTATTCCTGAACTCCTTTCTAGATAGTTTAATTTTGAATGAAAACAGATGCATATTTAAAGACAAGGACCTAGGGGCGCCTGGGTGGCTCAGTCAGTTAAGCATCCAACTCTTGATTTCTGCTCAGGTCATGATCTCATGGTTCATGGGATCGAGCCCCTGCATTGGTATCCACAATGGCAGAGCAGAGCCTGCTTGGGATTCTCTCTCTCCCTCTCTCTCTGCCCCTCCCTTGCTCATGTGTGCTCTCTCAAAATAAATAAATAATCAAATTAGTTAATTAATTAATTTAAAAAACAAAATAAACACAGGGACCTAAAACCACAGAGATCAGGGGCATACACTGTAGTGGTTATAACCTTCCAGATATGCAAGCATTATAAATAAAAGGAAATGTCTCAATATCTCCATTTTAGGCTTCAATTCTGTGAATGCAGATGCCCCAAACTATAAATCCCTGGAGGAAAGAAAGACTCATGATTGAGAAAAATCTTCCTCACATGAATGACATCCCGCTATCTGATGTGTTAAGAGTCTTCAGATCCCAGAGGCCGGATATTTGGAACCTCTCCAGGTGTCAGAATACAGTGAGTTCCAAGGGGAATGGACTTCAGATGCACCACCTGGTGTCAGCCCCTCCTCTCTACGGGTGAGGAATCAGAGGCCCACATGCCAAAGTTCATGCCAAACTTCACCCAAGAAATTCAAATTCATCCGGCCTCAGCTGCCTGGACCGCAGTGCTCTTTGCATCACCTACCTTCCAACTCAAACAAGGCCATGGCTGAATTCTGCAGCAAGAAACTAACTCTGGGTCCCTGGATTCCATTCCTCTGAATTTAGTACTTTCTTGTTGCCCCCAAAGCAGAGATCTTCCTGCCATCTATCAAACTTGGAGGATAAATATTCTCTCTTATGCAGAAAAACAGGTACGGAAGGAGAGTGGGGACTTCATCTCAACTTGGAAAAATGGAAACTAGTTTCAGGAAGGGCTTCTAATTGGGCACAGCTCAACCGTTGCAGGTGCTCCCGATGCTCGATGCTAAAAAGTTTCACTTCATGGAGGAAGCATCTGTCCATGGTCTCCAGAAACGCATCCATCAACCCTCCAAGGACTCATAAAAGGAAACTGCATTACAGGCAAACTTCCAAAAGAAGCAACAGAATGGGAACAGGAACTTGAAACATCTTTTATGGCTTTTAGTCACTATGCCCGTGATATAAAAAAGAAAACGGAAGTGCTCCAAATTTAGATCCCTTTTAATTTGCTACCACATTGGCCTTTGCAAGTTGTTTTAACTTGCTCTCTTTCGCTCCCTCCATCACCTACTATGTAGAAGATACAGTGAGCTCCACTGTTTGTAACATTGTAACACCTAACTCCCTGAACGTTTGGCTCACCAAAATCTCTCTCCCTGCAGTGAAGGCCTGTGCCTGAGTGCGATCAGGTTCATTCAGGTTCTAGTGATTGTGTCATAGCAGTCATTACATTATCTGCACCCCATCCTGCCTACTCTGGCTGAAGGTTGAAACTCTAAGAAGATGTGGGTGGTGGTTTGGGGGAAAGGGTGGATTTTTGTTTGTCTCTGAAACAGCAGGGGTGGGTGAGCTGAGAAACTTGCAGGCCCTGGGAGAAGAGGAACCCAGGCAGGAAAGACGCAGACAGTCCCAATTTCTGGGATGAAAAGGGAAGAACAAACTTGTGAATGGGCAGAGAGCCTGGGAGAGAAGTGGGCACAGGTGGGGAGCTGACCACCATCTGAGGCTGGCCTCTTCCCTGGGATATGGCAGGGCCAGGCCAGCCCCTCAGAGCCTGAGTGGATGTGGGGGCAGTGAGGGGAGAGGGTAAGCGATCCAAACTGAAATCTGTGCATGAGCAACACCCTCCCACATGTACCCTCTGCCCCAGGGATGGAGAAATCCCTCCGGCAGCTTTCAGGCGGCTCATTTAATTCACTGAACAAATATTTATGAAGCATCCACAATAGGCCAAGATTATTCCTTTCATGACCACAAAGAGATGCTCTCAAAGAATCTATATTTTATTGTGAGCTGGAGTGAATGCTCATTTTTTTTTCTTCATTTCCTCCTAGCTCAAAGGAAAATACAGGCAATGTCTCATTTATGCCCCAGCCACCATAATTTCCCCAGAAGGTCCGCTTGGTCTGTCTTGTTTCCCAGCTTCTAAAAAGTCCCCTTCCTCATTTTCCTGCACCCGGCCCTATTGACCCTTCATTTCTGCCTCTCCATGTCTACCTCCCCGGCAAAGACCCCTCACCCTGGCCCAGGCTTCCCCAGTCTTCTTCCACGTCCATCCCCGTTTCCTCCTATCCAAACACCACAGGCCAGCGGCCTTGCCTCCCTGGTTCTTCTCCTTCTGGCTTCTCAGCAGCCTGCGCTGCCGTGGACACAAGGTGCCTCACTGTCATGCCCAACAGACTCCCCACTTCCCCAGTCCTGTATGCAATCCCCTAGCCTATCTTTGTCTCCACCCGCACAAACTCTGCTCTTTCTATCCTCATAGGGAGCCTGGGTGCTTCAGCCCTGTCCACTTCTCCCAAACCACCGTCCTCCTACAAGCCACACTGGCTTCCCTGCTTCGAGCACATTCTGCTCATGCACAGGGTCTCCCTGGGCACACAGCTAGGTCCGGTCTCCCAGTTCTCACTGCACGTAGGCAAAGTGATGTGACTGGGTCATAGGCAAGAAAGTGTGTGCAGGCTGCCCGGGGCCTCCCAAAGCGCGAGCGCACGCACACACACACACACACACACGCACGCACGCGCGCCATGCCCTGCAAATTCCTCTTCACAGCTAACTGGGTTGTGAAACTTATAATCTTAGATCAGGGGAAATTTTCCACTAAAAAAAAAAAATGACAGACAAAATGGATAATAAGCTGCTGGGGTTTGTTGTGTGTTTCATCCTGTGCAGTACAAAGAGCCCCATAAGTGTTCGTGCTGGTTGAGAAGCAGGGGCCATGGGGGTATCACAAAGTATTAGGGGCAGGGGCTGAGGTGTGCAATGGGAACAGGTGAGGACAGGCAGCCTCCTACACTCCTAGTCTAAGAGTACAAAAAAGCCTGGCAATTCTGGTCTCGAAGCCAGAGGGTGAGTCTGAAGCCACTAGTAAACTACATCAGGAAACAAAGACAAGAGGGATGTCTGGTTGGCATCAGTTGGTTGAGCATCCCACTCTTGATTTCAGTTCAGGTCATGCTCTCACAGTTCGTGAGTTCGAGCCCTGTGTCAGGCTCTGTGCTGATAGCACCTGCTTGGGATTCTCTCTCTCCCTCTCTTTCTCAAAATAAATAAATAAACTTTAAAAATTAAGAAAGCAAGCAAGCAAGCAAGCAAGCAAAGACAAGAGAGCAAAAGAGCCAGGTTGACAAGGCCATTCAGGGGGCACCTGGCTGTCTCAGTCAGTAAAGCATGTGACTCTTGATCTTGGGGTTGTGAGTTCGAGCCCCATGTTGGGCATAGCGATTACTTAAAAATAAAATCTTAAAAAAGGAGAGAGAGAGAGAGAGAGAGAGAGAGAGAGAATGAGGCAACGCAGCAGAACTCTGTAGAGAACCAGAGTGAGGTGCTGAGCAGGAGCTGAACAAGGGCAGACTCAAACTCGATACCTGTGGGAGAATACAGTGAGGGAGGGCAGACTGGGTAGAAGATGTGGAATTAGGTTACAAGGAATGTTAAATGCAGAGTGAGGATCCCCACCCCACCTCAAGTAAAATAAGAAAGCACGGTGAGTTCAAGAGCAGGGGAGTCTTGATGGAATATGTTCTGAGATTAATCTGTGCTGGTGTGCAACGACAAGGCAGGTGGGTGGATCAGAATCCACACAAACACACTGATTAGGGACCTGGCCCTCCCTGGCTGTCCATTAGGCACCAGCCCTCAACGTACATACACATCATACACTCTTGGCCACGCATTACCTCTCTGATGACGTCCCAGGATATATGGTTAAGAAGGCACTCGGCCACACTTACTCTGTCCTGCTAAAGGGCAGAGACTGATCAAAAACTATTCCTGAACTCTCCAAACTCAGCTCCCTGAAATACACTCAGGCCCCAGGGACAGTTCGCCCCAAGAAAATGAGGAGTTCTTCAACCAAGACTGAGGCTCCGCCGAAGCACAGGGAACCAGATGGGCGAGAGAGGGAACCCAAGTGTGGCCTGGGACAGTGACATGTTCCTTGAGATAATGTCATTCACTATCAATATTAGGACATCAGACTCGCGGAGGTACTAGCACAAGAAAAGGAAGAAAACCAAAGTAGACCACTGACCCTGGTTTGAAGATCCCACTGCCTACATTTACTAGAAAATGTCACGACAACAGAAGCAGTTTGCTGGATAATACTCATTCTGTTAATCAGCAGTCCCATTCACAAACCCTCTCGCGGCCTGATCTCATTCTACACTCCCAGTTATGCTGGAGGGTGGGAGCTGTCACCTTCGTTTTACATATCAAGAAACTGGGAGGAAATATGGCAAAACTGAGATTTAAACTTTGGTTTTCTAACGACATGTTGTTTAAGCCCACCTCTTTTATCCAATAGGAATTTCTGCCAGATTCTTGGCTGAATCTGGAGAGGCCAAGATGAGTAAGACATAGTTTAGATTTTCAAGAAGATGATTTAGTCAGTAACCGGCCTGAAAACAAGTTAATAACAATAAAAGGTTATAAGTGCTACCAATGAAGTACAGAATATGGGGAGACAAAGAGGTGGTCATGGCCTGCACGTGCAGATAATCAATAGCAGTCCAGTGAAAGCCTTCAGCCAGTATTTATTGAGCAACTACTGTGTGCCAGGTTAACGCTCTGGGTACTGGGGATCCAGCAGTGCAGAAAACAGATAAAACCCCTGCCCCAACATTCGGGAAGAGAGAGATAACATTTCCTTGCCAAATGGCGTGGATGGACTGAGGGATGGATAGGTGGACAGATGTGTCTGGGAAAACCATGAAAGTCTTCATAGAGGAGATGAGTCTTGAACTGATTCTTGAAAACGGGGGAAGACAAATGTTGGTCAGGAAAAGGGCAGAAGCACAGGAGCACGCACAGGAAAAACCATGAGGGTATTCATCAGGCAGGGCTCTCTAGGGATCTTTGGGTAGTTCCCTCTGACCAAAGTGCTGGGGGCAGGCAAGTGATGATGGTGGGGAGACAGGTGGGGGCCAAGGAACTTGGATTTGTCATGCAAGTCATAGGGTACCAGTGAAAGGTTTTAAAGAAATTTCATAATAAACACACCACAATTAAGCACAAACACAATGAAGGTTCATACATTGAGAAGATTTCTTGGGATAAATTTATTGGGATTGGAATCACTTATTTAGTAATCTTACTCTCTACTAAAAAAAAACTCGAGAGGTCACACTTGAGAGGCCGAGTGGCCTCGAGGAAAGAGCTTGGACTCAGAAATCCAAGAAGGCAGACTGAAACTCAGCTTTGGCACAATGCGTAGTCTTGAAAAAGTCACTTCACCTCTCTGAGCCTTCAATTTTCATCAATAAAATGGTTGTTATTCCCACCTACCTGACAGAGCTGTTGTGAGGGCCGGAGATGCCATGTAAAAGGTGTGCAGTATCTAGCGGGGCTCCCCACATGGCCATCTGTAGCCATCGAAGAGGAAACCAATCCCTAGGCTCTGAGGCTGCATCGTGGTGAAGAAGCATGGCCTCCCAGGAGCCCTCTCTTGTCCTCCTGACAGGCCCCACGCACTGAATTGCAGACACTTAGCCAGTGCGAGATAGCAAGTCTTAGCTTCTTCAAAAAATAACCTTAACAGGGTGCTTGTGCAAAGAGGGTTCGTGCCCTGTGCTTCTGACAATAGTTTTGACAAGTGATCCAGAAATGTCCTTCAAGAAAGGAATTTTAGAAATTGATCATTTGCTGATGAGCGCACCAAGCTCTGGTATTTGCATCGCTTTGTGAAAGCAGTATGCCTAACATCTTTCTGAACTTATAACCCTTCTTACAGGGTGGGAAGAAACAGCAACCATTATTTTTAACTATTCCATAAAGGCTGACTCATAATACTCATCCTCAGACGAGCCCCATGAAGATGACTGGCCTCCACCAACATGCCACCCACCCCTGCAGGTTCTGAACTGTCACAAAACAACTCACTTCACATGCTCACATCTCTTACCAAAGAGCAGAAAACCATACGAGGGTCATAACTGGCTTCCCCACAAGGGGAAGGAAGGCCCTGTTTTCCTAAAATAGGGTGAAAACACTCAACACGATCTGAAGACCCATGTTATAAATGCCCTAGAAAAAAAAAAAGAGGAAGACGCAGTCTGCAGAATTTTCTGCACAGTCAACTTGGCGAGCTGTGGGGTAGCCTGCCCCTTCTTCCCCACCCCCACCCCGGCCACATACCTCTTTGAAGCACCAGGCACATTTCGGGTGGATTAACAGACATTCTTCACAGGAGGTGGCACTTCCACTAGTGCATATGTTAAGACCTTCAAAGAAAGATAAAGATGCACCAATTAGTTCCAGGCCATAAACCTGATTGACGAGGCTTTTGTATGGGGTGGGGGGAGGGGTCACTTCCTTTTTTAACAGGGAGCCTGGGTAAGGCTGAAGGGTACAGGCCCCAGTGCTAATCGCAGGTTAAGGCTCATTGGCCGCACCCTAAACGCTGTGACAGTTTTTGAAGCGCTCACCGAGCGTGCCCACTAGCGTGAGCAACTCCCATTACTTCTGCTGGATCCCCGTGGATTTCCAGCCCCATCACACAGGAGGGCCTCCCTCACCGAAGGCCTCACTACACTCAGTCCACCCAAAATGACAGAAATTGTACGATAAAAGGAAAGAAAAAAGAAGAGGGGCGCCTGGCTGGCTCGGTGGGAAGCGCTTCTAACTCTTGATCTCAGGGCTGTAAGTTGGAGCCTCATGTTGACCGGAGAGAGGACTTAAAAATAAAATCCTTATTAAAAAGAAAAAAGAGGGGGCGCCTGGGTGGCGCAGTTGGTTAAGCGTCCGACTTCAGCCAGGTCACGATCTCGCGGTCCGTGAGTTCGAGCCCTGCGTCGGGCTCTGGGCTGATGGCTCAGAGCCTGGAGCCTGTTTCCGATTCTGTGTCTCCCTCTCTCTCTGCCCCTCCCCCGTTCATGCTCTGTCTCTCTCTGTCCCAAAAATAAATAAACGTTGAAAAAAAATTTAAAAAAAAAAAAAAAAAGAAAAGAAAAAAGAGGGGCACCTGGGTGGCTCAGTCAGTTAAGCATCTGACTCTTGGCTTCAGCTCAGGTCATGATTTCATGATTCACGAGTTCGAGCCTTACATCCGGCTCTGCGCTGGCAGTGGGGAGCCTGCTTAGGATTCTCTCTCTCCCTCTCTTTCTCTGCTCTTCCCCCACTCACTCTTACTCTCTCTCTGAAATTAATTAATTAATGGGTTAAGATAAAATCCATTAATTCAGTATACCTACTAGTAGGTCAAATAAGAAAAACCATATCATCACCTCACTGGGTAATAAAAAGGCATTTGACCAAATTCAAAACCCATCCTGATTTAAAAAAAAAAAAATCAGAAACTAAGATTAGAAGGAGATTTCTTTATCATCGTAAAGCTTACTTATTTCAAACCAAGACCAGTCCCTTCTCTCCCATTAATCTGGGGAGGGGTTTCCTGAGGGGGGTGCTAAACTGCAGTGGTGAAGTTAAATTCACTGCCCCCTCAACTCCCTACCCCACACCTGCACCCACCCTTCTTCAACCTTGCGAACCTTGAAACTTATCATTCTTTTCTTTTCCTTCTTCTCAGAAACATCAAGGACACAGTTCTTTTGACCGAGAGGAGAGGATGTTGGTATTTCTCTGAATGAACATGGCTCTCTGTTCAGCCCTCATAGCACTAAGGACCCACTAGTCTCTTCTGGTCATTGCCCTGAATTTCAAGAAGAGAGAATGTCCACTGAACTGATGGAAAAAAGAGAAACCCAGGGCCACCAGCCCTAGAAAGAAGGGTCCAAACTGTAAGGGGAAAAACAGCCGGAAAAGATTAAAAGGGAGAGTGGAGGGGGAAAATATAGGGAACTCCATGAAATACCATAAAAACAACTATTGTAAGACCTCTTGAAACCCTAGCATTTCCCCAATTTGCTAGTTTTAACTCCCTGCTTCTCCTTTGCCACTAGCAGTAAAACAACAGAAATCGACACAGGGAGCTGCACTTAGTCACCACGAGGGACACTAAAGGGAACAAATACCATCTGGGATTAGAATGGCCACCGGGGTGGAAGGGAGGAGACCCTAGCAGGACCAGAGATGCTGGGAAGAAAGGAGGAAGGGCTTTGGAGGCCCCGAGAGAGTAAAGTCAGATGCTTTCCCCCAGCTTGATGCAGCACTCTGGGCTCCTGGGCACCACCAGCCGCCTTGCTGAGCCCCTGCCACACCCACAGAGCTGGGGGACTCCAATCTCACTGCCAGGCCTGCAACAGGACCTCCTGGGTGCAAGCCCTGGACTCAGAACACATTTCGCTGGAGAAACAAGCTGGGATAGCATGCATAACCTCATTTCAGCAGAAGAGCCCTTCCCAGGTCCAAACACTAACCAAGAAGGTCTTTGAATCCAGCCCACTGGGAATTCGGGCCTGCCTGCCTCCTGCTTGCACTGACAAGTTCCTTTCTCATTTTAAAGCGAATCCACTCACTTGATGATGTTTAAATAGGCTTAAAAAAAATATGTAGGCAGGAAGAGTTTCAAAATGCCAGTTCCACTTTGTGGTCAAATCTCCTTACGTGTCAGAAACTCAAATGGGGGTGGAGGGATCAAATCCAGAATGAAAGTGACTTTCCCCCTGCTCTCCTTATCAAGTACAAATTCAGGCCCTTGAGGCACCTGGGGTGGCTCAGCCGGTTAAGAGGTGACTCTTGATTTCGGCTCAGGTCATGATCTCATGGTTCATGGGTTCATGGTTCATATGGCTCTGTCAGAGCACGAGGCCTGCTTGGGATCCTCTGTGTCCCTATCTCTGCCCCTCCCCCTCTCTCAAAAAGAAATAAATGTTAAAAAATTAACAAAAAAATTCAGGTCCTTGTGGCACACCATCTCCTTTGACACCCAAAATCATTTCCATAAAATCATGGGAGTTGCAGACCCTCAGAGCTAGAACTGTTTTATTTATTTTTTTTTTAATTTTTTTTTTCAACGTTTATTTATTTTTGGGACAGAGAGACAGAGCATGAACGGGGGAAGGGCAGAGAGAGAGGGAGACACAGAATCGGAAACAGGCTCCAGGCTCTGAGCCATCAGCCCAGAGCCCGACGCGGGGCTCGAACTCACGGACCGCGAGATCGTGACCTGGCTGAAGTTGGACGCTTAACCGACTGCGCCACCCAGGCGCCCCTAGAGCTAGAACTGTTTTAAAATGAGCTGGCCAAGTCAGCTCATTTTAGAGATGAAAACATGAGAAAACAGGAGTCAGTGACTTGAAACAAGGAGCCCCGTCTGCCAGAAAGAGGTCAGAAGGGGTGCTGGTTAGCAAGTGCCCAAATCGGGGATCTGCCTGGCAATCCCTGACCCAGCCCAGGCTCAGGGCAGTGTGACCAGTGAGCTCTGGGATCTCCTTGAGGAGATCTATAACAGGCTCTCAATCAGAAAGGAATTTGAGGTCAGCTGTCTTATTCGTGTCTCTGCTTAGATGCACAGAAATTCACAAAGACTACTTTCTAAATACCAGGGCCTCATTCATCACTGAGCTTTAGGAACTTGGGTGGAGGGTCTTGAGCTCAAGGCAATAAGGCTCCTCAGTGCGGACCCAGACAGACTGGGCTCTGGTCTTCTGTTTTGTCAGCCTACAAGAGCTTGGAGGTAATACTGAAGAGGCTCAAAGGATGGGACAGACATCTGCTATGAAAACATACTGAACAACTGTAAAATACGTGTTGTCCTGATTTCCTAATTAATTCTATTATTACATATTGACAAGCAACAGTAAAGTAGTTGTGCTGCACTCGAAATGATTCCTCTAAAATTAGGCTCCTGGGACAAATTCAAATTCAAGAAAGCCTGCACGAAGCATGTACTAAATGCCAAGCTCTGCACTAGGGGATGCTAGAAATACAGAGATGAATGCGCCTTGCTCCCCGGGAGCTCAGTGTACCGGGTAACAGGGACCAGACAGGCACTCCAGGAACCAAAAGCATAGGTTGTGTGCTGACACCCACCACAGCACCAGAGCTCTTCCCTTGGCATTTCTCCTCTCTCCACCTATTAATATTTCAGAGTTTCGAGTTGGCTGGATGAGTCACTCGGCACCAACAGCATTTTGAAAGGACGGAAGCAATGAATAAAAAGCTAAACAGCTAGAGTTCCCAAATGTCAGAGTGTCGTGTCTAGGTCATGGAAATAGGAACTAGTGGCCCAGACGATGGCCACATCTTTTCTTGGTTTGCACTGTGACTATTTCCAGTCCAACTGCAACTGCCTGCAGCCCTTAACACCCCCGAAGCTGGGGTTTAGTGCAAACCATAATCTAAAAATATGCTCTCCTTCCGAAACTCATTGACTCACCCCTCTCTTTCATCAATCATATCCAGGCAGCTACCACGTCCGGTCGATCATTCCTTCAAGATGCATGAAATGTTGCTTTTAATCCAGCCCTTCCTGCCTGCCCTCTCTGGCCCCACAATGCCCAAGCCAGGCCCTCTGCACTGAGTCTAGATTCCTGCAGTGGCTTCCTGCCAGCCTCCCTCCATGCAGTCTCTCCCCATCTCTGTCCACCCCACATGTCCAAGGTCAGACAACACCTGCTACAGCACACATCCAGCAGGTGGAATTTCCTGATCCAAAACATTCAGTGGGTTAACAGAAATGAGTACCGAGCTAGAATAACCCTATACTGGCAGGGAGAGAGGGGACATGACACTATTCAGCTAGGAGAGTGGGAAAAGCATGGTGAGTATGTAGGGTGTGTTCTCACCCTAGAAAGCACATTAACAGTAACAGATCGTAACATTCAGAATGGTTCATGTGTGTGTCATCTTCATGATTCAAGCGAGAAGCGGGATTTCTCATGATCCTAAATTACATTTTAGTCACTGTTGTCAAGACAACAGAAAATAAAGACATTTCATTATTGTTGTTTTCTTTGTTAAAAAGTGGCAACAATGGAGTGCCTCTCCTCATATCCTGAACCACGCCCCCCATACTTCTCACACAATAAATGAAATGTTTCTGGTACAAAATCTAGCAACTAGTCGTTGGTCCAAAGATGTTACCATGAACTGTAAATATATGCCTCAGGAAGGCCAGTTCCCATCTTAGACTACCTTTCTGAACATCACACATCTGCAGAACACCCCGCTTGACAGATATGACTTGTATTTTTAAACAAATTCATATATTTGCATATAATATGCAGTTTTAAAAAAGAATGTGCATGCTCCCTATATACTGATACAAACCTTACCTCGATATATTAAGTTGCAAATAAAAGGCAAGACATACAACAGTGTGTATAGTGCTTTCAACACACATAGGGGAGGAATATTTGCTTTTTAATTTTTTTAAGTTTATGTATCCATTTTGAGAGAGAGAGAGAGAGAGTGAGAGAGCAAGGGAGGGGCAGCAAGAGAGAGAGACAGAGAATCCCAAGCAGCACTGTCAGGGCAGAGCCTGATGTAAGGCTTGAACTCACAAACCACAAGATCATGACCTGAGTCAAAATCAAGAGCCGGAGGCTTAACCTACTCAGTCAACCAAGTGCCCCAGGGGAGGGATATCTGTAATATACGTGTAGAAAACACCCTGAATACATAAGAAACCTAACAGGGGTAATGTGTGAGGGAAGGGGTCAGGGCAAGATGCTAGACTGATGGGCACTGAGAATGGAAAACAGATTTCTCACTGTACAATTGTTATACTATAAAAAAAAAAATCATACGACTATACTACCTATTCAAATAATTTTTAAAAAGGCAATTGATTACCTCTATGGCCTTCTCCAAAAACCATAACTCCAGCCTAATCATGAGGAAAAACATCAGACAATCTACAAAATATCTCCTCAAAACTGTCAAAGTCATCAGGGTGCCTGGGTGGCTCAGTGGCTGAGTGTCCGACCTCAGCTCAAGTCATGATCTCACCACATGGGAGTTTCAGCCCTGCATCAGGCTCTGTGCTGACAGCTCAGAGCCTGGAGCCTGCTTTAGATTCTGTCTTTTCCTCTCTCTCTACCCCTCCCTGACTCGTGCTCTGTCTCTGTCTCTAAAAAATGAACAAACTTTAAAAAAAATTTTTTTAAACTGTCAAGGTCATCATAAACAAGAAAAGACTGAGAAACTGTCACAGTCCAAAGGAGACTGAGACAAGGCAACTCAATTTATGTGGCATTCTGAATGGGATCCTAGAACAGAAAAGGGGCATTGGGTAAAAACTAAAGAAATCAGACTAAAGTATGAACCTCAGCGGTACCTGGCTAGCTCATGAGTAGAGTATGTGACTCAGAACCTCAGGGTTGTGAGTTCAAGTTTGTTTTTCTTTTTTTTTTTTTTTAAGTGGGCCTGGGGCTTATTTAAAAAAAAAAATTAAATAAAATAAAGTATGAACTGGGGCGCCTGGGTGGCTCAGTCGGTTAAGCGTCTGACTTTGACTCCGGTCATGATCTCTCAGTTTATGAGTTCGAGCCCTGCATCGGGCTCTGTGCCGACAGCTCAGCCCCTGGAGCCTGCCTCAGATTCTGTGTCTCCCCCTCTCTCTGCCCCTCCCCTGCTCATGCTCTGTGTCTATCTCTCAATAAAAATAAACGTTAAAAAAATTATTACAAAAATAAAGTGTGAACTGTAGTTAATAATAATGTATCAATGTGGCTGATTAATTGTAAAAAACATACGGTACTAAGGTAAGATGCTAATAATAGGCAAACTGGGTGTGGGGTATATAGGAACTCTCTGTACTATCTTCTCAATTTTCCTGTATATCTAAAACTGATATACGTTTTTAGAAAATTGAGGGGTTTTTTAAAGACCACTGAAACCATGGGGTAGTGGAGTGGGGATGGGAGGGGGGATCCATTGTGGCTGTATTAGGAACCTAAAGGTAAATAAGGCCTGGTTAATTTGCCACGCAGTATGTGAGGGGGACACCTGGCCCCTAGTGTAACAGAATGTACTGTGGGAGCAAGGGAAGGACAGGCCAATTCCACCTACCCGAAGGGGGCAGAGTACGCTTCACAGAGGAGGGGACATTGGGCTGGAATTACGGGAAGAGGCTATCCTGGACACAAAAGATCCAAGTACTTGTTCTGCCACTTACTGGCTACATGACCTTGGGCAAGCCACTTACTCTTTCCAGGCCTCAGCATTCTCATGCAAACAATTCAGGGGGTACAATACACGGCCTCTATCATATATTCCAGCTCAAAAAATCTTGCCAAGACTCAAGCTCATCCATCCATTCAACAAATATGACCCAGGCAATATCCTAGGCAGAGGCCACAGTGATAAACAAAATCAACAGAACCCTCTGCCCTCACAGTGCTTCCGGTTGGGGGAGAATCCTCATTGGGGAAGAGGGCACTGACAGTACACGAGATGACGATGAGGGCTGAGGAGAAAAATTAAGGAAAGAAAAGAGACAGGAGGGATGTGGGGCAGGAGGTTTAGTTGCGAGTGGCCAGGGACAACTTGCTGAGCAGGAGACCGCCAAGAAAGGGCTGCAGGGTGGAGGCAGCATGCCCTACGGATATCTGGGGAGACAGTACCCCAGGCCCAGAGAGGGGCCCGCTGTGCAGCATAGGTGGCGTGCTGGAAGAAAAGGGAGAGCCAAGTGCGCCACTGGGAGTGGTGAGAAAAATAAAGTCGGGGAAGTCAGAGTTCCCAGAGAGGCCTGGCAGGCCACTGTCAGGACTTCTGGAAGCCACTGGAGGGTTTTAAGCAGAGCGCATGATCTGACTTGAGTTTTAACAGAATCACTCTGAGTGAGAGCTGAGGATAGGTAAAGGGGACAAGAGCAGGAGCAGGGCCCCAGCTATACGAGACAAGCAAGCATCTCAGAAACTCTGGTGGTGTTAGGGGAGGAGGGTGAGGGAGGGAGGGAATCCAGTAAGGAGGGTAGGCCACACTACCTGCCCCTCCAGCATCCACCACAGGGGATGTGTCAAGGCCTGTCTATGAGCAAACTTTTCACCAGGTGGCCCAGGAATCAAACCCTGCATTCAACAGAAGCAAGAAGAAGCCTCACAAACAAATGGGGCCTATAAATAACGTGTTCCTTTACATTTATAAAGGCTATTAATCCCATTCCAAGTGGAAAGAAAGCAAACAAACTATAGCAGTGGGCTTTTTGAAGCTTCACCCCCAGCCAACAGAAAATACCTGTGAAAAGAGATATCCGCCCCACCCCCCCACGAACCCAGCTGCACACTGCCACATGAAAAAGACACTATTATTTAGGCAGTAATTGTTCCACATTACTGATATCGTGAAAACTTTTCAGAGTATTTCCATGAGCCGGCTCAAGAAGAGAAACTAGTTACCAGGGTAGGCAGGCACAAAAAGCCTTTTGCCAAGTATTTAGGTATTTTAATTCTCCGTTGCCTCAGTAGCTAAATAAGCACGGAGAACAAGCAGGAGGAGAATACTAATTAGAGCTAATTAGACCCTGCCCTCTTCTGCCTCAATCCCCTTTATAAAAAGCCCCCCTCCCCCCAACTCAAGGATGATGGAGCTAAAATGTAAATACCCAGGGTAAACAGCAGTCTCCAGACCAAGCCCACTGTTTGCATTTCACTGCCCCGTTATTGCTAGACCCAGGACTGGTTACCTGAAGAGAGCTACAAACCCAAGGCCGAACTCCAGCAGCCCCCTCACAGGCCATGAAACATGTGGTGGACGGGAGAGCACTGTCAGCAGGAGCCCACTAAATAGAGTACAGGGCTCTCCTAGGATTCAGAGCATTCTAACTGGCAGGGTATTCACTAAAGGAACATATGATTTTTTTTTTTTTTTTTAATAAACTATGATAGTAAACATGACTCCAGTCCTGCAGCAGGATCAATACCACACTCCTCCCCTTCCCTCTCAGGGAGCAAAGGCCTCACCCCAGAGAAGCCCTTCTCTGGTTTTGTGGGAAGACCATGTCCTCGAGTCCTGTCCAGAGGCTCTTGGCCATGGGATAAGGAGAGCAGGAGATAACTCTGAATAGGAGAGGGCTGGTCAACCTGCCAGAGACTTGTTTGAAATGAGTCCTCTTCAATTAAAAGTCTGCTTCCTGCTGGATTAAGCACAGGGATGGAAGTGTAGTGAAAGCAACAGACGTGCAACTTGGCCACTGGTCTAGGGACACCCAGGCAGGCATGGCCCCGTGGGTCACCTCTTTCTTTCACTGGGCAATGAAGGTTTTTCTTTCCAGTCATGTTCCTAGGAGCGAGACAGAAACAAGCTCTGGGAAAAGTACCTGTGGGGCCTCAAGAAAAAAAGAAGAAAAGGGAAGGAAAAGAAAAACTGTTTCAAAGTCTGTGTGAAGCCAGCTCAGCAACCCTGGGGCACTAGGAGAAATCACACAAATATGTGTCAGTCTCTTCCAACCTTGAGAGGCTCCGGGGCTAAGAGGGAGGTGACCGGTCTGGAGGCCAGTGATGAGCTCGCTCCATCATGGCCCTGCTGGCCCACAGTAGGCTGGCTGAGCTCTAGCAGGCAGCAGCAGAAGAAAAGGGAATTCAGAAGGAGTTGGAAATAAACCACCAAGACTCAATGCTTTTCTCCCTACCTAAACTGCATCATGTAGGACAAAGGGCACTAGACCAAAAAGCTTTTGAGATCCATCAGTGGACAAGGAAGAGTGGGCAAGTCGCGTTGCCCTTTTGGGCCCATTCGGAAAATGGACATCACTGTGAAGATGCATATGAACTGTGAAAAACGGAAATCACAACGCAAATGGAAAGCAATATATTAAAAGAATTCTTCACAAATGCAAACATTTGAGTTTTTATTAGAATCGCAGAAGGTCAAGCTGTAAGGCAACTTAGAAATCATCTCCTTTAGCAGTTGCCAAACTTTGGGATTTCACAGAACATTACGAACAAAACAGGGGCGCCTAGGTGGCTCAGTCAGTTAAGCGTCTGACTTTGACTTAGGTCATGACTCACAGTTTGTGGGTCTGAGCCCCGCATCGGTTCGCACTGACAGTGCAGAGCCTGCTTGGGATTCTCTCTCTCTGCCCTCCCCCCACTTGTGTGCTCATGAGCTCTCTCTCTCTCCCTCTCGCTCCCAAAATAAATAAACTTTAAAAAAAAAAAAAAAAAAAGAACAGAAGAAACAGAAAAAGAGGAGGGGAAATTTATACAGGATTGCTAGATTTTTTATTTTGCCAAAAAAGAAAAACTACCCTCTGTCATCACTATAAATCACTAAAAAAATAAATGAAACCAACTATACCAACCAAAAATGAAAAAGACATCATTTCAAATTAAAGGGCAGTCCTGTGAGGCAGGGGACCACTGACAAAGATAAACTCCTGTGTGTGCCACAAGCTGCCATCCTTCTCTGAGCTGCATTTCCCTGAGGACCCATGAAAACATCAGCGATGGGCACTGCTTGCCAGATGGGTGTTTGGAAACCACTGATCTACTCCATGTTCTACAGTGATTATTTTCCCATAAAAGATATCTTGCTCCAGTATTAAGTTTGCATTAGGGCCTAAAGAAGTTTTTGTTTGCCCAGAACCCTCCTCCTGCTCAGAGGTAAACCTCCAGGTCTTCATGTAAATGAGGCCCGGTAGGGGACTAGTGCCCTCTCCCTTGGCAGCCAGGCACAAGAGCAATCCAGTATCGTGGGCCTGCTAGAGAATGAAGCAATAAAGGACACAATTATTTCCTCCGGGAAAGGAGAAAAGCTAGAGCTTCCTGATTTTTTGGTAGGGGCTCGGGGTAGCTTATCTGTCTGGCAGCCCCTGCGCAAAAACGGAGCATCCTTCCTCTGGGGCCTCCTAACTGCCACATCCACTCTCGTCCCAACTCGGAAAACTTAAAGCAGGTAAGTGAGGGCTCCTCACACAGCCTCCAGCCCCTGGCAGTATCGCGCCAAAGCAATAGCACACCTCCTGCCCTCCGCCCCAGAATCCTCCAGAGTTAGGGGAATGTTCCAGGGCGAGTGTTTCGTGTATCTCGGGATAAACCCGGGCAGGAGTCAGGTCGGTAAGTCCCAGGTGGGGCTGTGACTTGGGACGCCGGTGTCCCAAGGGTTTGGCGGTGGCTTCGGGAGGAAGCAAGGGGATTAAACTTTAAAAGAAGGCCGTTAAACTGGGTGCTGTGAAACTCTAGGATGCGCTTAGGGGCCCCGAGCACCCGCAGTTCGAAGAGACAAGCCCTCCGGAGTAGCCGTGGCTCCAGCAAGGACTCCGGCTCTCGCGCCCCCCTCGCTGCCCTTCGCCTTCTGGGGACCAGGGCACTGGCGGCATCCCTCGGCGCCTCCCCGCAGCCCGCCCGCCCCCGGCCGGCCACAAGGGCCGCTTTGTGCCCGGGAGCGAGGCGCCCCGGCCCCCACGCAGGGCTGGCGGCGGCCCTCCCCGGGCAGAGGGCGCGGGCGCACGCGGGCCGGTCAGCAGCCGGGCAAGGCTGTTTACACAGGAAGGGGAGACTCCTCCTCGGCCCGGGACTGACCGGCGGCCGACGACAGCGCGCCGGGGCGGCTGCTGACTGCGCGCGGGGTGACGCACGCACCTCGCGAGCCCCCCACCGGGCGGCACCCCGCCGCTCGCCCCCTGGGGGTGGGGAGCCCGGAAGACGCTCCCCCACCCAGACAGCGCCCCTCGCCCCGCCCTCCACGCCGCCGGCGGGAGGCTCCGAGCGGGACAAAGTTTCTCTGCTCGGCGGGCGACGCGGCTTACCTGGGAGGCTGGGCACCAGCGCGCAGAGCCCGAGCAGGCAGGCGTACAGGGGCGCCGGGGCCCGCGGCATGGTGGGGGCGCCCGGCCTCAGCGGCGGCGCGGACGGCGGGCTCCGCGGGGGCCCGGGGCCGAGGCCGGAGCGCGGGGGGCGAGGGCCGGGGGCCGCAGCCGCATGCCCGGCTCACAGCCCCCCTGGCCGGGCGGGAGGAGCTGGCGGCTGCGCTGGCCGGCGCCCCGCCACCACCATCCCTCCCGCAGTGCTCGCAGCCGAGTCCCGGGGCTGCCGGGGGATCGCGGCTCGGGACGGCCCCGGCGGGCGGCTCTGGGCCGGGGAGGGGCGGGCTCCGCGCTGGGGCCGCGACTTGGGCTCCGGGACGCGCCGCCACACTCTGCCCTCCGCCTCCGCCCCTTCCCTTCCTCCCTCCGGCCCGCCAGGCTCCACTTTCCTCCCTCCTCTCTCCTCCCCTTCTCCCCCCTCTAAGCCCCCGCCCGGCTGCCACACGGTCAGTTTACGGCGGGGCGGGGCGAGCTCCGGGCCGGGCCAGCTCCGCCCCGAGCGGGGACCCGCCCGGGGACGCGGAGCCCGGGGCGCCCAGGTGCAAGTCCCTTACGCCGCGCTTACTGGGGGGACCCGGGGGAGCGAAGTCGCTAAGGAGGGTCTCGCTCTGCTTTCTTAGCAGCCTGGCGCCACGGGGAAAGACGGGCACGCTCCAAGGGGCGAACCGTGATTACTTTGAATTACCAGACTTCGAGACGGAGAGCAGGTATGGTGAGATCCTGCCTTGGCCGTCTGGCTCTCCCAAAGTCGCACCTCCAGCAGCGCGATCGCCCCGAGGAGAGACGGAGGCGCCTGCGGGTGTAGTAAGAGGAGACGAGCTGGATCTCGAAGGGAGGGCATGTGGGGCGTGGAGGCACATGTAAAGCCCACTTTTCCCTCGCAAGCACTTTGCCGTTTTCGAGGATTCGAGCCTGGACGATATGCCGCTAGCCTTCCTCATCCCTGGCGGTTTCCGTGAAGTTAAACTGATAAACTCAGAAACAGGTGCTCAGGCTTTCACCTTATCCTTCAGCAGAGCTGGTTCTGAACTTACCAGTAGCAATTGGGGAGCTTCCCCAGACAGCGCGTGAGAAGGGACAGGTGGCCTTGAGCTGGGCCACGATGAATGGATTAAGACTGGAATGGTTTATAGGCAAGAGGAGGAGAGGCGGTCTTCATGTAAAAGGCAATAGAAAGAGCATGTCTAACGCGGACAGAGAACAGTGCTAGCAAGGCACGGCACTAAATTACCTTGTTAACTCACTTAATTGTCCCCAAAACCCTACTGTTATCCGGATGAGAAAACTGACGATGAGAAAACTGACGCACAGAGGTGTTAACTTGCCAGAAGAAGTGACAGACCTGGGATGCCTGTCCAAAGGTTCAGAATGCCTTTACTAAAAACAGAAGCAGTTAAGGAGTAAAGAGCAAAGTGGCAGCTCCCAGAGGCCAGGCAGGAGATAGTTCTGACTGCCCAGATTAAGGAGTTTGCAATTTAATACGCATGCCCCTTTCCCCTCCCAGACTCTGCCAGGGTGGTGCCCTGATGCCCAAGGATGTAAACTTCCTCTTGGAGTATACTGGGCCTAGATGAAAAGCTCCAAATTTCACTGAAGGCCAGGATTTTGTCCTTAAACTGCATGCAAACATTGGATTCTACAATATCCCCATGTTTGTTCTGATGTAAAAATCGTACTTATCCCCAAATATTTGCCAAAAGAATTGGTGCTGCAGAGCGCCCCCCCTCCACTCCGGCCCCCTTCGAGGTCTATCTAGTGTCTTCCTGCCCCTCAGGGGAATGGCCTTGGGAGCTACTCTTATCCAACCTTGGGAGGCAATGGTCATAAATAATGGGAAGCTAGAGAAGACAGTTTTAACTGGGAGCTGTCATGTGCCAAGTGGTGATTTCAGATTTGTCTGGCAGAGATGGAAAGATGGATTAGATGGAAGTAAAGTCTCAAAAACTGGGTAAATATTGCATTGATAAGTACAGTAATTTGTACGTATCAAGCATTCTCTGAGTTTAGGCCTTTTGATGTCCGATCTTCTGTGCATCACTTCCCCCACCCCCACACAGTGTTTCCCAGTTCAGACTCTTATTTGCTTACGTGAAATAAGCTAGACACAAAAGGAAAAATATTGTGTGATTCTGCTGATATAAGAAACCTAAAATAGGCCAATTCTTAGAGTCAGAACGTATAATAGCAGTTACTAGGGGCTGGAGAGAGGGGGGAATGGGGAGTTATTAATGGGTACAGGCCTAACACAGACCCCTGTTTACCAGGACTGCACCTGGAAAGGGCTGCAATCAAGTCTGCCCCTATCACATCCCACCTGGTAGTTCCCAACCTGCCCAGACCTGCCATAAGCCGCTGAGTCCCAAATGATGACAACATTCTTCCATGCTCCATTATCTTAGAACTATTTTGCAAATGCCTTTTCTAATTCCTCTGAAGCTTTTTGTTTCTAGTTTGCGCCTTTTACCCTGTCCTAGAACTCTTCATTTCATTATGCTGGGGGGTGGAAGTGCCCTTCAAATGCTTTGCCTTCCTCTAAGGGGCAGAGTCAGGGTGTACAGATGCACCTGCTCAGAAAGGGAGACCCTCAGCAGTGCCCAAGGCGTCTGGAACGGCTTCCCTTGTAGCTGCTGGGAGCACATCCCATTGCCGATCACTGCTGAGCTGCCGGGCCCAAAGGAGACCCCTGGTTGGCTTGGGGTTCACTCTCAAGGTTTGAGCAAGGATAACCCAGAGAAATGTTATGTGTCTTCTAGTGTTAAAACAAGATTAGTTCTTCAAAAAGTTAAACACAGAAGGGCGCCTGGGTGGCTCAGTCGGTTGAGCATCCAACTTGGGCTCAGGTCATGATCTCATGGTCTGTGAGTTCGAGCCCCGCGTCAGGCTCTGTGCTGACAGCTCAGAGCCTGGCACCTGCTTCGGATTCTGTGTCTCCCTCTCCCTCTGCCCCTCCCCCACTCATGCTCTGTCTCTCTCTCTCTCTCTCTCTCTCTCTCTCTCTCTCTCTCTCTGTGTGTGTCAAAAATAAATAAACATTTAAAAAAGTTAAACACAATTACCCATATGATCCAGCAACTGCTGTTCTGGGGATATACCCAGAGTAATTGGAAAAAAAAAAAAAAGGGACTCAAACAGCTGTATACCCATGTTCAAAGCAGCAGTATTCAAAATAGCCAAAAGGTGGAAACAACTCAGATGTCCATGGACAGATGAGTGGATAAACAAAATGTAGTATCTACATACACTGGACTATTATTTAACCTTAGAAGGGAATTCAATTCTGACATGTGCTATAACACAGATAAACTGTGGGGCATCTGGGTGGGTCAGTCTGTTGAGCGTCACACTTCAGCTCAGGTCATGATGTCACAGTTTGTGGGTTCGAGCCCCGCATCAGGCTCTGTGCTGACCGCTTGCTCAGAGCCTGGAGGCTGCTTCAGATTCTGTGTCTCCTTCTCTCTCTGCCCCTCCCCCACTCATGCTTTGTCTCACTCTGTTTCTCAAAAATAAATAAATGTAAAAAAAAAAATTTAAAAAAAAAACACAGATAAACTGTGACAACATGCCGAGTGAAATAAGCAAGACACAAAGGACAAATATACGATTCTACATATTTGAGGTATCGAGAGTAGGCCAATTCATAGAGCGGGGAGGGATGGGGAATTATTAATTAATGGCTATAAATTTCCAGTTTGGGGTAATGGAAAAGTTCTGGGAATGAATGGATCGTAGTGATGGCTGCACAACACTGTGAGCGTACTTAATGCCACTGAACTGTGCGCTTTAAAATGGCTAAAATGGTAAATTTTATGTAATGTATATTTTGCCATAATTTAAAAAAAATAGTTAAAAAATCAGATTAGTTAAAACTTTTCTGGTTCACAATTCAGATTTACATGCCAACTCATTCCCATAGTGAGTTGGCACATTGTGAAATTCAATCTATAATCCAGATCAAAAAATTTTTGCCGATACATAGTTGTAATTTAATATGCAGGTCATTATTCAAGGTGAGAGGAGACGACAACAACACTGGGGTGTTCACCTTAGTTTAGATAATATGCTTCATTTCCTCTGCTTTTAACAGTCCTGCCTAGGATTTGTCACAGTGCAAGAAATGAATGACCCTGGTGACAGAATGTTACAAAATTCCTTTGCAGCAATTAACAGGGCTATGAAGCATGTACAACATTTTCTTTAAAGTTAATATTAACTTTTTATTTTAAAAATACCAAATTCTAGGGGTGGCTGGGTGGCTCAGTCGGTTGGGTGTTCAACTTCGGCTCAGGCGTGATCTCACAGTTCACGAGCTGGACCCTGCGTCAGGCTCTGTGCTGACAGGTCAGAACCTGGAGCCTCCTTCAGATTCTGTCTCTCCCTCTCTCTCTGTCCCTCCCCCACTCACACTGTCTCTCTCTCTCTCTCTCTCTCTCTCTCTCAGAAATAAAGTAAATATTGAAAATTTTAAAAAATACCAAATTATATTTCTTTAAAAAAATTTATTAGTTTTTGGGAGAGCACAAATGGGGGGATGAGCAAAGAGAGGGGAGGGAACAGAGGATCTGAAGGGGGCTGATAGGCTGACAGCAGCGGGCCCAATGTGGGGTCAAACCCACAAATTGCGAGATCATGATCTGAGCTGAAGTCAGATGCTCAACCAACTGAGCCACCCAGGTGCCTCCCAAATGCGATTTCTTTTTATAGGAAAATGTTCTTTATAGGTTTTTCTCCTCCTGTGCACCATGGTCCTGGGGTTAGGAAAATATAACCCCTGTACTGGCTCTCAGAGTTTACAGGCACTAGGGGACCATCAAGGACACAGCTAGAGGCAATGTCGAGGTAATGGGTACACACGGGAGATGGCACATGACAAGCCGTGGTGAGCACACCAGGTTCCATTTTGGTGAAAATAGCCTACGATGTTAACTGGCCTATAATAGATCCCTGTTATTTTTGTTTGTTTTTGGGTTAAGCAGTCACATTGGGGTTATGCCAAGCCTGAGGTGGATAGAATTTCACATGAAGAAATGGAATACAAAACAGGTCTTGACAGAAATTTTCAACAATAAGGAATGGGCTTTCTGTTTGTTGTTGCTCTTAATGTAAAAATGTAGCCGTAAGTCATAGAAATGTCACATTTCTCTGAGGCTAAGAAGCATATGCAAGCATTTTAAACTCATTTATGAAGTAGCTAGCATGCTCTTGCTAAATAAGCTGCATGTTTTCAGCCCTCGTCCTGTTCATATAATTATCAATTCTGAAAACACTCATTATTATATCTTTCTGAGAGCAATTTTTCAAAGGTTAGTTTTGAAAATATTTTTAAGATTATCTATTCCAGAGGGAATATCTGTTTTCTGGCTTTCATGAACTGAAACATTTAAAAATAATATCCGTAAATTAAATTACAGTGAAAAGTTGTTATGTTTTTCAACTAATTTTGGCATGTGTGTTTTCTTTTCAGAAAACTTGTCTTTAAAATTATCCGTAGGGCTTGGACCCCGAAGAGACTGCTGGAGTCCTTCCCTAAATGTGCCTTCTCCACGCCAGCAAAGCCATCAGGATATGTTTCTTTCTTTCTAGAAGTTACTTCACACCACCTAAAGGCATGGATTCTTTTCCAGTTGTCTCAATAAAATTACAATGAATGAATACAAGCACACACACACACACACACACACACCCCACACCTTTTAAATTAATCACATCTAGAGACCTGGAGAGTAAGTAGCAAGAAAAAAGGAGAGAGCAGGGGATGGGGGGGAAGGGGCACAGAGCAGGTGCGGTCCACGCAGATGTGGCCCGGGGAAATGCCACAGAGTAGGAGGATGGGACAGAAGGCAGTGAACACAGGCAGGGACGGAGACATCTGAAGACAGGAGGGAAGAAGCCAGTAACTTGGGAATGCTCCTGGAAGCTGAGCATTGGCCACCTGAGAACCACCTTCTTTTTATCCTCCTTTTCACCTACACTCCATTCCCTTACTTGCCACCTCCCACTTTCTTCCTGTCTCTCTCTCCTGCCTTGCGTTAGCGCTATCAGCAGTCCTTAAGACAATGCTTAGCTAGAAGATCAGCAGCTTTTCAAAAGGTAGGACAAGCTTCTGACCCCCTATGTCTTTCTGGGGGACCAGGTCGGGGTGGGGTGGGGGCATGGAGATGAGTAACTGCTTGGGGACAGGGTCTACAGGAAGCCAAGGGCCAATAGCACTGCAACAAGCATCAGGCTTGCTCTTGGGATCCAACTTTGGCCTGTGTGCAGGGCCTGCTGCCCTTCTGTGGAATATAGCTCTTCATATATAATTGCTAGTGGAGGAAAACTAGCAATCTGGGCTCCAAATCAGAAGAACTGAGTTCCAGTCTCAATGCCATAACCTAGCTGAGCAGCCATGCAACGGCCTGCCCCTCTTTGGACCACAGTTTGCTCACGTGGAAAGAGAAGACTCTAGTCCATGCCAGACCTGGTTCTGTAATTACTACTTGTGAAGTCAAATGTGTTTGGCACTTGGCAGCAGGCTCTGCTTTACATAACCTGTTGTACCAACTGAAAGTTGTCCTTCAAAAAACCACTGCCCTTTAACAGAGGGTGCAAGGCCTGTGGGAAGTCAGTGAAGATCTGTCTTGAGAATGGACTCTGAAGATGGTCACCCCACCTCTTAAACAATTTTTTTAGATGTTTGTTTATTTTTGAGACAGTAGAGTCGGGGAGGAGCATGGAGGAGGGGCGGAGAGAGGGGGAGACAGAGGATCCAAAGCAGAATTCAGGTTAACAGCAGAGAGCCTGATGTGAGGCTTGAACCCATGAACCATGAAATTATGCCCTGAGCCGAAGTTAGACGCTTGACCGACTAAGCCACCCAGGCGCCCCTGATGCACCTCTTTAAATGATGTCGCAGGATCTTCCATAAGCCCCCTAGCTAAGATACTCTGATTGTTTAATCATTAATCACAGCAAATTCTTCATTCCATGTAAACCCAAGCTCCTTCTTTGACAGTTTCCTTTTCCCTGGCTTCAGTAGAGATAAGTCACTGTCTGCTCTAACATTTCAGAGATCATGAAATAAGCCACGATGCTTGCAGTGGCCACCTGAGGTCCCTCCTAGGTTCAACTAAACATTCAGACCACAAGCCTTCCAGAGGCCACACTTGACTTTAGTCAGAAAATGTGGCTAGGAATCCTAGCTGACCAGCCTGGCACTATCCACAGTTCATCACATGGAGCTCTGGTGTTAGCCCAGCGTCGCGGTCAGGTCAGGTAGGAAAGAAGGGCCTTGTTGCGCTGTAGGAGATTTGCTGGCTTTCCAGCTTCCTCACAAAGACACAGTTCAAAAAGTTGCCACGCTCAGGCCCAAAGGATGGTGCCCAGCCAGGTATGTATAGTTCATACAAATCCTCACTGTAAAACATGCCTTATTCTCCCCTTTTGGACTGGGGCTTAGAGAAGTGATAAGTGAGAGAGCCAAGATCTCCTGACTCCAGGGACCATTCTTCTTTCTACTACATCACAGCTGCCTCATTTGGAATTTCTGATCTTCAGTGTGACTATGACATAGTCTTGACATAATTTGAGTGTATTTAAAAGAAATACACGGTAATATTGTAATATTTTCTAAAGTGCAATAGGTAGTCTTATGATTATTTTAGAAAATATTTGTATGCAGGTTAAATTAGTAAATACATCTGAAAATTCCTGGTACATGGTAGGCATTCAGTAATTATTAATTGAATACTTCCTCAATTTGGGAGATCCCTGAATGACTTCTAAGGGCAATAGCTTTGACCTACAAGTCTAAGTCATGTTAAACAGATGGCCCCTCCAGGGTTACAGCAGGCCTTTGGTCACAAGAGCTCTATGCTGTATAGCTGTCCTTCCAGCACTCATCCCCAACCACAATTAAATCTTCACTGACAGCAAACACAGGGCCTTTCACCCTCTCAGATCAACAGGCCAAAATGTAATTAGCTGAGGGGTGTGTGGCTCTTAGACGAGGTCACCCAAATCACTGTTTTCCAAGTGGCGCAGAAGGACAGAGCCAAGTCAGACCCGAGGCAGGATACTCACAGGCCTTAACTTGAGCAAGCTGGGCTCCTTCCTTCCAAAGAGACCACGGAGGGCTTGCAAGTTATCTACATTAGAAGATGTGGTCAATGCCTTACTAATTATAGTTGTTTAGCCTGCTCTTTAGAAAAAGAAGATGGGATACATACTTGGTATAACTGAAAGACCAGGAATCCAGTGATTATGTGACACGTAAGGCCCTTCGACCCCC
The DNA here is from genome assembly GCF_022837055.1 of Prionailurus viverrinus. Classification (NCBI taxonomy): domain Eukaryota; kingdom Metazoa; phylum Chordata; class Mammalia; order Carnivora; family Felidae; genus Prionailurus; species Prionailurus viverrinus. Next base: position 89,147,405 of record NC_062569.1, on the reverse strand, counting down.
CACCCGGCATTGCTGCCTCATAAACACACTCTCACCTTTGCATGTTGGTGTTTCTTCCTCGAAGAAGGCCTTATCCCTTCTCTCTTCCGACTAGTCAACTCTGACTCATCCCTTGATACTTAGTCCAAACGTTCCAGAACTGACCTGTGCAGAATGTTTTCCTTCTCTCACCTGAAGGCAGAAGAAAATTCTATTGGACCATATGTCATGACTGTGGGCTCAGAAAATCAGGTCTGCAGGAATTATTAAGCCTTTGATGATTTGTCCCAGGCTTCTTTGAGTAAAATAACACACATTTCATAGACTGGAGGTTGAGGGGAAGGCCCCTATGCTGTGCCCCAGGCCTTTCCTCAACCTCATTCCCTTAAAAAAAACAGCCAGACCTGCTCACCTCATGAAAGCTGATGAAAGAGACTTCCCATTGGTGGCATTTTGTACTTTTACCTTAACTGAAGAATTTTTCAGTGAAAATGAATTTCCTTTTTCTATTTTGGAAAATTACCATGAAATAAAAAATCGGTTATCTGAACAGTTGTATCAAATTTTATGCACAACGATGTTAACATGACTTCAATACTCAGTTATCTTAGAGCCAATGAAGGGAACCACGTACGATCTCTAATGACTCAGGGAAAATGATGCAAATATTACTAGAGTGAGATTACAAGAGTCATATTCATGTTTCTCTGGCACAAGAGTGAGGATTGAAGAGACCAAGAAGTCAAGGGGAAATTAGTATTAGCGCATTCAAACAATTTCAATGGAGTCTTTTGAAAGCGCCGCCCTACCAGAGGTGGGGGTTTTTGCAAGTCAGAGGATACAGCGCCACCTACTGGCCATGGGATTTGCCCAGCTGCTAGGAAGGGTTGGGGGGACTTTGGTTCAGGGGCAAAACTGCCCCAGAGATTTGAATCTCAAGCCAGTTTGGTGTTGACGGCAACTGGTGGTTGCTTCTTGGGCACAACGGACTCTCGGGAAGGAATTGGAAATGATGCGATCTAGGTTCTGGCCAAACCACTCACTGATCTAAAACAGTGGTTCTCAAAATCTGCCGCACATTCGAGTCACCTGGGGGCCTTAACGATCCTGATAGGCTGCCCTAGACCAGTGAAGTGCTCTGGGAAGGGCCCCAGGCATCAGTGAGTTTTCAATCTCCTCAGGTGACTCCAACGGACAGCTGAGACCTGCTGTTGACAGCCAGTGTCCCATCTCCAGTTGGTTCCCCGCCCCCTCCCCCCCCCCCCCCCCCCCAGTGCTGACCCCAGAGAAACCTTGGTGTGAAGAACAGCAGAATAACACGTACATGTTCCTGCCCTGTCTTAGGGCTGTGATCAGAGAATGCCTCCCTGAAGGTCTGAGAGGACCCTGTGTGAGAGTCCGCCCCCCACTTACAAAAATAAGTTTGTTGAGGTATAACTGACATACAATAAACTGGAAATATGTCACGTGTGCAACTGGACAAGTTTTGATATAGCCGTGAAACCATCACCACAATGAACCGTCACCACATAATGAACACATTCTTCAAGACTGAGCTGGGAGAGTCTGTTTCACACTGCTGTTTCACATTTAATATTCCATGCCAGGCATTGTGCTGGGGAGAAGGAAACACGGACTCGCCATGCACCACCCCTTTCCCGGGGGAGCTGGCTTCGGGGCATAGCTGGGATGTGAAGGAGGCATGTCTCTACCTGAGAGCACTGGTGGGGGAAGACAGGACTCAGGGAAGCTGGTCAGAGGGGATTGATGGTTTAGCCAATGAAGACGGAGAGGATTGTTAGCAGTTGAAGGAAAGGGGCTTTCTAAGCGCAGGGAACAGCGTGAATAGAGAATTGGAGGTACGGAGAGGAGGTGTGTTTGCGGAGCGACAGTGGGGCCAGAGTGTCAGTGCCCTGGGCATTAGGCAAAGCTGGAGTGATGGACCACAAGAGTTTGCCTCAATTCCGTGAGCTTTATTCTCTCAGGGGAGAACCCCCAAAAGCCTGAAGCAGGGGGCATCGTGATCTAATTCGCATCTTAGTTCATTCTGATAGCCCTCCGAGGTTGCAGGACAACCAACATGGGAAACCCTTGCAAATTTCCCAGTGAGCAGAAACAAATGAATCGTAAGTCATATTATGTAAGAATCAAAAGCATCTTTGTACGTGAAAGCCATTTTTGTAATGTAATGTAATGTAAACATTACACGTATACATATTTAGAACAATTTTTTATTTAAACAATAGCAATGAAAGTCTCTGAAAAATGGGTGATAGTCCAGTCCATGAAGCCGAGTTATATGGCCCAGGATGTTTGAGAAGTGATGGAGACTGGCATATGGTGATGGGGGCACAAGGACGGGGCGGGAGGGGGGGGTCTGTTTAGAAAAGATGTTCAAATAGCCTACTTCTAGTACTGAATCCAGAATCATCTTCAAATGTAAAGGAGGTAACACACAGATCATCTGTGATGACAAGTTACAAGGTCAGCCAGTTTTAAGTTACATCTACATAGATTGTTCTGCTGTGAACTGTTGACTGATGTCTTTATAGGTGTTAACAGTTCATAAGAGTGTTTCCTTTATACCGTTTACCACCCAGCCTTGAGAACAGGAGAATAAACAAAGTGATATCTGTGAGGATGCTTTCAACTTCAAAAACAGAAATAACTATTCACAGTGGACTAACAGTCAAGTCCAGATGCTTCAGGCATGGTCTGATCAGAGCTCCAGCTCCATTCTTCCTTGGTTCTCTTAGCTCTGCCCTCCTCTACATGTTGGCTCAGCAAAACCGAAGCAGTCCGAGGCTTCATACCTTTAAGCCCTCTTTGTCAAGGGAACAAAGGATTTCTCTTCCTCCAAGCTTCCTACCAAAACTGGGGCTTTTTTCTAATTGCATCCACTTATGCCATGTGCTCACCAAATCAATCACTGGCAAGGGGGATAGGGTTCCACTGATGGGCTTGGGCAAACCAAGACCCACCCTTGGAGCTGGGGGTCAGATCGGTCCTATCCAAAATGTTTGGCTGCTTCATAATGTGAGACAAGTTAAGATGTGCATGGGGAAGCAGCTGAAAATGTCTATCACATGATTAAAAATTGCCCTGGGTAGTCTAACAGCCCCTAACAAGGACGGAAGATATCAGTCTTGTTTGTCATGTGTCACTTTTGCTATTGAAAGTGAGACTCACTGCTGTGTGCATCCCCAAACGCCCACACACAAGGAAGGACACCGCCTACCAAACACACTTTATTTGTTACCTTTACAGTTAATAGTCAAGAACAAATAATAATAACAACAAATAAAAATAACTTGCAAGGGGATCAGACATCAGACATAAACAAGGACACTATTAACAGTAAAGAAAGCCTGTGCTGGGCGTGGCTCTGTGTGGGCTGGTGGCCGCTGCTGAGCCTCTGTCCCCAGGGAAGGCCGAGGCCTCCACGAAGCATCTCTGGACTCTATATTACAAGGCTGGACACCTAGATCGGGTCACAAGCTCTCTCTTTCATCAGCAGCAGAACAGAATATCTGCAATTTCAAAGTGACTTCCAGCTCTTGCTCCTGGGGTTTTGTCTTCACTCTTGTACGTAGGCTCTGGGTCTCGGGTAGGACATAAGTGGGAGGAAATGTCCGTTCACTCATTGAGGAGGGGATCTGAGGACGAAGGTGATCATGCATGCCTGCCTTCATACTCATCCTCCAGGCCCAGACTCCTGCCTCTGTTCCTTCCATTCCTGGTTACATTTTTCTTTCTCCCTGCCTCTACCCACTCCTGGCATTTCGACAACTTTAGAATGTACTCCATGGTGGACATTTCTAGTCTAGGCCTTCTAATTAACATCAAAAAGATCCTGGATTCCCAGTCACTTCTCCTCCAAAAAGCTGAGAGACAGGTCTTCTTTCTGTCTTCTTGGTATGAGACCAGGTCACAAGATCCTGGCAGGTCAAAAGTGATGAAATCCCGTATTTGAGGGCTAGAAGTAGCATCCTATTTTAACTTGTGAGAGAATAAGCCCGAGAACCTTAAAAGATGGTAGTTCTTCCCACCCCTCCCTGGGATCTCCATACCTGATGTGTAAGAGTCTCTCAGAATTAGGTCACTGATCAGTAGGCTATCACAGTAACATTCTCCCAGGTGCAAACAATCCTGGGGAGCTTTCCTCTAGGTTAGAAATGGTTATTGTTGCCAGGAAAAACAAAAACAGAAACCTAACCATTGTACTGATTGGACAAAATCAACTGCCTTACAAGTGCGAATCGCATCTATGTGCATTTAATTTCATAGGTACTTAGCAAACAAGCATTCACTACAGTCACAGCTTCCACTGAGAGAGGCTAGGTGCTGGGTGGCAGAGAAATACCAAAGGCCAGATCTTTGTGGTTGCTCACTTGTCCATTAGTCTTTCAGACACTCAAAGTAAAAGCTCGTACACTGAGTTGAGGCCATGGATGGTCCCCAGTTTTGGCCATTCTAGACAAAAAGAGAGAAAGAGAGAGGGGGAGGGAAACTCTTAGAAAGGAACTATTGCAACAGCAACATGAGAAAATTTAGATCAATAAATTATTAACATTACTTTAATTAACATTACTTGAACAGTATTATTCAAGTTAGAATAGTCACTGGGCTAGGTTTTTATACATATTAGCTTGTTTTTTATCCTATGAGATAGGCTTTATTTTGTCCATTTCATAGACGAGAAAACAAACCTAGAGAAGTCAAATAACTTGTCAAAGATCACACAGCTAGTACTAGTAACAAAAGATGCAAGGCATCAAACTCAGGTCTGACTCTAAATCCCATGCTTATTCTACCTCTAAAGGATTCTCTTTAGAGATTATGCTTAAAGTAAAGGCTCCCTGCATAAGGAGGAAAGGAGGTTTTACTGAGTTTGCTGGCTAGGGTTCACCTTGGTGGGAGGGCAGCAGACACTCCCATAGGATGCTCGTTCTTGGCTAGACCACGTGTCTGACCCAACATGGCACCTTCTTGTACAAGTCAACTGCTTGCACATACATTTACTGTTCAGACTTCCATGACTAAAGAAAACTTTATGTGCAAAACAAATCATGGGATTTCAAAATAGAGATAAGCCAAGTTTTCCCAGAATGTCCCTAGAACACTAAGATCCTTGGAGGCAGTGTGCTCACCTGGGCAGTCTGTAGAAGTGTAATGTGCACAGAGAATGCGGAGCCTATGCTCCCCTTCCTCAGCCCCCTCTGCCATCCTCCCGTGTCCTCCTCTTCCTTTATCCTCTTTATAATCTACTCTTCTGGGTAGGCCTCACTCACACCCCTCCTTCTTTCCCTTCCTCCCCTATTCTTCGTCTTTTAAGAACTCATTTCTCTCCTTGCTGCTCTTCTTACCTCTCTCTTCTCTGGCCCCCTTTTCCTCTTCCTCCCTTTCTTCCTTCCTTCCTTTCCTTCCTTCCTTCCTTCCTTCCTTCCTTCCTTCCTTCCTTCCTTCCTTCCAGCTCAGGCCCCTAGTCCCCTTTCCCCATAAAAGTGGCCTCTTACAGTTTTCTTCAGATCACACTAAACAATGCCAGCATGCTTATCCAATACAAATCTAATGAATACAAGCTATGCGCCTTGAAAATCCTCCCAAGGGAAATAAAGCATCACCAACCTAACTTGCCTTATCTCTCTAGAAATTGATTGGGTTATGCCTTGAAGTCTGGGGAGAGGAAAGGAGAAATTTGCCTTTATATGGGCAGGTTGGAAGGAATCCACAGAACCATGTTTTCATCCAACACTTCTTCCCAGGCCTAACCTCGGTCCTAGTCCCTTAAACAGGTTAGGAATTTTCATCACAAAGACTGGAGTCATATCTGTAGAAGTTTGTAATTTAAAGGGACCTTGAAGACATCTAAATTGTTTTTATAGCTGAGGAAATAGAAGGTCAGGGAAATTAAGTGATGTGTCTAAAGTTACATAGATGGTCAGTGTTAGGGACCAAGTGGTGACTGTGTAGCAATAGGAGGGAACATCCTCTAACCTTTCTCTTTTGATTAGAAAATAAACACAAAAAAGACGGCAAGGCAGCCAGGACTTGAAGATACAATAGCCCAGTGCCTGCTCTGTCCTGGGCATTTTACTCAAAAGCCAGCTGACTCACCTAGTAGTCGGGGCGAGGCATACTTCTCTGGTTTGCATAGGGATTGTGTAGCTGACTGGGGACGTTCATCCTGATTTTAGGGAAGATACTCTCGTCTGCTCCTAGATTGCTGAAGCCTGTAGTCTGCTTCAGTCTCAGATTTTGAAAGTCGTTCTCAATCAAGTTCTGTTCTTCAATATTCTTGTTTTTGTTCTTTGACCTATAAATGGTAACAAGAATTAGTAGGATCTGACAATGGCAGAAAGTTCCTTGAAGCAGACATTAATATCCTTTTTTAAAAATATTTTAAAATTTTGAAATAATTTCCAATTTACATATAAGGTACAAAACAAAAACTACATGCAGCTTCCATATGCCCATCACCCAGATTCCCCAATTTGTTAACATGTCTGAACCATTTAAGAATAAGTTCTTAGGTGCCCCAGGACCCATGATACCTCATTACTCGCTAAGTTTTAGGACAATCTCCTCGTAAACTCTCTGTAACCATCAAAAACAGAACATTAACACTGGTCCAACAGTGTCATGTAATTCGGTTGGTCTCATGGAAATCTTGCTAATAATGCTACTATTCTTAAGGTGCTTTTGAATCATATATGGAAACAATCATAGAGGTCAAAGAGAAAAGCTGATTGGTGGCACCATTTTTCATTCAAGCAAAGTCAATGTGTGTGGAAGCACCTAGGTGAACAAAAGTTCGAGGTATAAAGGTCTTACAAGGAGAAAAAGGCGTTTCCCAGGTTCTGCTGTGACCCCTCAAGGACCTCAAGTGGAAGCATTCAAAGTCAAGGATACACACTTGCAGGTGAGGGAGGTACCTGCCCCGGATGAACTCTGTTTCCCACACACAGACCTGCCCCTGCAGTGCCCGGATGCCACAGTGCAGAGTGCATTGGTTGCATCTCTGATGCCCACAGGACACTCCTGGGGTGACAGTCATCCACCGGAAATGTCATAAGGGAAGACCCACTCACCCCGTGGACCCTGGTGGCCATCCCAGCCTACAACAGAATCGCCTCCCTTTGAGAGCACTCCTGTCTAAGGTGCCTGAGGAGAGACTTCCTTCCCTTTGAAATGGGCAAGAAATTATAATTCTTTTTTTTATTTCTTTATTTTTTTAATTTTTTTTTCAGCGTTTTTTTTTTATTTATTTTTGGGACAGAGAGAGACAGAGCATCAACGGGGGAGGGGCAGAGAGAGAGGGAGACACAGAATCGGAAACAAGAAATTATAATTCTTGATGTGTTCCCAAGAATCATGAATGTGAGGCTGAACTAGGGGCAAACCTGGCTCTGTAGCAGGAAGGAGGAACTGAGAAACATAGCTGTCACGGGGTCACAAGTTTCCACAAACAGGCCTGAGGACACTGGACACCCAAGACAGTTAGCCATCCTCCTAGGAAAGGAGGAGACAGCTTTGGTCCAGAACAGAATGTTCTAGCCATCTTCCTAGAAAAGGGAAATTCACATTCCCATTTCCCAGCTTTGCATCCTTATGATAAAGGCTCTAGAGGAAAGAGTTAATATCAAACTGGAATTAAAAAAAAAAAGAAAGAGAGAAGAAGAAACAAAATCTATTTATCCTCTCACATTATAGTGCAAAAATACCTATTTTGCCAAAATATAAGATATGAGCTAAATGTTACAAACAAGTAGCTTTGTTTTTGCCAAAGTGCACCCACACTTGGCACATTTAGAAGGGGAACGGAGATAATAGTGTTCTCTCTCCCTGTTAATGGAGGGAACTTTATCGAAATATTTGTCGAATAAATGAAACGACTCGACCCAAGTTCTTAGGAAGGGCACTAAAGGCACCAGGCTGCCGAGTGGCTCTACTGACGTTGATGTGAGAACCGCTGCTGCAGGGTTCTGGGCCAGTCCTTGCTGAGAACAGCACTGGACAACATCAGTGGGGTTGAAAACTGCTAACGAAGGGTTTTGGTGACATCAGAAAATAGTTGCTATGTCACATTACGTGCTAAAAAAATATATAATAAACCTTAACCATATATGTTTTAAAACACAAAGGATACAGGGGGCCTGGGTAGCTCAGTCGGCTGAGTGTCCAACTCTTGATGTCAGCTCAGGTCATGGTCTCATGGTTCGTGGAGTTTGAACTCCACGTCCGACTCTGCACTGACAGTGATGAGTCTGCTTGGGATTCTCTCTCTGCCCCTGCCTCCACTTGCTCTCTCTCCCTCTCCCTCTCTCAAAAACAAATAAATAACAATTTTAAAAAGGAATAAAAAAACCCCACAAAAGATACAAAATTATGTCTATAATATCATTGAAAAAGAAAAACAATCTGGAAAGATATATGCCAAAATGTCAGTTGCCTCAGGGTGGTCAATTTTGTGAACGATTTTTTAATTGTGCTCCTTTACACATTTTTCTGTTTTCTTCAGTGATCACGTATGGCTTATATAAGCCAAAGAAAATTAAGGTAAGAAAAAAAGCCAACACGCCCACAGTATTAAAGAGGCCTCGCCTTATTTCCCTTCTCTTGCCGCAGGAAGGCTGGGTATGTTTAGAACCTCGAGTATGATGCTGGTGGTGCTGTGCCCTAGGGAAAGGGACCCGTCCACTCCGTACCTCACTGAGATCAGTGCAATCACCAGGCCAAGAACGAGGATGCCAGCGATGCTGCCCACAATAGTTAGGATCAGCTGAAATTCTGAAAAAGAAGAGCAAAGAGTAGGCACAACCTCCCATGAGCGGCCCCCCACTGTCTACTGCAAAGGTACATGTGTTCCCAGTGGTCCCTGACTGTGAAGACAATCAGGCTCTGGTCTCTGACCCCACCAGGGGCAGCTTAGGTGGCAGGTTGGGTGGGAGACTTATGTCCTTTAGCACCTCCCCCACAACTGTGTTTTCCGAACCCAATCAGGAGAGGCTGCCTTTCCAGATAAAAGAAGACCAAAAACATAAAGGAGGCCATGGTCAGTGGCAGGGCCTTCCTGGACTTTGTAGGAGTTGAGATCTCAACTGAGGTCCACATCCTGGCCTCACCTCTGCTGCCTTTTCCTGCCCACCGTATCTGGCCTTGTTGATAAGCAGGGAGAACTAGACTGGACTTAAATTTCTCACTAATAGAGGCTTAATACAATCAGCGAGGGGAGAATTCATTACAGCCCATTCTCTTCCTCTAGAGCTGCTCTGGCTAGCACCATCGAGCACTACAAATGTGGCTACGAGATGGCCTGTGAGTATAACACCCACAGCAGATTTCAAATACACGGTATGAAAACAAGTAAAATTTCTCATTAATAACACTTATATTGATCACATGTTAAAAAATGATATTTGTGATATATTGAGTGAAATAAAATGTTATTAAAATAATTTTATTTATGTATCTTTTAAAAATTGACTTGGGGCACCCAGGTGGCTCAGTTGGTTAAGTGTCTGACTTCAGCTCAGGTCAGGATCTCATGGTTGGTAGGTTCGAGCCCCGCATCGGGCTCTGTGCTGACAGCTCAGAACCTGGAACCTGGTTCAGATTCTGCGTCTCCCTCTCTCTCTGTTCCTCCCCCACTCACTTTCTGCTTCTTTCTCTCTCAAATATAAATAAGATACCAAAAACTTTTTAATTTACTTAGAATTTTTTAAATTTGAAGTTAAATATGGAGCTCACATTACATTCCTATTGGACAGTGCTATTCTAGAACCCTTTCTCTCTGTCTGCTTTGTGACTGCCATATTTGCCACCTCCAACTTGGATTCATGGGGGCACAGACCACTCTGGAAACGACCTCAGAGGTCATTTGGTCCAAAACTCTCATTTTGTAGGTGCAGATGCTAAAAGCCCAGAAGGAAGAAATGACTTAGCAAATACAGCCTTGCAACCAAATATAGTAGAAATTGAGAGCATTTTTCATCATGAATTTTGTGGCTCACTGGGAGGCCACAGTCATGTTTCCTTCATCTTGGATCATTGGTCTTTAGTTAGTTAGGTAAGATTTAAAATATAATTAAAAATATAAAGTTAGTATTGTCCTAGACTGGTGGCAGTGGGATGTGGGAGAGAACAAAGCATCTGAACTTGCAACAATACACTGCAAGCTAGTAAATGGCTCTGGAACAAAAAGATTTGAGTATCTCAATGTCTGGGTTTTAGTTCTGCTCTCCCACGATCACAGACATTTTTGGAACATACTGGTCTTTTACCCTTACTAGTAACAGAAAATGCATATTTCAGCTGATGTACAGAATGAACAGAATGTTTGGACGCCCTCCTCTGGTCCGGCCAAGTGCAGAGGTGCCAGCCTCCCTCGTGGGCTGGGTTCTGTTATTTCCTACAGCTGAGGTGCTGCTGCTCATGACCTAAGGGCAGGAATGGGATGGCATGACCCAGAAGACTAACTGGAGGCAGAGTTTCTCACTCTTTATGAAGGGAGCCAGAGACTTTGGAGTCCTGGGCAGAATTCTGAATGTGCTCCATATTTCTCAGATGATTACTAACAAAGCAAAACTTTTATACTCACGGTCTTTACAGTTGACTCCGTTGTAGCCAAAGGCACACCTAAAATACAATAATAGAAACCATGGTACAGAGTCTCCACGGGGAGCATGTCAGACTTCCCACCCAGTCTCCAGTCTTCCTTTCCATCTTCCTTTCATTCTCCCCCCTCCTTCTCTTCTTCCTCTTTTCTGCCTTACGCTTCCATTCTTCTGGGTGAGCAACTTCCATGGAGCTCTGGAAGGCTGAAGAGGGTACACAATTCCCAGTGGCCCCATTTCCCACTGACTGAACACTCCATCCTCTGGGCTCCAGAAAGATTCGGCAATTCAGGCTACGCTGAACCCTAGAGGCATGGAGCATTGTGGGTTCCCCTTGGCTGTGAGGCCACATGTCCCTGCCACTTATCTGCTGCCCTGTGAGCTGGGGCTTGTTATTTACATTCTCTGAGCTTCACTTTCCTCACCTGCAAATGGGGAATAAATCCATTCCCGACAGCGTTGTTTTGGGAGACATGTTACCTAGCATGGTTCCCAGCGCACAGAGAATGTTCGAAAACCATTGATGATGATGACGGTGATAGGATCATGCTCTTATCTTACCAACTTATGGAAGCATTCCAACATCCTGACCCTAAACCCATGCATATGTCTACAAGTTCTATCCTTTTTGGCTAGTTCAAGCTATGGCAAGATGAAAAAGAGTGGTTTCTCTTACTCTCGACAGATCCCATGATCATCTTCCTCGTAGCCTGAGAGGCACACGCATTCGGGGCTCCCACTGTTCTTGTTCAGTAAGCATTGCTTATTATGGTCTGCATTGCAGGTGTCAGGACACTTTGGAGCAGAGGCTTCAAAACAGAATTTCTGGGTGATTTTCAGAAACAACGCCTTCAACCCCCAAGTGATATGTCACAGAACACAATTTTTCACATTGCTTTTTCTGGGTCAGATGAGGTGCTCCCTGGCTGTGCACATGACACGCTCCCTGTGAAGCTGCACATGGGCTTCCTCACCAGCTCGGAGCCAAGGCCTCAGTCCAGGCCCATGTGGCTAAAGCCCAAATGCACACCCCTGAGACACATGGACACTTGAGCAGTAAAGCCTGTATTTTGCAAATGCAAAAGGAGAGAAGGTGGGGGTTGTGAAGAAATTTCACAAGCAGGTAGAACACTCACCAACACACACAGGGATCTGGGGGTTAGGTCTTTCCATCCCCAGCTTGCATTTACACAGCAAACCATTGTCACATTTGTCTTGCTGGTTTTCCTTTTCACAACCATAATAATCACACAGGCTTTGAACTGAGAGAGACAAGCAATTCAAGAATACAGTCAGAAAGACAATATGAATAAAGTAACTTGTGAAAGCATTTTACTCCATTGTTATACACACCTTTCTATACAGTTTGGGATTTAACAAAAGGAAATCTGGGATATTGAAATCCAACTCCCTAATTTTCCCTTCTATGACCATGTCCTTATAGTATTCAATTCAAATTAATTCAATAGAAGGTAGTACAATTATGTTCAAGGGCAAGATCTCTTTTTCACTTAGTTCTATGCTGGGATCCACAAGGGACATAGTAGTTATATAACTTTTGGGCCCCATCTTTGTGGAGTTACATGTCTGAGCCCACAGAAAGTCCCCCCAGTCAACTCACGGTCCAGACTTTAAGTACAATGGGAATTCAGAGGCTCAACTAGCTAAAGACAACCTTATGAAGGTTCTAGGAGGTGGGCTAAGTCTTGAAGGATAGGGAAGATTTGAGCAGTCAAAGGAGAGGCAGTCTGTCAAGTGGAGAAAAGTAGGCATGAAAAACAGCAAAGGACTCTTGTCAGGGAGTAGTGAAGTTGTCCTTGGGCAGGGGAGAGGTGGTGTGTCAAGGTGGGAGAGAGATGAGAATTCTTGGCCCTGCCATTTACAGGCTATGAGCTGTCTGTTCAGTTTTTTGATTTTTGGTGGATCCAGGTGTCCTCTATCTATAAAACAGGGCTAATAATTCTTGTTTCACATGATTATTTTGAGATTGAATGATGTCAATGCAAGTGCCACACCAGGAACCTCAACAAATAATCATGCTTTTTTTCAGTCACATGTACAGCAGAGTTTGAATGCCAGGCTAAGGATGTTGACTTTTATCCTACAAGCCTGGGAATCCATTGGTAGATTCTGAGCAGAAGCATGGCATGAGAACGCATTCTTTTAAGAATGTTAGTCTAGAAGCATGTTGAAAGACATTAGGGATAAAAAAAATGAATCTGAGAATAGAGTAAGGGGCAAACATAGGAGCAGGTAAAACAGAAAGTAGTTATTCTCTTCTAAACATCCCACACCTGTAACTAACCTTCCTTCATCGCCTACCATTTGAAAAAGCCGACTAGGGGCACCTGCATGGCTCAGTCAATTAAGTATCCAACTCTTGATTTCAGCTCAGGTCATGATCTCATGGTTTGTGAGTTTGAGCCCCACATCAGGCTCTGCACTGACAGCACAGAGCCTGCCCAGGATTCTCTCTCTCCCTCTCTCTTTATCCTTCCTCCACTCTTTTTCTCAAAATAAATAAACTTAAAAAAATAAATAAATAAAAAATAAAAAGAAATGGACATATGGTTTGCACAGGAAATTCTCAGATGAGATTTATAAACAAAATACAGAAAGAAGGTCCCATAACCAAAGACAGAATATTAGTAGTGTAATAAAGTCTAGAGCCCCAAATGAGATCAAGCTTGCCACAGACAAAACCCAAACAACAAACAGAAAAACCAACAACAAAGAGAAAATGGGTAAAATAGAAAGATAGGTGAACAAATGGAGGGTCATGGGTGTATTTCATGCTATGGAGCCCACAGAAAGGCCAGGCCTTTCTGGCCATGTTGATGGGTGACATGAGAGAAACACAACTAGTCTTCTCCAGTCTCTTCTGCCAGGAAGGAACACTCAGTGAAGAGTTGAATGCACGTTGCCAAGAGGCAGCACCCAAGGAGAAGGTATGGTGCAGAGGGGCCTCCATTGTTTCAGGTAGAAGGTTAAGTGCTTTACCCCAGAGCATTTACATTCCAGATCCTGAGAGAACAGTGAGAATCTGGGTGAAATCTCGAAGAAAGTGGAAAGGTGCTGGAAAGCTATACACGAACAGGATTTGTGTATTTCCAAAAAGAGAAAACAGTTTTGCAAACTAAGCCATAAAGGTTACATTCATTAAAAAGCAAAAATTTAAGAGACTCAAGGAGAAGTTTCAGCAGGAGCAAAAAGAAGGATGAGAGAGGCCAGGAGGGGAATTATGGCCTTACAACAAATAAATGGTTGCTGTTTCATGCCGCTAAGGTTGGGGTGGTTTGTGACACAGCAAAAGTGAATTGTTCCAGCTGTGCTAGGGGCTTGCGTGTCAGCCTAAAGGGGAAACAGAGTAAGGAAGGCTTTCTATGATCATTTGGAAGCTACAAGTTGGTATAAAGCCTTCTTGTTTCTCCTTTCTTTATCTTTTCCTGTCCAGAGACCATCTGTTCACGACTGCCTTCCAAAGAGAGGAGCAAAGTGGTCAGAGTGATAAGTAGAGCCAGTGAGGGAGGAGAGGGAAGAAGAATGACTAATTAACAGGCATTGGGCCCATCAGTGGATTCAATTCTCCTGCTTTTCTTGCCCTCTTCTCACATGTAATGGAAATGTTTTCACAAAGGGAGGTCTTTAGGTAAACTTCGAATAAAATTACTGAATACTTACTAATATATCCTGTAATGTCATCCTTGTTGTTTTTAATTGCTTTCTGAATGGATTTAAACACGGTCACCTCATCTTCTTTTGTAGTTTGTGTGAAAATGTTTACGACTTCTACAGAGACGTCCTTATCACCAGCACGTGTTTCCGATCTTGCTGAAGGAGAGGTGCTAAAAATGAAATGAATCCATCACTTGATGAACTGAACTGAAGAACTGACAGATTGATTTTCAAACCTCCTGGACTCCCCAGTCTCTCAGCTCCAGCCCTGAGCCGCTGTCTTATATCCACAACTGGGGCCCAAACATAAAGGCCTGGCTTTGTAGTATGCTAGCAATTTACAGGCCTGGAGCTCTATCTCTCTTCCATGTGCGCTCAGAGGAAATCTATGGCTAAAACGATGCCCTATTGGAGGATATTGAGAAAAATTGTGGACAGTCCATTTTAGGTGCTAAAAGCCTGAAACTAACCAGAACAAGAACAAGTAACATCTGATATAGTAAGTTGTCACTTTCTGTAGAAAATCAAGAGTAGGTCTTAGGGCACCTGTGTGGCTCAGTCGGTTAAGCATCTGACTTTGGCTCAGGTCATGATCTCCTGATTCCTGAGTTTGAGCCCCACATCGGGCTCTCTGCTGTCAGCATGGAACCCACTGTGGGTCCAGTCTCACTCTCTCTGCCTCTCTCCCATGCTCGCTCACGCGCGCGCTCTCTCTCTCTCTCAAAAATAAATAAACATTAAAAAAACAAATTAAAAAAAAGAGTAGGTTTCTTGCTGAGCTGGCAAACCTCACTTATACTTTAAGGGAGACAGAAGGGTGTGAATGTGCATTCCTCTCTTGCACAGAGAGAGCAGTAATCAACCACACTGAGTCTGGGTCATTTCCCAGAGGGCCAGGGGGGTCAGCAGGCAGATTCAGCTCAGACACTGAACGAAGGAGGGTGGGGCTATAGGGAACATGAGCACAGAACACCACATCAGATCCCCTGATTGTGAGTGCCTGCTGTGAGCAAGACATTGCATGGTCTCTCTCCACTGGGCGCTGCAGTTTAGAGCCCCAAGAACCTCTGTGTCAAATTCTAATTCTTCCACTGTCCAAGAGGAATCGAGTGATACAATCACTAAAAGAGAGGGGTGGGGGAAAGGACTTTCAAAAAGTCCTTCCCTCTCCAGCCTGTGGCTGTGTGTGTGTGTGTGTGTGTGTGTGTGTGTGTGTGTGTGTGTTTTAAGCAGGCTTCACACCCAAGCACAGGACCCAACATGGGGCTTGAACTCACAACTCTCACATCAAGACCTGAGCTGAGGTCAGGAGTCAGACACTCAACAGACAGAGCCACGCAGGTGCACCATTGGCTATGTGTTTTTTAAGATTCATGCTATATTTTTCCTGTTCTTTTTTCTTCTAGACTCCATTTTGACTTCTGAATAAATATCAGAAGCTTGAAAACATAGCCAACCTACTTAGGAAATGTTTACAGCCATATTCATTCCTCAGAACAATTGAGAAAATCCAAACTCAAATGGTCACCGCAAAAGGGAGTCCAAAAAGCAAAATGGGATTCAGATTCTAATTTAAAATTCCCTCCCGTGATTAATTCATGATAGGATTTGGAGGTGACGATGGAACAGACAGGGCAGTGAGAAAGGGGTATTTGATACAAGTCCTTTATCAGGTGAAAAATGACCAGAAATCTACAGAATAATTTTGCAGTAGGGCTAGGAAGGAAAGGCTATCCACAATTCATTCACTCAAAGGACCTACTAGCACACCCTCCAATTCAGGAGGCAAGATATTACAACAAAGGGAAAAAATGGAACTGCTGTATATTTAGTGACAAAACAACGTGGCATATTACCTGCCTCCAAAGTCCCCCATCGATCCACTTACCTTACTTCACGAATTATAGTCTGTCCATAATCAAAACTGTTAAATGCATTCACAAACTGTGAAGGAGAAGAACAGATTTAGTAATAACCATGAAGAGGGGGGGAAATGTGATACAATATCTAAGTGTTCACATAAACACATTTCTAACCTCCTTGGTGTAAATATGCGTGGTTAATCACAGCAGTTTGCTCCTTGCATGTGCTCTAACACATTTTGATAATTTTTGTTCCAAAATAGTAAGATTCTGATGTAAAGTCAGAGTTCTCCAGGAAAAAAAACAGACACCTAAAGCACCCAGCCAAATCAATGATCATACATTTAAAACTAAGGAGACTAACTTGTTAAGTTTGTATTTTCAAAGTCACTGTGAAGTTTTGCATATTTGTTAGACTTATCTATAAAGCATGCTTCACACACTCATCAGTCTACCCAAAGAACGCTTATTTAATTTCCCACCTTGCTGAGGCAAGATGCCAGACACAGAGGTTACAAAGACGGCAGGCTGTGCCCTGAGATCGGACAGGGGACTACACCGTGAAGTTGAGACAGGTAAGCACCACGGAGCAATACGATCTACCAGAGAAATCCAGAAAAACTCTCTTCCAGTTGCAGAGAACCAGAGAGGGCTTCCTAAAGCAGACAAGCCTTAAAGCATTTCAGAGGCAGTGCTGGGACACAGAGAGGGGGAAGGAGCCCACACTGTAACGTTCAGAAGCAGTGTGGCTCAGAAAAGAGCAGGCTGGACGGGGAAGAACACCTAAGGTCACAGTTCTCCATGTGTCAGCTTTTGTAGAACTTCTTTGGACCTCATTCTTCTCCTGGGAACCCTTGCTGTAGCAGTAATTCCTACCAACAGGGCTATTATTGGTATAAAATGAGATGGAATTGATACATGACTTTGTGAGCTGGAAGGGGGTCCAGCACAAGTACATGTCACTAGGCAGAATTGTGTCGTGGGACCTCAGGCAGGGGTGAAGTGGAGGGGGGTGTGAGAGGGTCCCAATTAGAATGTAAGTTTTCTCTTTCTATAACCTCCCCCGCCCCCACCCCATAGCACTCAACACAGGTCAATCCCCAGGAAATGTTCAACAAACACTAGCTGACTGATGACTGAATAAATTAAATGTGAAAGACATGACCTTGAACATGTCTTCCCTCCTGCGGGCCCCAGTCTCCATATTTTATTATATGAGTGTTCCACTGGGTTGGTGCAACCTTTTTATAATCCAACGACTTTTTACTATTTTTCTCCTCATGGTGACCCAATGCTTTAAAAGATCCTGGTAACCAATGTCGTTTAAAAAGATGTTAAATCATTTCTCTTTTATTCTAGTCAAATTCAAACAAATCTGATGCTCTAGTGAGTCTGGGTAGCCTTACATCCAGAATACATCCATATGCCTTTTAGTTCTTTTAAATACGAGGAATAGCTGGCATTTATGTAAACCATCAGGGGCCTGGGAGTTCACTTAGCAACAAGTTCATTGGTCATCCTCCAAGGGCCCTCTCCTTCCCCTACTGACCATTGCCCACTTAATTTTCTTATGCCTATAGAAGAGATTACAAAATTAGCATCTGGCATAGGAGAAAGTGTCTCTGTTTTTTTGTTTTTGTTTTTTGTTTTTTTCAAATCTTCCAGGTCACCCTTTGAGGCTGTCCGGATATACACATATCAAACTGAAGGGCTGTAAGTCTGGACAAGAAGGCAGTAGCTACCCAAACAGGCCTGCCGGCCCTCTACTGCACGACACAGCCAGCAGGAGAAGGAGAAGAAGCAGTTTTGTGGTCAGGCAGGTCTGAGTTCAAGTCCCTACCTCCTCACTCATCAGCTGGGTAACCTTCAGTCAGTTAATTAACCTTCCTGATCCTTAACAGCCTCATCAGCAAAATAGCACCATTGTACCACCTTCCCCATTAGGTTGTTTTGGGAATTAGAAACATTACACATAAAATTCCAGGCACGTATGCAACAGGGAAACTCCACATCCCTTTGCAGACTGTCCATCTGGATCCAGCTGGATAGAAAATGGGCCCTGGGAGACATCTTGGGGCCTGAGCTGGGACTGCCCTGGCTACAAAGTCTGCTAATAGGACCTTGAAGAAAGTCAATTATCTCTCTTTTCTTGTCTGTAAGAGCCGCAAATGAGTTCTGGCATATCCTCTTCAGAAAAAAAACTTCCTGAAAATTATAAGAATGCTCTCTCCCCTTCATGGTCCCTCTGAAACCATCAAGACCTGACTGAGACCAAGTCTCAAAATCGGTCTCTGAAGACCAGGGCATAGGCCTGTAGCAGGAGGGCGCTTGTGGACACTCATACCCAAAGCAAGTTTGGGGAACATGGTGGCCACAGGGGCCACTGCTCAGTAAAGCCACCTGAGACAGTAGAGGGGTTCCCTGGAAATAGGAACACATGGATGTTGCTGTCCTCAATGCACCGGAAAATCATCCAAGTGGGAGAACTGGAATGTAGATCTAGGATAAGACGATAGGTCATGGCCAGCTGGCCTGTCGTGCACAGGCGGTATGTGCAAGGCCAAGGCCAGGAGGCTGCAGTCAGGTTTCACCCTCGCAGTGCCAGGCACCGGCTGTTTGGTCATGAGCACTAGCTGTCTCTGTACAATCTGTAAATCATCTGGACAATAATGTTTTATGTTTTACCGTTCTACTAGCAAAACTCTTCTGTGATGAAATAATTCAGAATTGAAAGGTATGGTCTTCCATGTCTTTTTAGCTTTTAAAAGTGTTTCCCCACCTAGGGTTCTAAGACATATTTACTGGCTCCTTGTTTTTTTTTTTTTTTTTCTTTAAAACTAAACTTTCAGAAACACTGGTCTAACATAGATCCAGAATGGAGATTTCCACCCCTTTTCATGCTGGCACATTCACTCACAATCATCAAAATGAAATGAAGCTAAGGTTCATTTTGACATTTTCGACAGTGGGGGGAGAAAAAGTAACAGATACTAATCCGAACAGAGTTCCTTTTCCAGGCATTAAAAAAAAGCCCAACTAGGATAGAAGTATAAGCAAATTTGAGGGTAGAAAGGAAAAAAAGAAACCTTGATTTTTTTCTCTTCAATCCTACGAAAATATTTTATTTTTTATTTTTTTTCCTACGAAAATATTTTAAAACATCATTATATTTATGTGTCCATTTTAAACTATTCTTTTCTCTTAATGTTTATTTTTGGGAGAGAGAGAGAGAGGATGCAAGTGGGGGAGGGGCAGAGAGAGAAGGAGACAGAGGATCTGAAACAGTCTTTGGACTGAAAGCAGAGAGCCCGACGTGGGGCTGGAACTCACGAATTTTGAGACCATGACCCGAGGCGAAGTCTGCCGCTTAACTGCTGAGCCACCCAGAAACCCCTCCATTTAAAAATATTCTCATAGCTTCTGTATCAAAGAGTATGGCATCGTTGGAACAAGTCTCGAAGGCCCCTCTGCCGTGCTTAGTGTTAGTCATCTAGGTGCAGGATCATGGGGAGGCCTAAGCGTGCTAGCGGAGGAGCCCGGACAACCAGGTGCCAGGGGCTCAGGACAGTTGCTATTTACCAACCAGTAAGGGTGCATTTCACTATTTCACGGACTAATACAGCTGCACCAGTGTGTACGGACTGAATACCAGTCCTACATCTGTAAGTCATTGTTAGAATAAAGGACACTTATGCAGGAAGAAAGGTAGGAAAATACTTACAAATTCAGTAACTTTAATATGTAATTTTTGATAGGCCATAGAATTTTCATCTTCCAAACCAGACGTTTCTGATACTTTTACTGTAATTGTTCCAGGGAATAGCTTTCCTGAAATTTAAGCAGAATATTTTTTGTAATATTTAACGTAAAAAGGGTTAATTTCCATTGTGTTTAAAACATAGATTATTCTCTAAAATTCTAAACACTATATGATGATTATTATGGGAAGTCTGGGAGTACCAAAAATGTTGCCCCAAATCTCACCCAGCCTAATGCAACCACTTTTGCTTTGGTACAGTTCGCCCAGCTTTTGTTTTCTGTGCATAGTTTGCATCGTTACAATTCCACGTTTACATTGTGAGTCTTCTTTACCTATTGTCACATAATAAGCACTTTTCCAAATAATTACCTAGTCTTCATAACTATTTCATTTACTTGTATGCTTATTCATTAAAGTAGGCTCCACGCCCAATATGGGACTTGAACTCGTGACCCTGAGATCAAGAGTTGCATGCTCTCCCAACTGAGCCAACCAGGCACCCCCCCATAACTATTGGTTTTTTTCTGATAACTATTATTTTTAAAGACTGAAAAATACTCTATGAAATATATATTATCTTCATTAATAGTCTTTATTTGTTTTAATGCTACCAACTATTTAAAAGGAAAAATAAAGTTTGCAGCAAACATCTTTATGCAGAAACCTTTCTATATTTGGGGTCCCTTACTTAGAGTGGATGCCCAGAAATGAGATTATTAGTGCTGAAATATGAACGTCCGTTTGGCTTTTGGGGTATCTCTAATCCCTGTGGCCAACACGGTACATTCATTTCCTGTATAATTGGTCTGCTCTGGCAGGGGGAGATATTTTTCATTCATGAAACAGAGAACAATTTCTAACTCAGGAAACAGCCTTGGACCTGCAGAGCACCCAGCTGAACTAACCAAAAAAGGGTTATGCCAGAGGTGTATTGATTTGCTCCTAAAGTCCATTTCAGGAGCCAAGAGGCTCTTAAGTCTCTAAAAATGGAGCTTTCTGTTGGGAGCAAGCAAATTCTGTGACAGAGAACTGAATCGAGGTCAGAGAGTAGGCTCTCATGTTTGTCTTAAGTATGGCACCTTATCCTGAATCGGTGTCCCCATGTAACAGCACGACTTTGTATTTATGCAGTTGTCAGAATTTTCCAGGGGCTACAACACTCATCATTTTGTCCCTATGGCACCATTCCCTTTAACCAGTACAGTGAAGGGACACACCCACTCCCAGACCTTTAGGACAAGCTCACGCACACCTCTGATTTGGTCCATCTCCCATCCCTCTAGTTTCCACTGAACTAAAAGCAGGAGCTTTTTCTCTACTCAGCAGGCCTTTGTTACCTATAAATCATCCTCTACCTCTACTATTCTGGAGGCTCTTTTGACATTATTTTACATTTCCCATTCCACTTTAGGTCTGAAATGCAGCTCTGCCCGGTTCATCCCTTGTAACTCACCTTCTTTGCATGTGGAAGAGTTATAGTAATATCCTAACAAACACAGGCAAAAATAGGTATCATTCAGGCTAACACATGAAGAACCGCCTTTACAGGGAGCTCCTTGGCAAGGACTGCTGGGATCTGAGATGGAAGAGAAAGAGATTAAAAATCCACAGAATGACAACAAATTACACCCAGAAACATACTTCAAAATCTTCTTGCCTCCCTCTGGGCACTTTCCATTCCTTGGTTATGTTACTCTACAGCACACCCTTAGAAGAGCTAGAAGCAAATACATATTCCCTTACGTCTTGAGGGAGTTTGTTGCTGAAATTCTGGAGCCAGAGGCTTGTCAACGGTAAAGGGCAGGGGCCGGTGGGCAGGAGTGTACTTATAGAGACAGCAGTCTTCTAATTCCATCGTTGGAATCTTTGGATTGCAAGGATCCTTCAGAACCTTGATGTCTGTGCCTCTGACACTAGGTAGGGCTCCTTAACACCATTTGAGAGAGAGAATCCTATTTTCTAGGAAAGTATGAATAACTGTCTTATAGGGAGGTAGAGGCAAGAAGCACCCCCCCCCCCCCAAGAAACTAGGTGTTCTATTTGAGTTAACTAACATAGCACACAGGTGCATGAAGAAAGGAAAAGGGACAGGAAGGGGCCCCTGCAGATTAACTCAGTGAAAATTCTCAGAGAAAGTGATGATGGCACACTCTCTCCCCTGGCTTTCTGAGTGGATGACTTGAATAGTTGGTGAGAATTATATTGCAATGGTGTCCACACCATTGGGTGGTGCTCCCAGACCAGGCAGGGTATAGCCTCTTCCTCTCTCTGGAGAAGTGGTGGGATCGGGGAGTGGAGTTAGGTCAGAGGCCAAATTGGCTGGCCATTTTCTCCACCTCTGTCGAATGAAATGATTCTGAGCTTTGATTTCAGAAACAGTCAAGTGACTGATCAAAAGGTGTTAATATTCTTACGAACTTATAGGTAGAAATTGTTGATTTTTTTAAAAAAAGCTATATATAAGGTGCAATGTGTACAACATGCTCTCTTTTGTGATAAAAAGAGAGGAACATGCACAAACACACAAATGTGTATGCTCGTATTTGCACAAATTCCTCTGGAGAAAGATATGAGAAGCTGGCCACAGAAGTTGCCTCTGAGGAAGGAAACTGGGGTCTGGGTCCTAGGAGCTTAGGATAGGAGGGAGATTTAGTTTTTACTGAATATACTTTTGCCCTGTTTAAGCTTCTTTTCTTCCATAACTTTGGGCCTAATTCATTTCTTAAAAAAATTTTTTTAATGTTTATGTATTTTTGAGAGAGAGACAGAGCATGAGCGGGGTAGGGGCAGAGAGAGGGGGAGACACAGAATCCGAAGCAGGCTCCAGGCTCTAAGCTGTCAACACAGAGCCCGATGTGGGGCTCAAACCCAGGAACCGAGAGATCATGACCTGAGCAGAAGTCGGATGCTCAACCGAGCCACCCAGGCACCCCTACTTTTATTTAAAAAAATAGAAATTAGGGGCGCCTGGGTGGCTCAGTAAGTTAAGTGTCCAACTCTCGATTTGGACTCAGGTCATGATCTCGGTTTGTGAGATCGAGCCCCCACATCAGGCTCTGCACTGACAGCACGAAGCCTGCTTAGGATTCTCTCTCTCCTCTCTCTCTCTGCCCCTCCACTGCTTGCACACTCCACTCTCTCCTCTCTCTCAAAATAAATAGATAGATAGATAGCGCTGATGAGGATTTGGAGCAATGGGAACTCTCATTGGTGGGAAAGCAAGATGGTATAGCTTCTTTGGAAGACAGTTTGGTAGTTTCTTACAAAACTGAACATACCATATAATCCAGCAAGCACATTCCTTGGTATTTACCCAAAGGAGTTGAAAACATGCCCACTCAAAAACCTGCACAGACATATTTATGGCAGCTTTATTCATAATTGCCAAAATTTGGAAGCAACCAAGATATTCTTCAGTAGGTGAATGGATAAAACTGTGCTACATTCAGGCAGTGGAATATTATTCAGAGTTAAAAAGAAAGGAGCTTTGAAGCCCTGAAAAGACATGAAGGAATCTTTTTTTTTTTTTTAATGTTTATTTATTTTTGAGAGAAAGAGTACAAGTGGGGAAGGGGCAGAGGGAAAAGGGGACAGAAAACCCCAAGCAGGCTCTGCACTGTCAGCACAGAGCCTGACGCGGGGCTCAAACCCACAAACCGGGAGATCACGACCTGAGCCAAAGTCAGATGCTTAACTGACTGAGCTACTAAGGCACCTCGGTATGAACTAATATGCTAAGTAAAATAAAAGGTGTTTTCAAAAATCCCCACATTGCAAGGATGATTTGGAAAATCCTAGGGAAGGAACTGAGCACAACCCCACTCAGGATACACCAGGCAGACAAGTCCTGGAATGCTTTCTCTCCGGCAATAAAGGATAGACTTGTCAGCCTGTTCTGTGCGACAGGAATAAAGTCACAGGATGTTGCAGCCGGAAGGGATTTTGATGGCTATTTGGTTCAGTCACACCTTATTACAGATGGGTAAGTTGAAGCCAGGAGAGAAGTGACTTGCCCCCTCCCCAGGTAGCTAGTGGAGGGGTTTTACTCTGAGGGAATGTCCAGGGAAGCAGAAATTGCTTAGAAAAGTTCCCTTTCCTGACTTCAGTAGAGCCGATTGTGCAGCTGTGACCCAGGTGGCCTAGTCTTCAGAGTGGTCCCTCCAAACATGAAGGCAGACCGGGACCCAGGTCTTAGATACAGGTTCTGTCTCCCCTTGCTTAACCAGCCAGTTCTTAGATCTATCTAGACCCTTCAAGCCTAGGTTTGACGATTCTTTTAGACCAGGGGTTGGTAAACTATGACTCATGAGACAGATCTGGCCCGTCTTCAGTTTCTGTAAATAAAGTTTTACTGGTGTGCAGCCAGGCTCGTTCATTTGTGTATGGACTGTGACCGCTTTCGTGTTAAAATGGCAGGCTGGAGTAGCTGCAACAGAAACCCTATTGTGGCCCACAAAACCGAAAATATTTACTAGCTGGCTTTTGCTGATAAAGTTCGCTGACCCTTATTCTAATAAGACCAAACTTTGGGAAATGAGGCAAATGGTTTCTGTTTCAATAATTTTGACTTGAGGTCAACTGCCAACTCTTCAGGACAGTATTCCTGAAACATCTGTCCTTTGGACAATGGCCCCATGTCTAGGACCATTTGAGCACTACTGTTGTTTGGCTTTTTATTCCTCAGACTCACATTCCGTGAATTAACTCAAACTCCAAACTGTGAACAGCCACCATTGCAATGTCATACTTTCCCCTAACATTGAGTCAGGATAGCACTGACTCCTTCCTTGCATAGATCAGGGAGACAGACCAGTGGGGCTGGAGAGACAGTGCTTATTTGGACCTTGCCTTCTCAGAGAAGCTGAAACTATTTCTTAAAATCTCCTAGGGAGATGGAAGCTAGAAAAGTAGCTTTCATGAGCCCAAGTCCATAAAAATATTCCATAACTGGGGCGCCTGGGTGGCTCAGTCAGTTAAGCGGCCGACTTCAGCTTAGGTCATGATCTCGCGGTCCGTGAGTTCTAGCCCCACGTCGGGCTCTGTGCTGACAGCTCAGAGCCTGGAGCCTGTTTCAGATTCTGTGTCTCCCTCTCTCTGACCCTCCCCTGTTCATGCTGTGTCTCTCCCTGTCTCAAAAATAAATAAACATTAAAAAAAAATTAAAAAAAAATATTCCGTAACTAACTTGAAGTAGGATAGGTGGAGGGCAAAGGAGAACAGAATGAAACCGTGGGTTATCTTTTAGGGTCTCTGCCATGACTACTAGCCTTTGTGACTCAGGGTTTTTTTTTTTTAATTTTTTAATATTTACTCATTTTTGAGATAGAGAGTGGGGGAGGGGCAGAGAGAGAGGGGACAGAGAATCAGAAGCAGGCTCTGTGCTGACAGCAGAGAGCCTGACGTGGGGCTCAAACTCACAAACCGTGAGACCATGGCCAAAGTCGGATGCTTAACAGACTGAGCCACCCAGGTGCCCCTTGACTCAGAGTTTGTAATTCCAGGGGTTCATATTCAAGGAAACCTTGGGTCTCTCTATACCCACTTTCCTCCCCCCCACAGAACACACTTACCTACCATCCTCCACAATGCTAGGACTCTGCAAAGGAGCAGTCTTTAAGGAAATCGCTCTTACCTGGGGGACCAGGGTTTGGGGGGCTGCTCTCAGGCGAAGTGACATTGCCAGAAGTCACTGAAGGAACAGCCTCTGAGGAATTACTTTGGGGGACTGTGATGAGGGATGATCCAGTGTCCGTCTCTGTCGTTTGTGTTTCTGGAGAAGTAACCACTGTGGTTGGCTCATTGCTCCCAGAAGAAACGCAGCCAGGGGTAGGTGCAGTTGTTGTGTTTTCATCTGTGCTTGATTTACTTGTTGTAGACGTGACAGTGGCGACTGTAACTGAACTCGATATAGAAACAGAGGCCACAGAGGAAGTAGGTGGAGTTTTCGTGGCAGTTGTGACGGTTGTTGTGGCAGTTGTGGCAGTTGTTGTGGTAGGCGTTGTGGCAGTTGTTGTGGTAAGTGTTGTGGCAGTTGTTGTGGTAGGTGTTGTGGCAGTTGTTGTGGCAGTTGTTGTAGCAGTTGTTGTGGCAGTTGTTGTGGCAGGTGTTGTGGCAGTAGTAATTACGTCATTCATGGTAGTGCTACTTGAAGGAGTTGTATTTTGCCCAATGGCTAGAGGAACAAAGATACCAAGTTTCAGAAGAAAGAACATTCGATATATAACGGCAGTTACTTACTCTTTAATACTAATTAGTACCCAATCATTCTTTCTTGAAAAATAAATATAGTTGACTACATTAAAAACGATATGCATGGGGACACCTGGGTGGCTCAGTTGGTTGAGAGTCCAACTTTTGATTTTGGTGCAGGTCACAATCCCAGGGTTGTGAGATCGAGCCCTGCATTGGGCTCCGTACAGAGCATGAGCCCTGCTTAAGATTCTCTCTATTTCTCTTTGCCCCTCTCCCCCACTCATGCACTCTCTCTCTCTCTCTCTCTCGCTCTCTCTCTTTTAAAAAAAAAGTAAAGAAAATACGTGACTACTTCGGTCACACACACACAAAACCCTCACAATAGATAAAATTAAAGAGAAAGAAACTGGAAAAATGTTACTGAAATATATTACAAAAAGTTAATATGGATGAAGATAAGGACCAAGAAGTAACATCATTTAGGCCTGTAGTTGCTGGACTATTAATCCGGGTTTAATATTCTCTAGTAGTCTTCTGAGGACAATTGACAATGCCAGCAGGTGGCGCTGTTACTACCTGAAAGTGGCAGTCTTTGTCTTTTCTGTCTTTTTATAGTTTAAGGCAATAGTCCCCATTTTAGGGAGGGCGGGGGAGGGGGGGTTATTTAAAGAGAGATGAAATAAAAATACCTCATTACGTGTGTATTAAACTTTCTCCAAAAATTGTTTCCTAGGGATGTTTACCCATTAATAATTTTAGACACATTAATTTTTTAAAGAGCAGGATGAGTAGAGATGATTTTTGCCCTAAGGGCTACGGTGATCATCAGAGTTGCCTTTTTTCCAACTCTTAGAAACCCCTGGACACGTGGAAGAGTAGTAAACTCTTAGTGACCCAGTGATTACTCTTTTAGAACCCTTGTCTCAAAGAACGCTGACACTGACAACCAGTTTAAAAACAAATATTAGAAGGTTTCGTGAGAAAAAAAAAAAAAGAAAGAAAAGTTTAAGTGAGGAAGCAATTCCTAACCCCTCCGATATAGAAAGACCACTGATTCCCCCACAAGGCTGTGAGCCCCTGGATGGCAGAATCTGGCTCTCTACCTTCAACAGGGCCTGGCTTAAACAGTCATTAAGTGTTGAAGAGATAAACCATTGCTCTGCCAGGAGCAAGAAAATAGTTCACCAACTGACCACCTTTTTTTTTTTTTTTTTTAAAGTGTATTTTTAGGTAATCTCTACACCCAACGGGGGGCTCAATCCTGAGACAGAGTGGTGAGCTCCACTGACGGAGCCAGCCTGGGTGCCCCACCCGCTGGCCATCTTCACTGCTGCTCCTCCTATCCCTGCTACTCTTCTCATTTCACAAGGGCTCACCCTGAGTCAGAGAGTAACTGTGAGATTGATACGCGCATCCATCTTTGATAGAAGGGCCAACCAATACCCAGATGGGTTTAGGGATTTGCCCAGAGATAAACCGTAATTCCCATGTAGAAGGAGACAAAAGACTCCTGATGCTGGAATCAGGGATTAAACCAGATCCCTGCACTGCATTATGGTCCAAATGACATTTGGGGGCCAAAGAAAAGGCTACTGAAGGGCATCAGGCCTTCGGAACCTACTGAGTTGTTCTTGTCTGGCCTGAGGAACTCTGGAGGACAAATCTCTGGCTTGCTGAACCCCACACCTTAGCCCAGAGCCCCCTATACTTGTGCTCTGTCTTCCTTCATCGCACGGAAATGCCCTACGTCTTTGAGCTGAATGGGAGAGGAAACTTCAGCCATGAAATAGTCTGCTTGGTTGGACCTTGGAGCTAGTAGCTTAAGCCCGCTGGTTCTATCTCAGAGACAGCAAACATGATTAAAAGAATAAAAATTGCAAAATGTTCCTTACCTGAGGCTCCGAAAAGGAGGATGAGAAGAGCGAGGTGACGAAAGGCTTTCATTTTAGATGTTCTTGCCGGGCAATCCAAGGAGGAAATGACTTCCCTCCAACTGTCTTCGGTTTTAACCTTCTTTTGGGTACAAAGTCCAGTCATTAACTGACGTCAATCAGCCAGAGGCAATTACTCCTTGGGGTTTGGTCATATACCATAGGTCTCTTCCGAGCTTTTGAGATAAAAGAGGTAACCTGGACTTAGTATTTTTCTGTCCAAAATATTCTATCCAAAGTATTATAGTTCAAAATAGCTCAAAACAGCCCAAACCTCCTTGGGAGGTTGCGAGGTGTGTGGGGGGAGGGGGCGGGGGGTGAGTCGTTAAACATCCCAAATGTCCCTGGGCTACCACGCTTTAGGAGGTCACCATTCCTTCAAACACCGCATGTAGTGTCTGTGCTCCACTTCCTGCCATATGAGCGTGGAGACGGTAGTTCCAAGAATCCCTGAGGGGCTCTTCCATGTTTTCCCCAAACCGTTTGCTGTTTAGCTTTTCAGGGGCCTCCCTGATGGTCACTTCTAGCAACTTTGTAATCCTATCTCCAGGCTTCCATGGCTCTCCACAGATCACTTTACCTGGACGCTGCGCCCCATAAATACCCGCAAACACAGTTAATATTGAACTGTAGCATTTAGCCTAACTTTACCGAAGGCTTGTGGGTGACAGCTCAGGGAGGGGAAATACAGTACAGAAAGGGGAAAAACTTAAAATGGATGACCGTATCTCTTCACTCCTGGTTGTTTGTTCGCTGTCCTGGCCTCCCTCTCCCAGCTCCTCTACTCACCTCTTGTCCCCGAACCCCTGAGCCCCTGACTTCTCACTACATTTCAGGAACCAGCCCATCACTTAGAGTAGGGTCTTCTTAACTCACGCCTCCCTCCCTACAGCTCAGAACCCCAATTCCCCCTGGGTCTAGCCCCGGACAGAGGGGTGAAAACAGTCGCTCCTTGTGAGTATTAGGCAGCTTTACCTCTGACCTTAGTGAAGACAAAATTTTTTGTTATTACACAGAAGGTTAATTCCTTGTTGTCCCCAAGGTCTCCATTCAGGAATAGAATTTCGGGTTTGCTCTTATATAGCTGAGAGGCCCATTTAAATATTTTTCCCAGGCAAAACGCCTGTGCTGTTATTCTTGGCTTGAAGCATTCCTGGCACCAGAAGTTAAACTAAGGCCTCTTTTTCGTCTCTTCTGTTTTCTTTTTAAATTCACTTTATTGAGTTAGGTCTAATTTACATCAATAAGCGAATCCATTTAAAGGGTAAATTTTGGTGAGTTTTGATAGATGTGTATACGTGTGAAACCACCGTTACAATCACGACATGGCACATTTCTATCACGCCCCAAAGTTTCCTCTTGCCCCTTGGCAGTGTGTTCCTCCCTCCACCCCCCACCCCAGGCAACCACTGACCTGCTTTTGTCACTAGAGATTAGTTTGCTTTTTCTAGAATTGTATATAAATGGAGTCATACAGCATGTATTACTTATTCTATGTCTGGTTTTCCCCCTTAGTACAATGATTTCACAATTCATCCAGATTACTGTGTCTATCAGCCCTTTCTTTTTCTTTTCTTTTACAACTTTATTGAGGTATAATTTATGTAATATGAATGCACATATTTAACGTTTTGATATGGGCTTATACCCATGAAACGATGATCGTGATCAAGATACCAAACATTCTCACAATCCCCAAAAGTTTTGTGCCCATCCTTCCCCACACCCCCAGTCTGAGGTAACCACTCCTCTGTTTTCTCTCACTATAGATTAATTTGCATTTCCTAGAATTTTATAGAAATGGAATCAAACAGATGTACTGGGTCTGGGGGCTTTTATTTTTTGGTCCGGCTTCTTTTACTCAGGATAATTATTTTGAGATTCATTCATGTCGTGCGTGTATTAATAGTTTGTACATATAATTTTCCATTCATTTGGAAGTCTTTCCTTAGGATAAAGTCCCAGAAGTGAATTTCTCAGGAAGTGGGTAATTTTTTATGTCATGTCTCAGTCAAAAAACCATTTTCTATGGCTCCTGATATCTGTTGCCGCATTTCCTTTTGAAGGGAATTTAGCCTTTGTAAGCTTATTAAAGTATCTACACCCTCACCAGAATTGACTATTATCCATGCAAACATTTTTAAAGATGTAAAATGTTATTTTGTTTGGCTAGTAGCATATCTGTAAAATGAGTGAAGGGTATTTCCCTGACATTTCTTTATGAATTTTATTTTCTCTTTTTATGAATAATTTGATAATGGCAACCAGCTTTTGGAAAATAAGTTATCCAAATATCTGTGAGCCTGAAGACCCATGACTATATCTCATTTACTTTGCATTCCTTGCTCCCTGAATCTAGAACAGACTGAATGGCATTCGGCCATCCTTTCCTTTATTCCATAAATATTTAGGAAGCACCCGCTTTGCGCCAGCTGCTCTGGATGCTGGGGACAGAGGAGTGAACAAAGCAGGGAGGCTCTCATGGAAGAGGAGCAACAGACAACCAAACCAACAAAGAGACCACGGAAGTTCACATTGTGAGGATGGTCATGCAAAATGAACTGGGGGCCTGTAGTCAGGTGGGGAGAGGGGCTCCTTTAGATGAGACTACCAAGAACCTTCCTGTTGTTGCACTTAGACTAAAATTTACACTTCCTGTGGCATCAGGCCACACTTCTCTGACATCACGGTTCCATTATCTATCTTCTGGAATTAAGCTCTTAGGGAAGTTATATGGAGGGGCTTTCCCCAGGAAGCAGCTTCACCTTTCACACACCCAGCTCCGAGAATGGGATGACGGGAGATTCCATGTAGGGGAGGAAGGTCCCTATCGCCTCCACCAACTGTAATTCAGATTTCCTCCTGGAGGGGTGAGTGGTTCAAGAGATTATAACGCTGCTGTTAGGGTGCTAGCACTGGGCCTGGGCTCGTTGCTCTTGGAGAGGAAAATTGCCAACACCAGAGGGGAGTACATTAGCACCTGTTTAGGGATCACAGTGGTTTCTGGTTTGCACCTGCCAGCGTCCCCAGTCCAGTTGCTCCTAAGATGGGAGACAACCCAACGAGCAATGAGGGCAGTGGCCCTCAAAGTGTTCCCCGCACCAGCAGCATGCCCACAACTCGGGAACTTTTTAGAAATGCACATTTCAATCCCCAGCCCAGACTTACTGCATCAGCCATCTGTGTTTTAACAAGACTCCAGGTAATTTTGCTGTGTGCTCAGGTGTGACAATCACTGTGCCCATGGCACAAAGTTGATTTTAAGTGGTCTGTGGTCACTGTTAGAAACCATTGATTTACTTGGAGGAGGAAAGTAATTGCCTTTTCAAACGCATTTCAGACACTCTGATTACACAGGGAGAAAATCACGCCGACTGCCAATGTATCTGTGTTCTGATACTTGCATATTTCCTTTACAAGGAGACAGAGTAGCCCCAGGCACAGAGCCTTTGGCAGAGATATGCACCTAGAACCCACTAACACTTAATTTTTGTTGTGTTTATTTTATGATGACTTTCTATTTATGAGAAAGGAAACTAGTTTTTTTATTTAAGGTGATGATGTAAAGTTTATTTTAAAAGTAAATTCATTTTAGGTCTTAAGTCAATTTCCAAACGATATTCTAGAGGAAAGAGTAAAGACGGCATGTGGTTTGTCAAGAATCCCGAGGGTGGGACAAAACTGCCTGACATTCAGAGGACACCATGCTGGGACACATCCTTGGGTGAGTTGAAGAAAAGTGGGGGTGGGGAAGCAAACAAAGTAAGTTAGCTAAAATATAAATAAAAGAAATACCAAATATCAACACCATGAAAAGTGTCACTTTGCACGAGGAAAAGAGAAAACTAAACTAAGCCTCATTTGAAGCTGAACTCTGAGTTATTTTCAAACGGAATTTAATCAGATAAGTGCCTATTCTTGGGAATTTGGCTCCTATACCCCCCCAGCTGGCTGTCAGTCTGGGGAGGGGGAGGGCCATAACATTTCATTTGACATTCAAGGCTTGAACTCAACTCCACTCCACAATCTTTAACTAGACATTCTTTTGAATTGTTGTTCAAGTTACCTATGAAATATCTCTTCTAAGAAGGAATTTTTGATTTGGCTTTCTAAGGAACTGTTTTCTTTATGACAAATTTGAAATAAAACGTCAGCACATGTCCACAAGCAATTACCTGAGAGGTTGCTCAGCACCAGGAACCAATTAGATACTATGGCTGTGGGCCTATTTTGAAAGATTGAAAGATTGATAGATCTTGAAGATTGAAAGATTGAAAGAATGATAAGATCTGCTGTTGGCAATGGTGTGTGACCAACATGCCATTACAGAAATTGCAACATGTATTACAGACCTTTAAAAATGGACAACTTCTGGGGCACCTGGGTGGCTGAATCAGTTAAGTGTCCGATTTTGCTCAGGTCATGATCTCACGGTCCGTGAGTTCGAGCCCCACTTGGGGCTCTGTGCTGACAGCTCAGAGCCTGGAGCCTGCTTCGGATTCTGTGTCTCCCTCTCTCTCTGCCCCTCCCCACTTGCACTCTGTCTTTCTCTCTCTCTCAAAACTAAATAAACATTAAAAAAAAAATGGACAACTTCTGGGAGGATGGCAGAGTAAAAGGATCCTACTAGATCCTATCATCTATTCCAATAGACACACTGAGACAACAGGCAGATTAGTGCAAGGAACTCTGAAAACAACCTGACGACTGGCAGAACAGACTTTCCACAGATAAGTGTAGAGAGGAGGCCGCAACAAAACGGGTAGGAGGGGCAGAGACATGGCTGAGAACCAACACCCCCCAGCAGGACTAACCACAAACAGGAAAGATACCACAAGCCAGAGAAGTTAGCACTGAGAGAGGATCAGACGCCACCCTAGGCATGGGTGACCTGCATTGGGAAGACAGGTTCTCATAACATCTGGCTTCGAAAACCAGTGAGGCTTAACTTTTTGAATTTTTACAATAATCAGGGCTTAACTCTGGGTACTTTAAAAACCATCCGGACTTAACACTGGGAGAGCTGGAAGGCAGGAGGAAACTGACACCCCACCCTTAAAGAGCCTGCATAACAACCCCACTGAGAAATAGCATAGAAGCAGCTGTTTGAAAAGCACCTGGGGTATATGTGAAGATTTATTTACTAACCTCAGAATGTGCGCTGGAAGGCTTGTCCAAGAACAGAAGGGCTGGCACACACCTCCCCCCTCTCCACCACCCAGCCGAGATATCAGGACACTTTCAGAACCAGCAGGAACACTCTCCACCAGGCTCTCCAACACCTAGCACCGTGCGCCCCACCCACGTTCTCCTGCAGAACCACCCCATCCAGCTTGTCCCACTCGGCAGCGCAGCGGGAGTCTCTCCAAGGCGCTCCTGCCCCAGAGAGGGGAAGACAACCACACCTGCGGTCCCAGCAGCCAAACTCGCAGGCCACGAAACAACTCTCAATAAATTAAAAAAGATTGATACCAGATCATGCATCTTTCTGACCACAGCGGCATGAAACTAGAAGTCAATCACAAGAAAAAATGTGCAAAGAACACAAATGCACGGAGGGTAAGTAAAATGCTACTAAACAATGAATAGGTCAACCAAGAAATCAAAGAGGAAATCAAAAATTAAAAATAGAATTACCGTCTGATTCAGTAATTCCACTGCTGGGTATTTACCTAAAGAAAATAAAAACACTAATTTGAAAAGATATTTGCACCCCTATGTTTATTGCAGCATTCTTTACAATAGCCAAATTATGGAAGCAACATAGACCCAAGGGCCCATTGATAGATGGATAAAGAAGATATGGTATAGATATGCAATGGAATATTACTCAGCCACAAAAAAAGGATGAGATCTTGCCATTTGCAACAACATGGATGTATCTAGAGGGTATAATGCTAAGTGAAATAAGCCAGAGAAAGACAAATGCAATATGATTTCATTAATATGTGGAATTTGAGAAACAAACAAATTAAAAAAGAGACAAATATCAAAACAGACTCTTAACTATAGAGAACAAACTGGTGGTTACCAGAGAGGAGGTGGATGGGAGGATGGGTGAAATAGGTGTTGGGGGGCATCTGGGTGGCTCAGTCAGTTAAGCACCTTGACTTCAGCTCAGGTCATGATCTCTAGGTTGGTGAATTGGAGCCCTACAGCAGGCTCTCTACTGTCAGCACAGAGCCTGCTTCAGATCTTCTGTCTCTCTCTCTCTGCCCCTCCCTCACTTACTCTCTCTCTCTCAAAAATAAATAAACATTAAAAAAAATACGTGGTGGGGATTAAGGAGAGCACTTGTGATGAGTATCAGGTGTTGCATGGAAGTGTTTGTTCACCATATTCTACACGTGAAAGTAATACAACCTTGTATGTTAATTACACCTCAATAAAAAAAGAAAGCAAAGAAAATAGACATATCCCTTGACCAGCGATTTCATTCTAGGAATTTGCCCAAAGGACATAACTAGACATGTACTCAAAGATGCTTGTACAAGGATGCATTACTATTATTTTTCAAAGAAAAAAAACATAAAACTATATAAATGTCCAAAAGCTGAGCTAGGTCAAGACAAATTTGGTGACTTCTTGAGAAGAATATTAAGCAGTCATCATAACAAAGGAAATTTTCAACAGAACTGTATTTTTACTAAGTGTGACTAAACTACCAAATAATCTACATAGGGAGGCATTGGACTTGGGGTCCGCCACCCATTATTGACTTTAGATTATTTCCTTTATTCACCAAGTACGTTAGAGCATCTTACAAGCACCAGAGGACCGTCCCAGGCTCTGAGGTTATAGCGATGAATTGAAATGAGCATTTCTGAGATAACTCTGTACAAAGCGCTACGAGGGACACATTCAGGATGTGGTGGGAGGATGTATAAGGGGATGAGCTCACCTTGGAACACTCAGCAAAGTGCACCCAGGAAGCAGGACACCCCACAGAAGCCAGCACGCAGTAGGCGTGCAATAGCCTTTGACTGGCTGACATTGTTCACGGGTGTGAAAATAAAATAAACCTCATTTAAAACCAAGTTGGGGAGCTCTGAAGGGGATCTCTCATGCAGGTACCGCTCCGTGCAGCCTGTATAACCAGCAGGAAGAAGGAAGACCATTCTTACCTTGACAGGAGAGGACATTTTTCACATCAGAATGTCACTGCCTGCTTTTAAGAAAAAGAAGGAAGATCCTTCCGGGCCTATGAGCACTAACTACCACTTGCAGCCAGTGAGAAACCGCCACAAGCTCCAACTCTTGCTCTGCGCCAGCGAACTTGTATTCAAAACAACCCTCCCTGATTTCCTCCTAAAAGCTAATAGAAGCTGATCTTCCCTTCCCTTTATCTCTGGACTTGTCTGTCATCCACCATAGTTTCCAATTCTTCTGTTATTCTCCCATAAACTTTTTTGCTGGTAAAATAAATGGCTATTTTATTTTTAAGGTTGACAGGTACAAATATCCCCATTTCTGCTCCACCCCGGGGGAGCTGCTGCCTCTCAGGGCAGGACCGGAAACCAGTGTCCCCTCTGACCTTCTGTCCCGGTGTGGGGCCTGCCTCTCCAGGAGCACTCCTTCCTGTATGGAGACTTCTTTCCCAGTGCCCCTGCTTCCTCTCCCCAGAAGAGAGAGGAGAGATTTAAGTCTCTGTAAATCGTAGGGATGGAGGGGGGGAGGTGCACAGTAATCTCTGCAGAACTTCTTTCTGGAAGCAATCTTGTCTTGCTGAGTCAAGCTCCCTAGTAATAATCTGCCTGTAAGTATTTGTAGTTCTTTGAAAAACATTTCCACATTTCCCAATAATGCTTCTTAGAGGGTTAAGTAAATGCGTAGTTTTGTGAACTGGAAAGCTACCAGTGGGGCATAATCTCTGGGATCCTTTTCTCCTATGAGAAAAACTTAACTTTTGGTGGAAATATCCCAATGTGCTCTTAGAGCTGGGCTCCCAGGGTGGTGTCCCCACATGGACCCAACCTAGAGTGGTGAGGAAGGTAGTTTTCCAACACCCCATGTCAGAGAATTAAAAATGAACTGGATGGTACTTTACAGTCACTAGGAATGCTATAATAATAATAATAATAATAATAATAATAAGCAGATTAATTGCAAGTGTTGGTGAAGATGTGAAATCAGAGCCCTCATACTGCTGGTGGAAATGCAAACTTGGTGTAGCCACTTTGGAAAACAGTTTGGTGATTCCTCAAAATTAGACATAGAGTTATCATGTGACCCAGTGATTCTACTTCTAGGTGTCTTCCTAAGAGAAATGAAAATATGTCTACATAAAAACATATACATGAGTGTCCATTATTCATAATAGCCAAAAGATAGAAAGAACCCAATGTCTATCAGCTAATGAACAAAATTGGTATTTCCATACAATGGACTATTATTCTGCCATAAAAAAAAGAAGTACTGATACTCGCTACAATGTGGATGAAGCTTGAAAATATTTTGCCAAGAAAAGCAAGCCAGTCACAAAAGACCACATTTCAGATGCTTCCACTTATGTTAAATGTCCAGAACGTGTAAATCTATGGAGACTCAAAGTGGATTAGTTGCGGCCTAGGGCTGTGGGGGAGGTGAGAGGATTGGGAGATGACAGCTGAGAAAGTGCAGGTTTCCTTCTGGGTTGACAGAAATGTTCTAAAATTGGTTGTAGCGATGCATTGAATGAAATGAGTGAATTGTAGAGTATGTGATTTATATCTCAATAAAGCTGCTACTAAAAAATGAAAGAGGAGGAGGAGGGGTAGAGGAAGGGGAAGTGAGCAGGGATAGGGAGGTGAGTGGGGGGGAGTAGCTCAGTTAGTTAAACATTGGGCTCAGGTCATGATTCACAGTTGGTGGGTCAAATCCCGTGTTGGGCTCTGTGCTGACAGGTTGGAGCCTGGAGCCTGCTTCAGATACTGTTTCCCTCCCTCTCTGCCCCTCCCCCTCTTGTGTGTGTGCTCTCTCTCAAAGGTAATAAATAAACCAGGACACCTGGGTAGCTCAGTCGGTGGATCATCCGACTTCAGCTTAGATCATGATCTCACAGTTTGTGGGTTCAAGCCCCATGTCGGGCTCTGTGCTGAACACTTGCTCAGAGACTGGAGCCTGCTTCAGATTCTGTGTCTCCTTCTCTCTCTGCCCCTCCCCTGCTCACGCTCTGTCTTACTCTGTCTGTCAAAAATAAATAAATGTAAAACAAACAAACATTTAGAAAAAAGTGAGCTGGGATGGATTAGGTAGAAACCACTTTAGGACACTTTTAGAGAGGACTGTCTTAAAGGACATTTTTACTGACAGATAACCTTTTTTGTAATGACCACAATTCTATAGAGTTCAGAAGAGCTATAGAAATATAGCTATTAATGTTAATAACTTGCATTAAAAAAGCACCTACCACATGCCACCATTCTACACACTTTACACTTATTAACTCGAAACCATGAAGTAGATTTACTATCACAGCATAGGTAGGACTGTGACTTAGATCAAGCTTAGCAAATACTTTCTATAAAGAGCTAGATAGTAAGTAATATAGGCTTTGTGGGCCAAGAGGTAAGATTGAGGATATTATGTAGACATTTGTAGAGGAAAGAAAACAAATTTCCAAAATAAATTTTATTGATAAAATGTAAAATATAATAATAATTGAGCACAATTTTTGGTAATACTGGTTTACTAATAGAA
Organism: Prionailurus viverrinus; assembly: GCF_022837055.1. Classification (NCBI taxonomy): domain Eukaryota; kingdom Metazoa; phylum Chordata; class Mammalia; order Carnivora; family Felidae; genus Prionailurus; species Prionailurus viverrinus. The sequence continues at coordinate 89,109,712 of NC_062569.1, read as the reverse complement.
GAATGGAATTCTTTTTTTTTTAGCAATCAATTTCCAGTTTGTTTTTTTTTAATGTATGAAATTTATTGTCAAATTGGTTTCCATACAACACCCAGTGCTCATCCCAAAAGATGCCCTCTTCAATACCCATCACCTACCCTCCTCTCCCTCCCACCCCCCATCAACCCTCAGTTTGTTCTCAGTTTTTAAGAGTCTTTTATGCTTTGGCTCTCTCCCATTCTAACCTTTTTTTTTTTCTCTCCCCTCCCCCATGGGTTTCTGTTAAGTTTCTCAGGATCCACATAAGAGTGAAAACATATGGTATCTGTCTTTCTCTGTATGGCTTATTTCACTTAGCATCACACTCTCCAGTTCCACCCACGTTGCTACAAAGGGCTATATTTCATTCTTTCTCATTGCCACGTAGTACTCCATTGTGTATATAAACCACAATTTCTTTATCCATTCATCAGTTGATGGACATGTAGGTTCTTTACACATTTGGCTATTGTTGAGAGTGCTGCTATAAACATTGGGATACAGGTGCCCCTATCCATCAGTACTCCTGTATCCCTTGGGTAAATTCCTAGCAGTGCTATTGCTGGGTCATAGGGTAGGTCTATTTTTAATTTTTTGAGGAACCTCCACACTGTTTTCCAGAGTGGCTGCACCAGTTTGCATTCCCACCAACAGTGCAAGAGGGTTCCCGTTTCTCCACATCCTCTCCAGCATCTATAGTCTCCTGATTTGTTCATTTTGGCCACTCTGACTGGCATGAGGTGATATCTGAGTGTGGTTTTGATTTGTGTTTCCCTGAGGAGGAGGGACGTTGAGCATCTTTTCATGTGCCTGTTGGCCATCGGATGTCTTCTTTAGAGAAGTGTCTATTCATGTTTTCTGCCCATTTCTTCACTGGATTATTTGTTTTTCGGGTGTGGAGTTTGGTGAGCTCATTATAGATTTTGGATACTAGCCCTTTATCTGATATGTCATTTGCAAATATCTTTTCCCATTCCGTTGGTTGCCTTTTAGTTTTGTTGATTGTTTCCTTTGCTGTGCAGACGCTTTTTATCTTCATGAGGTCCCAATAGTTCATTTTTGGTTTTAATTCCCTTGCCTTTGGGGATGTGTCAAGTAAGAAATTGCTGTGGCAGAGGTCAGAGAGGTCTTTTCCTGCTTTCTCCTCTAGGGTTTTGATGGTTTTCTGTCTCACGTTCAGGTCCTTTATCCATTTTGAGTTTATTTTTGTGAATGGTGTAAGAAAGTGGTCTAGTTTCATCCTTCTGCATGTTGCTGTCCAGTTCTCCCAGCACCACTTGTTAAAGAGACTTTTTTCCATTGAATATTCTTTCCTGCTTTGTCAAAGATTAGTTGGCCATACTTTTGTGGATCTAGTTCCAGGGTTTCTATTCTATTCCATTGGTCTATGTGTCTGTTTTTGTGCCAATACCATGCTGTCTTGATGATTACAGCTTTGTACTAGAGGCTAAAGTCTGGGATTGTGATGCCTCATGCTTTGGTCTTCTTCTTCAAAATTACTTTGGCTATTCGGGGCCTTTTGTGGTTCCATATGAATTTTAGGATTACTTGTTCTAGCTTTGAGAAGAATGCTGGTGCAATTTTGATTGGGATTGCATTGAATGTGTAGATAGCTTTGGGTAGTATTGACATTTTAACAATATTTATTCTTCCAACCCATGAGCACGGAATGCTTTTCCATTTCTTTATATCTTTTTCAATTTCCTTCATAAGCTTTCTATAGCTTTCAGCATACAGATCTTTTACATCTTTGGTTAGATTTATTCCTAGGTATTTTATGCTTCTTGGTGCAATTGTGAATGGGATCAGTTTCTTTATTTGTCTTTCTGTTCCTTCATTATTAGTGTATAAGAATGCAATTGATTTCTGTACATTGATTTTGTATCCTGCGACTTTGCTGAATTCATGTATCAGTTCTAGCAGACTTTTGGTCGAGTCTATTGGATTTTCCATGTATAATATCATGTCATCTGCAAAAAAGTGAAAGCTTGGGGCGCCTGGGTGGCGCAGTCGGTTAAGCGTCCGACTTCAGCCAGGTCACGATCTCGCGGTCCGTGAGTTCGAGCCCCGCGTCAGGCTCTGGGCTGATGGTTCAGAGCCTGGAGCCTGTTTCCGATTCTGTGTCTCCCTCTCTCTCTGCCCCTCCCCCGTTCATGCTCTGTCTCTCTCTGTCCCAAAAATAAAATAAAACGTTGAAAAAAAATTTAAAAAAAAAAAGTGAAAGCTTGACTTCATCTTTGCCAATTTTGATGCCTTTGATTTCCCTTTGTTGTCTGATTGCTGACGCTAGCACTTCCAACACTATGTTAAACAGCAGCCGTGAGAGTGGACATCCCTGTCGTGTTCCTGATCTCAGGGGGAAAGCTCTCAGTTCTTGCCCACTGAGGATGATATTAGCTGTGGGCTTTTCATAAATGGCTTCTATGATGTTTAAGTATGTTCCTTCTATCCCGACTTTCTCGAGGGTTTTTATTAAGAAAGGATGCTGAATTTTGTCAAATGCTTTTTCTGCATTGATTGACAGGATCATATGGTTCTTATCTTTTCTTTCATTAATGTGATGTATATCGTTGATTGATTTGCGAATGTTGAACCAGCCCTGCATCCCAGGAATGAATGCCACTTGATCATGGTGAAGAATTCTTTTTATAAGCTGTTGAATTCGATTTGCTAGTATCTTATTGAGAATTTTTGCATCCATATTCATCAGGGATATTGGCCTGTAGTTCTCTTTTTTTACTGGGTCTCTGGTTTAGGAATCGAAGTAATACTGGCTTCATAGAATGAGTCTGGAAGTTTTCCTTCTCTTTCTATTTTTTGGAATAGCTTGAGAAGGATAGGTATTATCTCTGCTTTAAATGTCTGGTAGAATTCCCCAGGGAAGCCATCTGGTCCTGGACTCTTATTTGTTGGGAGATTTTTGATAACTGATTCAATTTCTTTGCTGGTTATAGGTCTGTTCAAGCTTTCTATTTCCTCCTGATTGAGTTTTGGAAGTGTGTGGGTGTTTAGGAATTTGTCCATTTCTTCCAGGTTTTCCAGTTTGTTGGCATATAATTTTTCATAGTATTCCCTGATAATTGCTTGTATTTCTGAGGGATTGGTTGTAATAACTCCATTTTCATTCATGATTTTATCTATTTGGGTCATCTCCCTTTTCTTTTTGAGAAGCATGGCTAGAGGTTTATCAATTTTGTTTATTTTTTCAAAAAACCAACTCTTGGTTTCGTTGATCTGCTCTACAGTTTTTTTAGATTCTATATTGTTTATTTCTGCTCTGATCTTTATTATTTCCCTTCTTCTGCTGGGTTTTGGGTGTCTTTGCTCCTCTGCTTCTATTTCCTTTAGGTGTGCTGTTAGATTTTGTATTTGGGATTTTTCTTGTTTCTTGAGATAGGCCTGGATGGCAATGTATTTTCCTCTCAGGACTGCCTTCGCTGCATCCAAAAGCGTTTGGATTGTTGTATTTTCATTTTCATTTGTTTCCATATATTTTTTAATTTCTTCTCTAATTGCCTGGTTGACCCATTCATCTTTACTAGGGTGTTCTTTAACTTCCATGCTTTTGGAGGTTTTCCAGACTTTTTCCTGTGGTTGATTTCAAGCTTCATAGCATTGTGGTCTGAAAGTATGCATGGTATGATCTTAATTCTTGTATACTTATGAAGGGCTGTTTTGTGACCCAGCATGTGATCTGTATTGGCAAATGTTCCATGTGCACTCGAGAAGAAAGTATATTCTATTGCTTTGGGATGCAGAGTTCTAAATATATGTCAAGTCCATCTGATCCAATTTATCATTCAGGGCCCTTGTTTCTTTATTGACCTTGTGTCTAGATGATCTATCCATTGTTGTAAGTGGGGTATTAAAGTCCCCTGCAATTACCACATTCTTGTCAATAAGGTTGCTTATGTTTGTAATTGTTTTATATATTTGGGGGCTCCCATATTCGGCACATAGAATTTATATTTGTTAGTTCTTCTTGATGGATAGACCCTGTAATTATTATATAATGCCCTTCTTCATCTCTCGTTACAGCCTTTAATTTAAAGTCTAGTTTGTCTGATATAAGTATGGCTACCCCAGCTTTCTTTTGACTTCCAGTAGCATGATAAATAGTTCTCCATCCCCTCACTTTCAATCTAAAGGTGTCCTCAGGTCTAAAATGAGTCTCTTGTAGACAGCAAATAGATGGGTCTTGTTTTTTTATCCATTCTGATACCCTACATCTTTTGATTGGCACATTTAGTCCATTTACAATTACAATCAGTGTTATAGAAAGATATGGGTTTAGAGTCATTGTGATGTCTGTAGGTTTCACACTTGTAGTGATGTCTCTGGTACTTTGTCTCACAGGATCCCCCTTAGGATCTCTTGTAGGGCTGGTTTAGTGGTGATGAATTCCTTCAGTTTTTGTTTGTTTAGGAAGACCTTTATCTCTTCTTCTATTCTAAATGACAGATTTGCTGGATAAAGGATTCTCGGCTGCTTATTTTTTCTGTTGATCACATTGAAGATTTCCTGCCATTCCTTTCTGGCCTGCCAAGTTTCAGTAGAGAGATCTGTCACTAGTCTTATCAGTCTCCCTTTATATGTTAGAGCATGTTTATCCCTAGCTGCTTTCAGAATTTTCTCTTTATCCTTGTATTTTGCCAGTTTCACTATGATATGTCATGCAGAAGATCGATTCAAGTTACATCTGAAGGGAGTTCTCTGTGCTTGGATTTCAATGCTTTTTTCCTTCCCCAGATCAGGGAAGTTCTCAGCTATTATTTCTTCAAGTACACCTTCAGCACCTTTCCCTCTCTCTTCCTCCTCTGGAATACCAATTATGCGTAGATTATTTCTCTTTAGTGCATCACTTAATTCTCTAATTTTCCCCTCATACTCCTGGATTTTTTTATCTCTCTTTTTCTCAGCTTCTTCTTTTTCCATAATTTTATCTTCTAGTTCACCTATTCTCTCCTCTGCCTCTTCAATCTGAGCTGTGGTTGTCTCCATTTTATTTTGCAGCTCATTCATAGCATTTTTAAGCTCCTCCTGGCTGTTCCTGAGTCCCTTGATCTCTGTAGCAATAGATTCTCTGCTGTCCTCTATACTGTTTTCAAGCCCAGTGCTTAATTTTATGACTATTATTCTAAATTCACTTTCTGTTATATTGTTTAAATCCTTTTTGATCAGTTCATTAGCTGTCGTTACTTCCTGGAGATTCTTTTGAGGGGAATTCTTCCATTTCATCATTTTTGATAGTCCCTGGAGTGGTGCGGACCTGCAGGGCACTTCCCCTGTGCTGTCTTGAATAACTTGTGTTGGTGTGCGGGGCCGCAGTCAGACCCGATGTCTGCCCCCAACCCACCGCTGGGGCCGCAGTCAGACTGATGTGTGCCTTCTCTTCCCCTCTCCTGGGGGCGGGATTCACTGTGAGGTGGCGTGGCCCGTCTGGGCTACTTGCACACTGCCAGGCTTGTGGTGCTGAGGATCTGGCGTATTAGTTGGGGTGGATCAGCAAGGTGCACGGAGGTGGGAGGGGCAGGCTCAACTTGCTTTTCCTTTGGTGATCTGCTTTGGGAGGGGCCCTGTGGCACCGGGAGGGGCCCTGTGGCACCGGGAGGGAGTCAGACCCGCCACCAGAGGGACGGATCCACAGAAGCACAGCATTGGGTGTTTGCGTGGTGCAAGCAAGTTCCCTGACAGGAACTGGTTCCCTTTGGGATTTTGGCTGGGGGATGGGCGAGGGAGATGGTGCTGGCAAGCACCTTTGTTCCCTGCCAAGCTGCGCTCTGTCATCTGGGGCTCAACAACTCTCCCTCCTGTTGTTCTCCAGCCCTCCCGCTCTCCGAGCAGAGCTGTTAGCTTATAATATTCCAGATGTTAAGTCCTGCTTGCTGTCCGAACACAGTCCATCTGGCCCCTCCACTTTTGCAAGCCAGACTCGGGGGCTTTGCTTTGCCGGCTGTCCCTCCACCCCGGCTCCCTCCCGCCAGTCCGCGTAGTGTACACTGCCTCTCCGCCCTTCCTACCCTCTTACGTGGGCCTCTCATCTATGCTTGGCTCCAGAGAATCCGTTCTGCTGGTCTTCTGGAAGTTTTCTGGGTTATTTATGCAGGTGTGGGTGGAATCTAAGTGATCCGCAGGACGCCGTGAGCCCAGCATCCTCCTATGCTGCCATCTTCAAGCCATTCCAAGAATGGAACTCTTTAGTGGGGATAATATTTTGCTTAATTGAGGTTCAAAACTAGGTTCCCGATCATCAAAAATCATCACAAATGTTCAACTGTTCATGCTGATTTATAATGAAATTTTATGTATTTCATTTTTAAAATGTCTGTCCACATAGATAGTTCTGCCAAATGCTGGTATCAGTCCATGAACATGTAATTTTAATTATGTATATTTGTTGCTTGAAAGGCAGTTATAGAATTCTTTTTTTTTTTAATGCTTATTTATTTATTTTGAGAGAGTGCAAGCGGGGCAGGGGCAGAGAGAGAGAGGGAGACACAGAATCTGAAGCAGGCTCCAAGCTGTCAGCACAGAGCCTGACATGAGGCTTGAACCTGAACCGCAAGATCATGACCTGAGCTGAAGTTGGCTGCTTAACCAATGGAGCTACCCAGGCGCCCCAGGCAGTTATGGTTATTAAATTCTTCTTTTGGTGGTTGCCTTTTAGCATGTCATTATATTACAAATTAATCACTTCCAACTGAAACTTAAGTAAATGCTCTCCTTGATTACATAGTAAAACAGATTTGGGGATATGGAAATTTTCTTCACACTTGCGCTGAAGTATGAAAAACACTGCTGGAACTGTAGTTTAAGTTCAAAAACTATGTCAGCCGCAGATCTGTATGGGAAGGAAGATCTTGCTTCTCATTTTAATTTTTGACCACACGTGGAAAGTATAGAAAGCAGCTTGACATTCCTTGGGAATTACACAATGTTAGTTGTTAAAAGGACTTTACCACCATACAAAATTTGCGTGTTAGGGCTGTTTTGCCTTGTAATTTTAAGTTGAATTCATCAGAAACCATTATTAGGTTTTCAGCAAAAGAGAACTTCAAAAGCCATTCTCCTTTGATGAACAGTGGTTGAGTGGTTCATCTCACTCAGAAGGATTTTAATCTCAGCCCTGTGCTCAAAAACTTGCAATAAAACTTTGCAACTGCTAAGCCATCAAATTGCTTTACGGTAGGATAAGTCAGGATACTAGCCAGCTTCTATATCTGATAAAATGTACAGAACCGCAGTGCCGAGCTGGCTCAGTTGGTAGAGCATATGCTACTCTTGATCTCAGGGCTGTGAATTCGAGCCCTACGTTGCTTGTAGACATTACTTAAAAATTAAAAAAAAAAAGCTTTAAGAAAGTAAATTCACAGAACCAATGATGATTAAGTCAACTGACAATGAAATGAAGTTCACCACTGACGCTACTGGTTTTGTAACACATATTTCAATATTTTCCACAGAATACTCATGAATAATGTGATGAATTATCGTAAGCTTTATTTTTTTAAAAGCTTTTTAAATCTTTTTTTTTTTATTTTTGAGAGAGAGAGAGAGACACAGAGTGGGGCGGGGGGGGGAGAACAGAGAGAGAGGGAGACACAGAATCTGAAGCAGGCTCCAGGCTCCGAGCTGTCAGCACAGAGCCCGATGTGGGGCTCAAACTGTGAGATTATGACCTGAGCCGAAGTCAGACACTTAACTCACTGAGCCACCCAGGTGCCCCTATTTTCTTTTTTAACTAACCTCTACCCCCAACGTGGGGCTCAACTCACAACCCCAAAATTGAGAGTCACATGCTCTATTGACTGAGCCAGCCCTGCATCCCTTATTACCATAAGCTTTCTGGATGAATCCAATCATAGCTTTTTCTGCTCCATGTGTTTCTGCTACCCTCACTTGTAACACATCTTAGCTGATTCTACTTCAGTTTAACGTTTTTTTGTGTTTTTTTTTTTTATTTTGGGACAGAGAGAGACAGAGCATGAACGGGGGAGGGGCAGAGAGAGAGGGAGACACAGAATCGGAAACAGGCTCCAGGCTCCGAGCCATCAGCCCAGAGCCTGATGCGGGGCTCGAACTCACGGACCGCGAGATCGTGACCTGGCTGAAGTCAGACGCTTAACCGACTGCGCCACCCAGGCGCCCCTCTACTTCAGTTTATAGTGAAACGATGGTTTCTCAATTTCTTTGAAAATATTCTTAAAAAAACACACAGCTTTATTGAGACTTAATTCACACATCATACAATTCACCCATTTAAAGTGTGTAATTACATTTTGAAAATATTCTTTCCTATAGTTGTTCCACAGAGACGTACCATGGAGGCTAATTCCTCAGTCACTTCCAACTTGTCACTGACTCCTTGAATAAACCACCACTGAATAGTACTGGTAACATTTATCAACTCGTCAAGAGCCAGGGAAATCCACTCAGAGCTATTTGTTAATTGACTATTGGTACTCTTCTCAGTGTTCTCAATTCTCTGAAAGACCATTTGTTCTTGCCAAAACAATCTGAAACAAGTTTCTTTCCTCTGGACACATTTCTTTGGCTGATGCGATCAAACACAATTTAATTAACTCATCCCTAAATGACTTTCCTTGCTTAGGCAACAAGTGAGCCACTTGGAAACTTGCTTTGATTGTGGGCCTCACTTTCATTACTTAATTGGATGAAGAAATTCTGCTGCAATGAAATATTCCACCTAAAATTTTCTGGCTTTCTGATGGTTACTTTCCTGTGAGTTGGGAATATTGTGATATGCTTTTAGTACGGTAATATGACATAATCTATTGTTTTAGCCCACGTATAGATTCACTGCATAATAAATAATGTTTGCCATCTAATTTGGTAACAAAATAATCCATGCTGTGATTTAAAAGCATGATATTTAAAGTCCATTTTTCTCTTCTTGTTTTGATGTGATGAGTACGCCTTGGTAATTTTAAGAAGAAAAAAATGTCCTGTTAAGGCCATACACGTGGCATTTGAAACACTGTTGAGTTACGACTACATCACTGCAATGTGTGGGGAGCTCTGGGGAGCAGTGTGAAATAGAGAGAGTATCTCACATAATCTCTGTCTTGACTACTGGACTCTGCCATTGTAGCGTGAAAGCAGCTAGAGACAATATGCAGGCCCATGTGTGTGGCTGTGTTCCAAGAAGATTTCACTTGCGGACACTGAAATTTAGATTCTACCTAATTTTCACATTTTATAAAGTATGATTTTTTTAAGTGATTAACAAAATATAAAAATCAATCGTAGCTTGTCGGTCCTGCAAAAACAGGCAGCTGGCTGAATTTGACACACAGGATGTAGTTTGCTGACCCCATTCCAGAGTGCAATCAGCCCAGTAGGGTTAGGGCCTGCCTCATCAGGGAAGGAGCTCATCCCTGTCTAAAAGCTTTTGGAAGATCGACAGAGGCATTGGTGTTTTTAACCTCTCTGAAGGACCACAAGCCTTCCCCTCCATGAGAATGTCACAAACCACCATCTTCCAGAGCTCTCTGCAGGGACTCTGAGTTGAATAATACAACACATCCATTGTCTCCTTTACCTCAACCCTGAGAAGTCAGTTCAATGGACAAGTTTTTACAGACTAAAAACCTAGGTCTTAGAGAAGTTAAGTAACAAGGGGATGTGTGCCAGACCTGGGACCATGTTCCAGCTTTCAAAGGCCATGCTCTACTCCCCATGACCCACTGTTTCTGTTTCATCCTGCCCCTGTTCTCCAACCAGGCCATCTCACAGAATCACTGAAAACTTCTGCCTCCATTATGGAGTTCTGCCATGTCATTCAGCATAGGTGGGCTTGCTGGCCTTGCCCTCTCCCTTATGCTCATGGAGCTCACATGTTTTCATGACATGTGCCCTAGAAGTCATAATATATTGGATGTCTAGACCCTGGACTCTTATCTCAACCATCCCATGGACCAGTTATGCAAACTTTGGAAATCTGCCCTTCTCTGATCTTCAGTTTCCTTATCTGAAAAATTGGAGTGGGGGGAGGAGGGTGGATCAATACCATCATTTCCTGAGCTCTTCATCAGTTTTAACTTTTCATGAGTCAGCTGACTCCCTGCCTTGTTTTATTACCCACATGTTGCCACATCCCTTTATAGTAAGCGTTGTAGAAAGTTACTATGCTGATAAACCCAGAGAGGCAAGGACCCTGAACCTTGCTTTAAGGTATGTGACGCAAGAGTCTATTAATAATCATGGCACCTCTGAAATGCCAACTGGTTGGCACATGCACAACAAGGACGCTTCAGAACAAATTAACTGAACAAAGAGACCAACTTGATCTTCGGCCAAATGCACAAACTAAAGAGGGTAGAGGATGGGGAATAAAGGAGTGAGGGCAGCTGAAGTGACAGCCACTGCTGCCCATCTCTATCAAGCATCTATCATGTGTGTATTGGATAGAAGACAAAGAGATAAATAAGACTGACGTCCTTGCCCTTGAGGAGTTCACAGTCCAGTGGGTGGTAACCAAAGAGCTAATAATAGAAACTGAGGAAGAATAGGAATGTAGGAGTAATCGCAATCAAGTTAGGGAGCCTTTTGACTGACCTGCCTCTGTAGAGAAATAGGCTGAGAAAGCTTATTTTATTGTGATGTCTATCAGGGAACAGAGAGCCTCGGGGGACACTAACAGCCTCAGAGTTTCATTTTTCCTGAAGGTTAACCTGACTTAGTTCTTTGGGTACAAGTGTAGTGTTGGCTGGCAAAGGAGTAAGAAAGACATCCCTCTCAATGTTTTTTTTCTTTTGTATTATTTCCTTAGTACAAATTCCAGGGAGTAAAATTACTAATTCAAGAGATAAAAAGTTTAAAGCTTTTAGAAACGGTTGCCAAATTATCTTCTTAAAAATTTATATTAACTTACACCCTTGAGGTTTTCCTCTCATTCATTAGCATGAAGCACTTTCATTTTTAAAAAGTGGGCTTTCTTTCCTACCATGGTAGGTGAAAAGTGATACCTTAGTATTTAAATTTTCATTGATTCGACCACTAGGAAGGTGAACACACCACACATTTGTTATTTGTAATTCCTGTTCATGATTTTCGTCTATTGTTTTAAGAGAAGGGCTATTCGTAGTGTTCTAATTACAGTGTATGAGCTTTTTATATATCTTATGGATTAAAGCTATTAACCGTGGTCGGCCCTTCATTGTCACCCAGGCTTTTCTGCTTCTGAGTTCAGACCCACAGGTTATAACTCAAAGAGAAGTCCTCTGGTGGTAACTTCCCATTCTGATGCTACCTGCCAAAAAAACCCTTAATTCCGGGGCAACATTGGCCCCCTTCTTCCTCCAAAACCCACTGCTGAATTCTCCTACAGGAAAATTATTTTATGTGGAGATTGCTACCACTGCAAGTTCACTGTCATCAACCTCTGTCCAATACCAACTCCATGTCCTGAGTCAGCTTACCCCCACATTCCTAAATGGCTATGTTCTCTCCTCCCCTCCTTTCAGCCCCTCCACCCCCTTGGCCTTCTCTTTCAGGAGGAGACCTTGTCTTCTTTTTCAACTGAAGTATGATTGACATATAACATTGTACTTGTTTTAGGCGTACAACATAATCATTTGATGTGGGTTTATACTGTGAAATGAATACTACAATAAATTTAGTTCACATCTATCCCTAGTTATGAAAAATTTTTTTTCTTGGGATGAGTACTTTTAAGATCTACTCTCTTAGCAATGTTCATGACAATGTCTCTCTTGTTATAAGGTGATTCTCAACTTGTTTTGTGGTTTAGGAATTTCTCAGGAATATGATAACTAATAATGAATTAGTAAGTTGCAGGATACAAAATTAATATACAGAGGGGCGCCTGGATGACGCAGTCGGTTAAGCGTCCGACTTCAGCCAGGTCACGATCTCGCGGTCCGTGAGTTCAAGCCCCGCGTCGGGCTCTGGGCTGATGGCTCAGAGCCTGGAGCCTGTTTCTGATTCTGTGTCTCCCTCTCTCTCTGCCCCTCCCCTGTTCATGCTCTGTCTCTCTCTGTCCCAAAAATAAATAAACGTTGAAAAAAAAATTAAAAAAAAATTAGTATACAGAAATCTGTTGTTTCTATACACTAATTACAAAAGAGAAAAGAAATTAAGAAAACAATTCCATTTATAACTACATTAAAAAGAATAAAATACCTAGGAATAAACTTAACCAAGGAAGTAAAAGACCTACACTCTGAAAACTAGAAGATGGTGATGAAAGAAATTAAAGAGGACACAAATAAATGGAAAGATAGACTGGAGAGATTAATATTGTTAAATGTCCTTACTACCCAAAGCAATCTACAGATTCACTGCAATCCCTATCAAATTACCAATAGTATTTTCAAACACAAATAGAACAAATAATTCTAAAATTTGTATGGAACCACAAAAGACCCTGAATAACCAAAGCAACCTTGGGAAAGAACTCAGCTAGAGGTATCTCAATCCCAGATTTCAAACTATCCTACAAAGATGTAGTAATCAAAAGCAGTATGGTACTGGCACAAAAAGACACACAGATCAGTGGAGCAGAACAGAGAACCCAGAAATAAATCCATGCTTATATAGCCGTTTAGTCTAGGACAAAGGAGGCAAGAATATACAATGGGGAAAAGACCGTCTCTTCAACAAATTGTGTTGGGAAAACTGGACAGCTACATGTGAAAGAAAGAAAATGGGACCAGTTTCTTACACCATACACAAAAATAAACTCAAAATGGATTAAAGACCTCAATGTCTTTAAATGGATTAAAGACCTCTATGAAACCATAGAACTCCTAAAAGAAAACATTGGCAGTAAACTCTTAGACATCAGCCTTGGTAATATCTATATCTATACCTATACCTATACCTATACCTATACCTATACCTATACCTATACCTATACCTATACCTATATCTATATATATTGGCTTTGTTTCCTCAAGCAAGGGCAGCAAAAACAAAATAAACAAATGAGAGTACATAAAATTAAAAAACTTGTGTGCAGTGAAGGAAACCGTCATCAAAATGAAGGGGTAACCTACTGAATAAGAGAAGGTATTTGCAAATGATATATCTGATGGGGGTAATATCCAAAATATATAAAGAAGTCATGCAACTCAACAGCAAAAACAAAATAAGCAACCTGATTAAAAGTTGGACAGAGGACCTGACACATTTTTTCACAGAAGACATATACGTGGCTGACAGACACATGAAAAATGCTCAATATCACTATTCATCAAGGAAATGCAAATTGAAAATGCAATAAGATATCACCTCGCACCAGTCAGAATGGCTAGTATCAAAAAGATAAGAAACAACAAATGCTGATGAGGCTTTAAAGAAAAGGGAACCCTTGTGCACTGTTGGTGGGAATGTAAATTGGTGCAGGTGCTATGGAAAACAGTATGGAGGTTCCTCAAAAAATTAAAAATAGAAACACCATATGATCCAGCAAACCCACTTCTGGGCATTTACCTAAATAAAATGAACACATAAATTCAAAAAGATGTAGGCACCCTTATGTTTATTGCACCATTATTTACCATAGCCAAGATATGGCAGTGATGTAAGTGCCTATTGACACATGAATGGAAAAAGAAGATGTGGTATATATACATAATAGAATATTACTCAGCCCTAAAAAAGAAACCAATCTTGCCATTTGTGATGACATGAATGGACCACAGTAGAAGAAGACCACATTATGCTAAGTGAAATAAGTCAGACAGAGAAAGACAAATACCATACTACTTCACTTACATGTGGAATCTCAAAAACAAAACAAATGAATAAACAAACAAAAGAAACAGACTCATAAATACAAGGAGAATTGGTGGTTGGCAGAGAGGATAGAGGGGGAGGGAGGGGCAAAATAGTTAAAAGGGATTAAGAGGTACAAACTTCCAGTTATAAAATAAATAAGTCAAGGGAATAAAAAGTACAGTATAGGGAAAATAGTCAAAGGTATTGTAATAACTTTGTTTGGTGACAGATAGTAACCATACTTACGGTATTTCGTAATGTATATAAATGTTGACATTTATGTTATATACCTGAAACTAATGTAGTATTGTATGCCGACTATACTTTAATTTTTTAAAACAAAATGAAGAATGGTGTTTCCACTTTTTTTTTAAGAGAGAGAGAGAAAGAGAGAGAAGAGGGACAGAGGGAGAGAGAGAGAATCCCAAGCAGGCTCCACTCTCAGTGTGGAGCCCAATGAGGGGCTCAATCTCATGACCCTGGGATCATGACCTGAGCTGAAACCAAGAGTCTGATGCTCAACCGACTGAACCACCCAGGTGTCCCTACTTTAATTTTTTAGAAAGGGAGGGCAGCAAGGTTTAAAAAAGAAACCATATGAATAATATTTTCCTTTTACTTCAAAATATTTGTAGCATGTTTATAATGGCAATATAATATTCTGTCAGGAGGAAAGTAAACATTTACCAATTTAGTTAGATAATTCTAGACATTTAGGTTGTTTCCAATTGCTCACTTTTATAAAACCTTGATGAACATCTTTTGCACCTAACTCTTTCCGTATATTGAATTATTCCCTAAAAGAAGATTCTCCCCAAGTGGAATTTCTGGGTCGATGGAAATCAAATTTTTATGGCTTAGTAAGTATTGACAGATTTCAAAGGATTTTTTAATTTACTCACCCACCCATAGACTCTTAATGAGAAGGACTTTTTCACCTTATTCTCGTGAGCATTAGGTTTTGCTCATTTAATAGGTGAAAACAGTTTGATTTGAATCATACCAGTCACTAGAGACATAGCTTGATGAATGAAAACACCTTGGTCTTTGGAGCCTGAGAGACGTGTGAGTTCATTTCCAGTTTTGCCAAGTGATATTGGTCAACAAGATACCCAACCCTTCTGAACGTTAAGTTTCCTTGCTTATAACATGCGAGGTATGATATTTAACATGCTCATGGTTGTGAGGATGAAATAAAAACCAATGCAAGATGATTTGTCCCCAGACAGTGCCAGCCTCCCTTCACCTTCAGCAGTATGTGAGAATTAGTATTTTTTATACCATGTGTCTTCTTGCACTTTCTTGTGAATCATCTGTGCATGTCCTTTGTCCATGTACCTATTGGGTTCTTAGTGGGTTTTTTTGTTTTTTTGTTTGTTTTTTAAGTAAGGTCTACAACTAATGTGGGGCTTGGACTCATGCCCCCAAGATCAAGCGTCACATGCCCAATCGACTGAGCCAGCCAGGTGCCCATTTTTTTTTTGTTAAGTAATTTGTAGGAGGTTTGGAGCATCAAGATACATTAACCTTCCTTCCATCATATCTGCTGTAAATCCTTAGTTTATCACTTGCTTTTAATATTTTTCTTTATGCAAAGTTTACATTTTTTATAACTCTGTCCCTCTTTCAGCTAAGAATCGAGGGGCCTCTGTACCACTGTTTACATCAGATAAGGAGTCCCTTCTCTGAGATTTTAGAATTTTATGTAAATATATTTCAATGAATTAGCAGAACCCTTGGATAAGTAAGGAACCAATTTACCAAAATATTCAAGTACTCTTGGGATCCTTGTGGTCTTCGGATCGCCAAGCTTTGTAAGAGAAACTTAGGAGGCATTGCCTATAGTGATGGCCCTGATTCAGGCTGTCCATCTTTGATCACCTTCGTGTATGTGGGGGTCTCCTCCATCACAAGTCCTGTGTTTCCAAGATAGAAGCCAACACCTTGCTTTTGCAGCTTCTCCTATCTCTAGGATGCAGGCCTCCGACTTTTTGCCATAAACCAGAGGCATTTGCACAGGACTTGTATTTGGAAGACAGAAACGAAAGGAAGTAGCACTAGATGAGTCCACTTTCTGGCTTTCGGGTTCAGCAGAAACTGAGGCGCCAGCATCCTGCCTCAGTTCCATGGTCAGAGGTGTGGGGTCTGTGCAGAGCAGCGTTGGCAGTGGGCTTGTCCTTACTGGAGCGCTCCTGCAGGGTGACATGGCCATCGTTCCTGTCTGCAGATCTTCTGAGTTCCTCCTGGAGTTCTGTGAGCCACCTGCTGTCCTTTAAAAAGCCCAACAGAATGGATGCCCACCTCTGCAACTAAGAATCCCAGCTAATACAGGAGATTATTATAGTCAGGATGTAAGTCTCTTCTTCTCTCCAAGAAAGCAATAATAACAGCACCTGGCATTGAGTACCTACAACATGCCAGGACGTGTGCTAGGCCATATAGGTTTGTGTCTGTGTTTGTGTGTGTATGTATATGTGTACATATAAGCGCACACATCACTATATATGGCATACATACATATATTCTTTCAACAATTCTGTAAATTATATATTGTCTTCATCTTATTTTTTTTAAGTTTATTTATTTTATTTGTGAGAGAGAGAGAGCACGCGTGCATGCCAGTGCGGGGGGAAGCAGAGAGAGAGGGAGAGAGAGTATTCCAAGCAGGCTCTGCCCTGTCAGCACAGAGCTTGACGCAGGGATTGAACTCATGAGATCATGACCTGGGCCAAAATTAAGAGTCAGACACTTAATCGACTTAGCCACCAGGTGCCCCTGTCCTCATCTTATTTTTTAAATTAATAATTTTTTTTTATGAAAATGCCTCATCCTTGTTAAAATAAATTCAAGCAACATAGGAAAGCATGAGGACGAAGGGAAAAGCCACCCACAGTCTGATGACCAGCGTTAACATTTTGTGGATGCCACGTGAGATACCCCTGTCCATGAATGTAGACTGGAGAGAGAGAATGGGTGGAAGTACATAGATGGATAAGTATAATTTTATAAGCATGGGCTCATAATATAGATTCCTTTTTTCAAATGGAACAAGACATTTAGTTTTTGATTTGAATTAACAGACAAAAAATCAACTGAGGTGAAGACGAAATAATTTCTAAACTTAAAAAGTGTTTCTTTACTACAAGAGATACTATTTCCCAAAACACTCCTTCGAGATAAAGATGAAAAGTCAGGCACACCTTGAAGGTATTGCAGGTTCAGTTCCCGACCACTGTGATAAAGCCAGTATCACAATCAAGCGATTCAAATGGGTATTTTGGCTTCCCAGCTCACATAAAGTTATGCTTACACTATACTGTAATCTGTAAAGTGACAATAGCATTATATCTAAAAAATGCACATACCTTAATTTAAAAATACTGTATGGTTAACAAATACCGGCCATCACCTGAGCTTTCAGCGAGGCATAATCTTTCTGCGAGCAGAGGGTCTTGCCTTGATGTTGATGGCTGTTGACTGATCAGAGTGGTGGTTGATATGCCTCTGGCAGCTATAATAAATAATAACACTTGGAAACGGAAATTACTCCTTGATCTATGGGTTCAGAATGGAGGTTGTGTTAGCAGACAAGAAAAAAAAAACCCATGGATCTCATTGGAGACCTCCATCAGAGCTCTCGGGTGACACTGTGCATGGACAATGAATGGACAATGAGCAGTCATATTTTGAAAGGAATCTTTTTTTTTTTTTTTTTCTGAGCAGATCTCAATGGTATGCTTAAAATATGCACTGACCCACATTGTAAACAGATGTGCGGTCATCCACACTTTGTTGTTCCATTTATAGAAACAGACAGAATAGATTTAGTACAATTCCTAAGGGCCCTAGGATTTCGGGAATGGCAAATGAGCACTGGCTTCAGCTTTAGGTCACCAGCTGCATTAGCCCCTAATAAGAGAATCAGCCTGCCCTTTGAAACTTTGAAGCCAGGCATTGACTTCTCTCAGGCTATGAAAGTCCTAGATGGCATCTTCTTTCAATATAAGGCTGTTCTGATCACAGTGAAAATCTGTTTGGTGTAGCCACGTCCATTAATTACCTGAACTAGATCTTCTGGATAACTTGCTGCAGCTTCTGCATTAGCACCTGTTGCTTTGCCTTGCACTTTTCTGTTATGAAGATGGCTTCTCTCCTTAAGCCTCATGAACCAACCTCTGCTAGCTTCCAACTTTTTCCCTGCAGCTTCCTCACCTCCTCCGCCTTCACAGAATTGAAGAGAGTTAGAGTCTTGCTCTGGATTAGGCTTTGGCTTAAGGAAATGTTGTGTCTGGTTTGACCTTCTATCCAGATCACTAACACTTCCTCCCTATCAGCAATAAGGCTTTGTCATCATTTGTGTGTTTACTAGAGTAGTACTTTTTCTTTTCTACAAGAACTTTCCTTCACAACTTGGCTAACTGTCCGGTGCAAGAGGCGTAGCTTTTGGCGTGTCTCAGCTTTCGACGGGTCTTCCTCACTAAGCTAAATCATTTTTAGCTTTTGCTTTAGTGACAGACACGTGACTCTTCCTTTCACTTGAACACTTACAGGCCACTGTAGGATTATTAACTGGCCTGATTTCAATACTGCTGTGTCTCAGGGAATCAGGTGGCCCAAGGAGAGGGAGAGAGTTGGGGGAATGGCTGGTTGGTGGAGCAGTCAGAATACACACATTTTTCTATCAAATTGGCTATCTTATATGGGCTCAGTTCATGGCACCCCCAATTACAATAGTAACATCAAAGGTCACTGATCACAGATCACCATAACCCACATAATAATGAACAAGTTTGAGATATTGCGAGAATTACCAAAATGTGAGGGAGACATGAAACGATTAAATGCTATTGGAAAAATGGGGCCTGTAGACTTGCTCAATACAGGACTGTCACAAACTTTCAATTTGTAACAAATGTAATGTCTGCAATGCACCATAAAGCAAAGTGCAATAAAATGAGATATGCCTGTACTGTGAAAACCCATAAGACATAGTTTTTAAAAACTTATTATTTAACTTCAGACAGTATGGATTGATCCACCTGCTCTGAAAAGTAAGGGAAAGAGCATCTCATTCTCGTATACTTCGTGTTTTTGTTACTTACATTGTATTTTTACTTTGCCGGGGTTTTGTAAGCTTTATATTCTACTCCTAAATTTTAATTGTTTTTCTTCACTCTTAGGTCTATAGTTAAACAGTTTTAATACTTACCCTCATGGCTTCTCCATTCCTAAATTCAGGATTTTGATTTTTCTCCTGGTTGGCTGGACTTCACCATGGAATAATTTTTTGGGTGCTGGGTTCCCTGAAATATTTTCTTTTATACAACCCCTCCCTATTGCTTTCATGATGAAATAAATAACTTTGTAGATATTGCTTCATTGTCCTCAAGCTTTGTGTGTTGCTGTGAAGTCTGAGACCAGCTTGATTCTGTCCTTTTGAAAAGGACTTCGTTTTTATACTTGACACTAACCTAGTTTTAAAAATGGAAAAAATACCCAATGACGACTAAGATGTGAGGAATGCCACAGCTTTGTCAAGACCCTATCCTAGTGAGTGGCTCATCAGGGCCCAGGATTTGTATCCAGATCTGTCTCTGAAGCCTGTACTCTTTTAAGCACTGTGTGATGATGCTTCTTTCTTGGACAACAACCAGGGACAATAGGAAACTTTGGGAAAAGTAACTCAGGCTCATAGGGCTTTCATTTCTTCTTTCATAAAATGGCCTAGCTGGAACATGTCAGTGGTTCTCAGATTCAAACGTGTAAAAAAACAAAACAAAACAAAACACTAGTGCTATGTCCCAAACTAGTGATGTGGAGGAAATGGATACAGAGGTGCTTGCTAACTAAGTGTGGGCACAAAAATGGAAAGAAAAAAGAAAGAAAGAAAGAAAGAAAGAAAGAAAGAAAGAAAGAAAGAAAAAATGAACTACCATTTGCTATCACCATTGGTTCATAAAATAAAGGTCATTTTATAACTAAAAAAGTAGAAAGGATATTATCTCCTAAAAATATATTTATTATTTAAAAAAATTTTTTAATGTTTATTTTCAGAGAGAGTGCACATGTGCATGCACACACAGGAGAAGGGCAGAGAGAGAGAGAGGGAGAGAGAGGATCCCAAGCACGCTCCACACTCAGTGCAGAGCCTGACACAGGGCTTGATTTCAAGACTGTGAGATCACAATCTGAGCTGAAATCAAGAGTCGGATGCTTATCCAAATGAACCACCCTGATGCCCCAAAGATACCATGTTTAAATTGAACAAATTTAGCTTTTTGAAAAACTCACTACTTATTTCATGCATTGGCCTCAGCCCAGTGATGACTTCTTCCTGGCCCAGCTCCTCTCCAAGGGCAGGTTTTGTACACCACTGGCCTAGACCTCACCGAAATGCTCTCCAGGTCTCATATTCAAAGATTCTGTGAGCAAAGATGACCCCATTCTTGCTTTCCCAGGTTTGGATGGCTATATTCCAATCCCTTGGTCTTTAGAAAGGAATGAGTTTCAATGTGAAAGGTGAATCAACCAATAAGGAAGTAAGGAAGCTGAGAATCTATGGTTGGGATGCTGGGTGTGGAGTGACAATTAAGATGGACTTTGTTCCTCAATTTCTCGAGTCATCGCTGGGCTAAATATAGATCAAGTTCCCCGTGGAGAATAACGTACTGTATTGTGCAAAACAACTTTTGTCTTATTGACAACATAGTGATAATGCCTGACAATGGGATTTGGCAGCTGTGAGGTAAGCAGGAGGAAAAGGCAGAGGAACTAATATTCTAGCTTTATCTGAACAAGACAGCTGCTTCAAGCACACCTACCGTGGAGCCTGTGAAACACATCTACTCAATGCCAGCTTTGTCCCAGGCCCAGAGGTAAACGATGCATCCTATTGTTCAGATACACTTTATTATTTTTCTGGCAACTTTTTGAAATGTTTTTATTTTTTTTTTTTAATTTTTTTTAACATGTATTTATTTTTGAGACAGAGAGAGACAGAGCATGAACGGGGGAGGGGCAGAGAGAGAGGGAGACACAGAATCGGAAGCAGGCTCCAGGCTCTGAGCCATCAGCCCAGAGCCTGACGCGGGGCTCGAACTCACGGACCGCGAGATCGTGACCTGAGCGAAAGTCGGACGCTTAACCGACTGAGCCACCCAGGCGCCCCTTGAAGTGTTTTTATTTTTGAAGCAGGGGAAGAAGAGAGAGTGGGGGAGGGACAGAGGATCTGAAGTGAGTTCCACACTGACAGTTGAGAGCCCAACATGGGGCTTGAACTCATGAACTGTGAGATCATGACCTGAGCTGAAGTCAGAGGTTCAACCAACTGAGCCACCCAGGCACCCCATTCAGATACACTTTAGAGACATCCTATCATTTAATCTTTCAACATACCTCTGAATTAGGATATCATTATTTCTTTTTTTTTTTTTTAATTTTTTTTTTTAACATTTATTTATTTTTGAGACAGAGAGAGACAGAGCATGAACGGGGGAGGGGCAGAGAGAGAGGGAGACACAGAACTGGAAGCAGGCTCCAGGCTCTGAGCCATCAGCCCAGAGCCCAACGCGGGGCTCGAACTCACGGACCGCGGGATCGCGAGATCGTGACCTGAGCTGAAGTCGGACACTTAACCGACTGAGCCACCCAGGCGCCCCTCATTATTTCTAATTTCATAGAGGAGGAAAGTAATGATCCAAATAGTCAAAAAATTCATCAAGATCTCACAGCTAATAAACTGTTTCAAACCTAGGTCATTCTGGTTCAAAAGCTCATCCATATCACAAAGTTTCAAGCATCGGGCTTAAAAAATATTAGCCACTATTGAAGGTCTCTAATGTGACCTGCTAAAAAACAAGACAAAAAAACAATCACACAAACCTAAAATCACTTAGTTGGACAATTTCAATGATAATCATAAATGTTCCATGGCATCGAACTAGTGACCAAGCAATTCATGTAAACATCAGTCGCTAGTGTTAATTTTAGAGCGCTGTGCTGGTCAGGATGGACCAGGTAATGCTGCAGTAAATGACTCCTAAATCTCAGTACATAACAAAGCAAAAGGATATCTCTAAGCCCGATGAGCCAGGGTCCCAGGCCAACAGTAGTGGCTGCACTTCAACATGTATTTCCATGACTGCTGAGACAAGAGGAGTGAACCTTACACACTGGCTCTTAAAGGGTCTTCCCAGAAGTGTTACATTTCGCTTCCACTCACATTTCTTTGGTCAAAGCAAGTCACATGGCCCTATTTGAAAAGAGGCGGGAAGTGCATCCTACCATGTGCCTGGAAGGAGGAAAGCTGGAAATGTTTAGAGAACAGCAGAAATGCCCCTCCCTACCTCCAAGCAACCACTCATCTGTTTTCCTGTCCCCACAGTTTTGTCTTTTCTGGAATGTAATATAGATGGAATTATACAGTATGAAGGCTTTTATGTCTGGCTCTTTTCACTTAGCACAATGGTTGTGAGACTCTCGCAAGGGGTGCTGCCTGCTGCGATAGTTGGTTCCTTTTCTTTGCTGAATAGTATTTCATCGTACCATTGTTCCACAATCCACCAGGCAAAGGGCTTCCTGGCACATCTTTAAAGCCCTGCTTGGGCTTTGCTACAAGAGATCTTTGCTAAGGGTTCCTGTTCAGTGTGTGTCACAGCCGTGTGCATACTTGCTATCATGGAGCCTCCAGCCTGCAGCTACTGGAGCGACTAAGTCTCCAGGACCTCCAACTTCAGTGTATTTCTCCTGTTGCAATGTTTCAGCTTCCCACTTATTCACTCATTGTGTTTTAGCAAATGCCTGTTAGGCACCAGGCACTGAACATATAATATTCAATAGGACAGGCTCCATTCCCACCCCCAGAGTTTACAATTTTGCACTCATTAATCCCTTCATGATATGGGGAGCAGGTGGAGGGACGGGGAAGGGAATTGTCAATACTTTGACAGCAAGTCCAAGGTCTTTGGGACCAGTTACTAATGAATCAACTTCGGTCTGACATCATGATCTGGGACAAACAGCCATGACATTTAGAGAATGTCTTTACCAGTGGTCAGAGCCCAGGTCTTCTGATGGTACTTTAAGTTTTTATGAGGGCAATAAAAATCAACAAGTGTCTTTATTCCTGGCATCTCTCTTCTTTCTGGAGTTCATGCTTGCTGAGTGAGATGGTTGCATGATGCCACAACCCAGTTCTGGGGATGTCAGAGATATCTTGGCCATCTAGTACCCCGTACAGAAGGACTCTGGCCTATCTAATCTATAGATTATGCCCCTTACCTTTCGTCACTTCCCAAGCAACTGGAACAACTCCGTGTACATTGGTGAAGTCCTTTTACAGATATTTTTTAGGTCTTTACTTACTGGCAAATCGATGCCTGAGGTGGAGGCACAACATTCCCGGGTCAGATGCACAAGAAGGGCAAGCGCTCCGGCCAGTTTGTCAGTGGACAGCGTTGGACCCGTTTTAGGTCCCAAACAGATACCAGGGGTGAGTGGGTCTGAAAACGCCACGATGTTTATCACGTCTGGCTGAGCTGGGTAGGAAAAAGAGAGGGGTCAGTCCTGGACTCCTGTGAAGATCTCAGTTGGGGTGGCCTGGGAAAGCGGAGTTGGGGGGAGCTGGGTCAGGACAGGAGAGTGCTGCTGGTCATCTCCATTCTGAGATGTTTGAGGGACTGCAACCCTGATCTAGTCTGCCCGAAGTTCACCATCATGCACCAAGCTGCCATTATTAGCCTCTCCTAGTGCCCAACGTTTCTGTCATAAAGCATCCAAGAGGTTCATCCATCCCTGTCATGAAAGGCACTGAAGGAAGCAAATAATTAATGAACATACATCTAGCCAGGCAGCCACATTCACTGGCCAGCATAAGGGTAAGGCTCAGGCTCATGGCCCATCTCTTCAAGTTCCATGAATTCTCCCTGCCACAGAGCACAGATATGCTTATAGCCCTTCCCCCTCCAAGATGGGAAGAGTTGGCCTGGGGTGGTGGAGGGGGCCATTCAGGAGGAAATGTTTAACATCTGAATTGGTTACCTAAACTCTCCAATCCACAGAAAGAAAAGTAAGGTAAACAAAAGCAGGTGTTATACCTGAATTAGGCTTTTTATCATTTAGGTCAGTGTGACTGTCCATCCACCCATCATCAAAAGTGTCTTTCCTCACTGTGCTGGGCACTGAGGATACAGAAATGACTCAATCCCTAGATTTGCCATGCAAGAGTTCACTGCACATTCCCACTGTTAACTTGTGAAGGGTAACTCTGTACTCTGGTCTAATTAGCTTGTTAGTATGAGAAAAACACACAAGGAAAATGATATTCATTTTATTGCATCATTTACTGACTAGAACGCCAGACTTAAAGTAGGTATAAGTATAAAAATAACGAAATTCTTACAAATAATACTTTGCTGCTACAGTACTGAATAATTAGTGGAGGTTGCAATTATAATACAACTTTAAATAACATTCTCATAATGGTTTTAACACAATCAACCAGGGGCTAAGGTTTAAAGGTTTGCAAAAAGAAACTCGGGACAATGTGAAAACTCAAGAAGTTCATATCCCAGCTACATGCTTCATTTAACCATAAATCCAGCGACACAAACAGTAACAAAACTCACAGCAACCCAGGATGAAAGACATCTTTTTTTTTTTTTTTTTTAAAGAAACAGGCCAAGGTAATACAGAAATCTGTGTTAGTTTCCCAGGCAGACCTGGTTCCATCCCACTTCTGTCCAGTCCCATCCTTCCTACACAAGAACTCTGCACCTGCAGTGCATGTCCAAAAATACATATAAAACCAGAATCTAATATGCAGATCCTTTGAAAGCCTCTTAAAAAATGCAGAGAGGACAAAGCTGGTCTAAGACCTGTCTCTTTGTAAACCTTAATTGTCCCCTTTGGTTTCACAGGCTTTTCTGTGAGCAGTTGACACCAACTAGGATGGATGATAACACTATTGAAAAGATATTTTAGCACAACAAATTCACTGGCATTTAATACTTTGATGTTTCTAGTATTTTAACCAGTTTCCTTCTCTGGGGATTTAAGGAAAAAAAAAAAAAAGAAAAACAGAACACATACTCAAAAGACAATTCTACAAAACCATCTCTCTCTTCCAAAAAGGCACATGAGAGCCTCAGAATGATGCTTTGTCAAGAAGGAGGAAAGGACAGGTCCCTTTTAACTCCACACAAGTCTTCACATAGAAAAATATCTTTGATATTAAGGGCAGTTTTAAAGATAGAAAATACTGAACTTTGTATTCTTTCTGTCTCCAAAGAAGTACTCTTGCTTTGAAATCAGTGTAAGTATCTTAGAACTATGGGTCTCAACCCTACTTTGGGGTACACTGGGCTGACCTAAGCCAGGAGCAACTAGAATGCTCAGCTTTGGCTTCTTCAGGCAAAGTTCCCAGAGTTACCGCGCACCTGGGCACTTCGCCAGTGGGCAAGATGGCTTCATGGAGGCCCCACAAAGCCACGTGTGAGGGATGACCCTCATGTGCCTGCTCTGGGAACTTTGACATCTGAAAAATATCGTCCTTCAAAAACATTTTCTCTGGCAGCCATCCTGCCTTGTCTTGCAAAGATGCTGCCCTTCTGTTTGGGCCAACTTCTTAAGAATTACCTCTTGAAGAGCTTAATACTCACATCTTTGTTTATAATTTCAAATGCTATCAGCCAGCTTGATTACACTACCCATTCAACAATTTTGGCTCTAAATGACTTAGCTGCTTCTGAAAATAAAATTTCGTCAAAGAAGGAAGATTTGTCAGCATTTAAGACATTCAACTGAATATGTTCCCAATTTCTGATAACGTTCACAAAAATGTGCTTCCAGTATGTGGGAGCCATGGCCTTACCATGGGAACAAGGCCAAACAGCCTTGAGATGGACATCTAAGTCTGGCTGTGTTTGTCAGAAACCTGGGTCATCGCCTTACCCTTCCTACACTCAAAGCCATGCACCAGTATGCTTCTTGCTAAGCACAAGCCAGTCGCTATTAATGATGACCTCAAGTGTCCAAGAAATATATGCAATAACAAACCTGAAAGGACTTTTTCCAAAAGGATTCAACCTTTTTTTTTTTTTTTTTGCATTTCATCTCATTAGTTTAGTTAATGCTTAATAATATTAAGGTTATTTATTTTTTTCTTAAGTATATTTTAAGCCCAGTCTCTCAAGCCCTCTTTGACATTTAAGGTACACTTAGACGGCGAGGCATTCACCATGATGGCAAGGCAGGGAGAAGGGTTTGAATCCTGGCTCTCCAAGGCAAGATATTTTTCCTCTCTGGAAGTTCACACGTACAAGAAACAGACACTCTCATGCATACTTCACAAGGGTGTGGTGAGTGAGGCCAGGGACATTGCACAGAGCCTGGCCATAGTGGGAACCACCAGAGATTCTGGCTGTGACAGGTAGACTTCTTAAGTTGTCTCCAGTGTCCTGGGCTGACTCATGGGGCAGAGAGGAAAAGACAGGAGAAATAAGAGCCCCTGGAGTTTAAACAAAACCCACAGTTGCCAAGTGGCTGGCAGGTGAGTCCCACCCTGCTCTGAGAGTCCCAGCAAAGTGCTTCCGCTTGCTACAGGATGCATGGTTTCTATTCAGTCAGCTCTCCCTGCAGAAGTTTAAGCCTCTCAAGAGCAGTTAAGTGTCACTTTTCCCTTCCACCTTCCCCTAGCTGTGGGGCCCCAGGGAGGCAGGACCATGGTATTTCTATGGGCACGGATCACACATTCCAGGTACAGGGGCTGATACCGAGCACCTATATGGGAGCTGAGAGCTTCTGCTTGCCACGGGTGCCCCCAGCCCTGTCCCTTCAATCCAGCAGCTGCTGCTGTCCTATTGGTTGTTTGCCCTAGGCCCAGGCAGGGTCCTTTAGGAGGTATTAACCCCAGGCCGGGGCAAAGCCAGCCTCTCCCTTCCTCACTCAGGGTGGCAGCTGGCACCGGATAACAATCATGCTGTTTGCATACCTTCTTAGACCCTCATGCTTTTGAGATACACTTTCTCCAACCCCACAGCCTCCTAGAAATGAGATACATATGAACTTAACATTGTACGGGTCCTCCTTTTTTCACAGTAAATGAAAAACAATATTCTTAATCCATTTCATGTGCACAAAACGTACTCACAGGAAAGCATTCTTGGAACTCACAGGACACTGTTTTCTGGACTTTGGGATTCTTCCCAAGAATGCTTTTGAGACAGAACACTTCATTTTATGTAACTTCTAGCTTCTAGTCCTGACACAGGAGATGATTTGTCAGCTGTGATGTCATCCAACACCCTTAGCTGAGTAAGCCTGGGAATAGCTCCCCGCCATGGCTCTGGGTCCCTGGGAGGAGCAAGGATCAATATCGAGAGCCAGGAAGCTAGGCTACTCGCGAGACAGCCAAGCCTGTCGGCTACGGTGAGCCGGAGTGCAGGGGCTCAGAGCTCTCCAGTTAGATGCAAGACCAGGAGGCACAAAGGGCTGTTTGCTTCCCCAGAGAGATCCAAGACCCAAGGATTCTGAAAGGTGATGCTCTGAAATTTTAAGTCGGCATCCACTGACAAAAACAGAATTGTTTGCGTTTCTCGGGAGATGAGTGCAATTTAACGACTAAGAAGCATCACACCTGATTTGTGTTCCTGGCTCGTGGAGACCCTGGGACACAGGAGTTGACACTTAAGACTGTTAGGACGAGGATTACATAAGAATAAGGATGAGATGCATTCTAAAAAGAGAACTCTGAGAAAACAACCACACCCAAGACTGAACTGTCCCCGAAGGCTACACCGCTTCCATAAATGCTGCAGGTGCCACGGAGCTCCAAGCTTCAGGATGGGAACAATTCTTTTGCCACTGTGTTCTCATCCCAAAACAGGATGTTTCAAAAGCAGATGATGAGAACAACTGCAGTTCCCCAAGCAGCAGTTAAAGACGCTGAGTACGGGGTATGCCCCCTCCTCCCAGGACCCATCTCGCAGGCATAATAAATAAGACAGGTGGAATTTCCTTCCCAAAGGCAAACTCTCAACTCCTTAACTGGCCACAAGTCTTTAGCTCTCCAATGCTGACTTAAATGATGTTTCTGGAGGGAACCATGCAGTAGTGTAAAGAGGTACAAATTACTGCATGAGTGAAAATAAGTTATTCAGTGAATAAACAGCTTTGAGCAGTTGGTTGAAAGTTCGCACTGAGTCAGTGGACAAGATCTGGGATACAATCAAAGAAGGCTGCACTAGTAAGGAAGCAGACTCACAGACGGGACGTGTGGCTCTATCCCAGCTCCCTAGGCTTCCTCAGGAACCCACATGGCTTCCCAAAGCACTGGGTTTCAGGAAACTGAACGTGCCCCATCAGCCTGCTCCTTTCACCACATTCAGCTGCGGGGACTCCATCAGGCTGCTTTTCCATTAGTGGTGGAACGCCCCTCAGACCCAATCTGCATTCTGCTCTCCATTTCTACTGCATACACATAGTACTTGGGCCTCAAAGGTGGGGGGCGAGGTGCTCAGGGACGAGAAGCACCCCACCGCCTCCAGCTCTGAGAGTCCCCCACCAGGGCCCTCGCCCAGCGCCTGTGCCCACTGCTGCCTGCTGGGCCTCACCACAGGCAAGGGGGCGCCTCTACTGAAACCCACGTGGAGCTTGTTTTGCCCGGATCCAGACTTATCTGAAAAAGTGGGATGTAACTGCAGAGGGAAAAAATACTCCTAAATAAACGTGTCACCTTGATTAAAAAACAAAGTGGAGTGTGTGCTGTGCCTCATAAATTTCAATTCCTCATTTTGAGGGTGGGCTTGGAAACTGCAGGAGACTTAGAAGCCCACGAAAATACTGTATGTTCTCCTACAGCATCTCCAAACCTTAGCGGTATGTTTATCATCGTCATCTGTTGTTGAGCATGTGGATACTGGGCAGGAACACAACAAAAGAGCCAGTGCTCTGCCGTAAATTAACCACCACCCAACTGAGGCCTATGGAAGTGTCTGAGGAAGAGAGGCCTTCTTTCTGGAACAGTCTTGAAACAAATCCAAAAGGAGACCTCCCTATCCAATTTACTAAAGTGCAAACTGAGGAAAGACTAGGTCCTGGTGAAGGTGCCTGACCATGTGCCTGGCTAACAGTCAGCCCTCGGCCGGTGGCGGCTGCTGAACTCAGAGACTCCTGGTACCGGCCCACGTTCACGTTCACAGTAACAGTGAAGGTGCCTAACAAGCAGCCCTCAGTTCCACGTCCCCGCATCCATCCGTCTCCTTCCACTGTGGTTATGCCCCTCACGCCTGTCCCGCTTCCTGCTTGCCATTCACATGTGGCTCCGCGAGTCCTGGGAGCAGCCAGTATTCGCGGGCCCCCCTGGTACAGTACTCTGAGCAGCCGAGATCCCGCAAGTTGCTCAGAGCAGTGGGCCCTCCCTCTCTCTTCCGCACTTAGAAATAGTCTCTTCTCCTGCTCTCATCACTGATGAAAGATGGGTTATACTGTCCAGGGAAGATGCACGAGTGCCGTGACCCCGGCAGTCCAGTGTAGGCCGGGTAGAGTCCATTTCGTTCAAGTTCAGGATTCCTTACACCTGTGGGCTGGTGGTCAGAAAGAAAAGGAGAAAAGTCAATTTATTATTCATGGATCTAATTTAATGTGTGTGTGGTTTTGTTTCTTTAAGAATAATGCTATGTTCTGGGGCGCCTGGGTGGCTTGGTCGGTTGAGCGTCCGACTTCGGCTCAGGTCATGATCTCATGGTCCGTGAGTTCCAGCCCCGCGTCGGGCTCTGTGCTGACAGCTCAGAGCCTGGAGCCTGTTTCAGATTCTGTGTCTCCCTCTCTCTCTGCCTCTCCCCTGTTCATACTCTGTCTCTCTCTGTCTCAAAAATAAATAAAAACGTTAAAAAAAAATTAAAAAAAAAAAAGAGTAATGCTATGTTTTAACAAACCTACGATGGAGGCAGCTAAACACAGCAGAGCAGGGCCCGACCCAGAAGTCAGGACCTTCCAGGCCCTCCTTTTGTGAACCCTGGGATACTTTTGCCTATAATTCATTTTTTATCTCTTTTCTTTCTTGCTTTCTTTTCTTTCTCTCCTTCCTTCCTTCCTCCCTCCCTCTTTCCTTCCTTCCTCTCTCTCTTTCTTTTCCTCCCTCCCTCCCTCTCTCTTTCTTTCTTCCTTCCCTCCCTCCCTTTCCTTTCTTTTCTTCCTTTTCTTTTCTTTCTTTCTTTCTTTCTTTCTTTCTTTCTTTCTTTCTTTCTTTCTTTCTTTCTTTCTTTCTTTCCTTCTTTCTTTTCCCCTCCCCTCCCCTCCCCTCCCCTCCCCTCCCCTCCCCTCCTCTCCTCTCCTCTCCTTTTTCTTAGTAGGCTTCATGCCCAGCATGGAACTCAGTGCAGGCTTGAACTCATGACCCTGAGATCAAGACCTGAGCTGAGATCCAGAGTTGGACACTTAGCTGACTGTGCCACCCAGGTGCCCCTGCCTATATTTTACAAGGAGATTAAAAAAACTATCAAGGGGAGCCCAGCAATTTTAGACCAACACAGGAAAAGACCTGGGCTAATTATCAAGATTATTACTTGATTATTACCAGGTGTGTCTGTCTCTGTAGACCACAATGGCTTTAAATCCTCCCTGGCATTTAGCAGAACACTACTGTCTCTGCCATGAATGGGGAGTTGACTTTTGCAAGGTCATAGGACCAGCTGTCAAAGGTGGAGTGAGTACCTCAGGGCGGGAGGCCAACAGTGATTCTAGGGTGTCTCTGACCAGATCCTAGCTGAGAGCATCATGACTACCTAGCTGATGTGCAAAAGAAGCCCCCAAGGAATGACATGGCTACTTTGAGGAGGCCCCACTGAGGACCACCAGGAGAAAATGCTTGCCTGGCAGAAAGAAAACACTGGATACGGCATATAATGAACATGAATCCTAGGGGTGCCCAAAATACACCTGAGACCACTGTGAGGGACAGCCTTCTCAGGTGACAAGCTGCTTCACGCCATAAGCGTAGGCCCTGCTTCTACAGACTGCTCAGCCTATTTCCGATGTGCAGATGGGGCTGGTCTAAGTTCCTGATGATATCTATTTAAGGCAACTCTTTAGCTAACTCCATGGAAACGAAGAGAAGTTGGTCCTACGACACCACGGGTCTGTTTGTCCCTATGTGATCTCACCACGCTGGGGTGAAGAGTCCCTAGTAAAATGTGCAAGTGTGCGGGCACACTTGGGTAAGCCCCCTGCTTGGTTAGCAGATATCTGCAGATACATGGCTGCAGTTATTAGAGTAAAAGGAGTTCCCAGACTGAGAAGGAAGCAAAGCACTTACGCAGAAACATCAGTGGGAACATTTCAACTAGCGCTGTTTGTGTCTGTGTTTATTTTTCCCCTTATTCCCCTTGTTCTTCCTCCAGTTTCAAGTTCTTCAAAGGGTCCACTGTTAACAACAGCATCCTTAGTGTGAACCCCTCCCATCCAAAGTCTGAACCCTCATGGTTAGTCCCCATAGTAACCAGAGGTGTTGTGACTTCTGTCACAGGATTGCCTAGTGCTATTAAGTTCCCACAGGGCAAGGTTTCATGTTTATTGCTACCTCAAACGGGTCTACATGGGATGAGAGGTCACCTATGTCTGTTTACTTTTCAGCTCAGGGTTGTGTTTGCTGGAGGGCTGAGGCAGCGTGATGGTGAAATGAACCAGGCAGCACATGGGAATAAGACAGGGGTTATTCAATGCGGGACAGAAGGAGCAAGGGTTCAAGGTAGTCTACCAGCTTTCCAAATGATGCAGTCCAGGGCTGGGTGCAGTCAATTATTGAAGACCTACTGAGTGAATACTCTTCTAAACTTCTGAGAAGTGCTTGTTGAGGATGACATTGAATTGTTCTCTTTATACCTGTTTCCAATCCCCCAGTTTTAACTACCCAAACCACAGGAGGTAAAGCATGTGCAAGGGCCACAGGCTAAATGTCACTGAATTTTCTCTCAGTTTCCAATCTTATATCTTAAAAGCAAATTCCATAACAAGAAGGGTTACTGCTACGACCCCATGAAAGTAATGTGTTCTGTGGAAATATCCTTTATATCTTGATGTCAAAACTAATAGACACCATGCAAATAGATCGTAAGTAAACTGAATATTAAATTATGTAAATAAGAGGCTCATGCCACCATTCTCTTAAACCCTCAACTGACTGGTAGCGTCTTTACCACCAAACACAGTCCAGAGGGAATCGTCAGAGGGAACTCGAGCCTGAGCTGCACCAGGCAAAGGGATACGCACCGAGTAATACACATCCGTCATCTGGAGGAGGTTTTTGGTACTTCCATTCTCATGCATTTCAATAGCTTCTCGGCCCCAGTCTTGTGAGCGAGGGTTCTTGGGGTACTCAGCATAGGGAGACATTTGGAAATCCCCACTTTTGAAGATGAGTTTGCTTATGTCATTTTTACTCTTTCTGTGGAATGAAAAACATTTGGAAATTTAAATGAATAAGTTCTGTAAAGAAATGATATCTGTGAAAGCACATTCTATTATTTTAGAAGGTAAATTAGACTGAAAGCTACCATTATATTCTTCTGTAGATGTCCACTGAAAAATGGCATTATTATTATTTTTAGTGTTTGCCTAAAACAAGTGAAAATTCAATTAGATGCAAAAAAAAAAATGCAAAACAAAAAAGTCTTCCAACTCGAAGGGACAG
This sequence comes from Prionailurus viverrinus, assembly GCF_022837055.1. Taxonomy (NCBI): domain Eukaryota; kingdom Metazoa; phylum Chordata; class Mammalia; order Carnivora; family Felidae; genus Prionailurus; species Prionailurus viverrinus. Next base: position 89,077,245 of record NC_062569.1, on the reverse strand, counting down.
GTTACCAGGGACAGAGAGGACAAACACAGCTGCAGCAAGGTAGACAGTCTCTTCTGGGGACAGAGGTTGCTGCCTCACGGTGGAGCCAGGGAAATCAGGGTCATAAATTCCCAGAATGCTGGCACCAAAGGGCCTTTAGGATTCTTCAGTCCAGTGGTTCCAAACCTGCCTGAGCACGAGAATGTACATGGAAGCTTCTAGATCACACCAAGATTTACTAAAAAGAGGAGCTCTGGGGATGAGACAGTTCTGGCTTTGCAAAGAGATGAGACTTGCTCCCCAGGTCACATTTTGCTACTAGCAAAGTGGGACTAGAGTTCAGGCCTCCCGCTTCACCAGCCAGTGCCATTTTACCACATGAGGCTACTTCACAGACCATAAAAACAGGATATTTCACCTGCAAAAATGCCCACCTGTTTATAGTTCCCACACATATTCTCCTTTCAGCAGGTTAGGGAAAGCCCAGGATAAGTTCCCTACCTGTGAGGGTTCACTAGCTAGAAATGGTTGAAATATGTGTGATTCGGGGTGCCTGGGTGGCTCAGTTGCTTAAGTGTCAGAGTCTTGGTTTTGGCTCAGGTCATGATCTCACAGTTCATGGGATCAAGCCCCGGATCAGGCTCTGTGCTGACAGTACAGGACCTGCTTGGGATCTTCTCTCCCTCTCTCTCTGCCCCTCCCCTTCTCTCTTTCTCTCAAAATAAATAAACGTTAAAAAAAAAAAAAAGAAATATGTGTGATTCACTTATCGAATGGGCCTGGGATCAGACATTTTTAGTTACATTTGCCCTGGGTAAGATATTCTGAAGTTTCTTCCTTTTTACCTCACTTTCCTATAAATAAACTTTCTGGGAAGGCATGAAATGACTCAGGGTCATAAAACCAAATGTCCAGCATGTGGCTTAGGCGTTGTCTTTCCTTGCACGTTAAGAACAGACCTGCCACTGTGTTGCTCCCTGGAGGGCAGGGCGTCCGGTTTCAAACAATGACTTACTAATTCACAGTCACCTTCCCTTTGCAGCCCATGGTCACAGGCTCCTTCTCCAGGCGGTTATACTACCTGGTACTGCACCCTTAGCAAATATGAGACTTACGTCTCCTTGAGGTTTAATCCCTCTAGCTTCTAGTCTCATACCCAGGATTTTATTTCCACTCATAGTTTGTCTTTGATGATTTGGTGGTAACTTTGTAAATGACAGGCAAAGGACCATGTTCCCGAATGGGCAGTTAGGGTACACTGCTCTCTGCAGCCTTCCTAGAGGTGAAGGATATCTTAAAATGTCATTCATGCCAACGGTCCAAAAGATAACTTGCTATTTTGGGAAGTGCCATCCATCTGTTGCGTCAGAGAAATTCCTGCCATTTATAATCATCTAAATCAGAGGTCATAACTTTCTCTTATCTGAATAGATAATCACTGAGAATCCAACTCCTTCCTTTCTCTTCCTTTTCCAGTAGAAACTCAATCACACTGGCTTCCAAGAGGCCCAGAGCCAAGCCTTGTGCTGAGCCCCTGCTCACCCCACATGCCTGCTACAAATTGTTTACTGCTAAATTATCTCAGGTAACCCTCTTCATCTTTGCTTCTAAATGTGCCCAAAGTGTACACACCAGTGGTTGTAGTATATTCAGACTTGTGCAACCATCATCACAATCAATTTTACACTTCCATCACCCCAAAAAGAAACCCCCTATTCCTTGGCCATTACTCCCCAGTCCCCACTCCCCCTCCACCCCAGCCCTAGACAACCATTAATCTACTTTCGACCTCTATTAGATTTGCCTATTTTGAACATTTCATATAAATGGAATCATATAGTAGGTGGTCTTTTGTGACTGACTTCTTTCACTTAGTATATTTTCAAAGTTCATAAACTTTATAGCTTGTGTCAGTACTATGCTCCTTTTGATGGTTGAATAATATTCCATTGTGTGGATATATCCCATCTTGTCTATCTAGTCATCAATTGGTAGATATTGGGGTTTTTTTCACCTTTTGGCTCCTATGAATAATGCTGCTATGAACACTCATGTACATGTTTCTGTGTAGACACGTGTAGACACACATATTCAGTTCTCTCCGTAGCTACCTCAGAGCAGAGGTGCTGGGTCAAATGGCAACACTATGTTTCACTTTCTGAGGAACTGCCAGACTTTTTCAAAGCCGCTGCACCATTTTGTGTTTCCACCAGCAGAGTGTGAGCATTCTAATCTCTCCACATCCTCACCAACATTTGCTATTTTCTTTCTTTCTTTTTTTTTAAATAGCCATTTTAGTGGGTGCGAAGTGGTATCTAATGGCAATTTCATTTGCATTTCCCTAATGGCTAATGATACTGAGCATTCTTTCATGTGCCTCCTGGCCATATGTTTATCCCGTTTGGCGAAATGTCTATTCAAGTTCTTTGCCCATTTTTAAATTAGGTTGCATCTTTATTATTGAGTTGTAGAATTCTTAATATATTCTAGATACAGTCCCTTATTAGACATAGGACTTTCACACACTTTCTCCTGTTCAGTGAGCTGTGTTTTCATTTTCTTGATAATGTTCTTTGAAGCACAGAAGTTTTTACTTTTGATGAAGTCCAATCTATCACTTTTTTGTTGCTTGTGCTTTTGGGTATTCTCTTTTAGTAAAGGAAATAAAGTCCCATGTGGTATCCTTTTCTTTGTTCAATGGCACTACCTATCAGGAATTTCCCTTTCTCCTTTTTTTAATGGTTCAGTCATACATTATGATTTAATACTGCGAACCACCCCAACCATTCTTTAAAAGAGTAAAAACTGACCTGTGCTTAGCACAGGCAAAGAGAAATAGAATGTGAACCCCCATCACTCACCGGCAGCAGGTAACAATCAGCGCAATGCCTAGAATAAGGAGAAGCCCGCCTCCTGCTGCTGCAATCACCACGGTGATCAGCTGATAGGCTAAACAGGTTAAAAAAGGATAAAAGTGGACAGGTAAGAGGTAATAAATAAATAAATGCATACGAAGGAGTGATTCCCTCCCCAGCCCATAGCTATCATCAGGCCTTAGCTGGGGACCTCACCTTTCATTCCTGGGCCCCTAGGAAGGGCTCCTCAAGGCCAGCACTGCATTTTCTCTGTTGGAGAATAGTACAGTATACTACCCCAAATATTCCTTGTTGGCATGCTTATTTTGAGCTGATTATTTTTGAGAAACTGCAACACAGGAGAAGCTCTGAAAAGACCAGGAGTAACCCTCGGGTCGCCTGGGCGGTTCAGTCGGTTAAGGGTCTGACAGCTCAGAGCCTGGGGCCTGCTTCAGATTTTGTCGGCTTCCCCCTCTGCCCCTCCCCCGCTCATGCCCTGTCTACCTCTGCCTCTGCCTCTGCCTCTACCTCTGTCTGTCTCTCTCTCTCAAAAACAAAATAAACATTAAAGGGGCGCCTGGGTGGCTCAGTCGGTTGGGCGGCCGACTTCGGCTCAGGTCATGATCTCACGGTTGGTGAGTTTGAGCCCCGCGTCGGGCTCTGTGCTGACAGCTCAGAGCCTGGAGCCTGCTTCAGATTCTGTGTCTTCCCCTCTCTCTGCCCCTCCCCTGTTCATGCTCAGTTTCTCTCTATCTCTCAATAATGAATAAACATTAAAAAAAATTTTTAAATAAACATTAAAAACAATTAAAAAAAAAAAAAAGAGGAGTAACCCTTTTGTAAGGGAGATTTACATTAGAAAAGGGGCCTATGCCGGGAAGGCTGCTGTGACCAAAGATCATTTTTTCAACAAAGAGAACTGGTCTTCCCCGCCCGGCAGCCTTTGTTGACCTAACATTTCCTCCTCTTACCTTCACCGGCTTGCCTTTGCAGTCCCTGACACCTAGCCCTTTCCTTAATTCAGAAGGGTATATAAGCATCAAATATCTGGCTGCCTTTGAGCCTCATATCTTTGTGGGGTTCCTATGTGTGCTATATAATTAAAATGGTTTTATTTTTCTCCGGTTAATCTTTTACTGAGGGGAGGGAGGTACGGTTCTAGAAGGATAGAGGGGGAAATTTTTTTCTTTCCCTACCTACACTGTTTTGAGAAGACCTATCCTTTCTCAGCCACTCCTAGAATGGTGCATGGATCCCAAATTCTACCTGTAGACCAGCCCCGATGTCATTTTCACTAACAGAAAACTAAAGGAGATGCATGTGAAAGGGCGGGCCTACGCCAGCCGACTCCATCTTGTTCTGTGTCCTTCACCTTGACCACACCTCCTCCCCTTGAGTAAACCCTCCCTCACCTGCCGGACCCTTCCCCAGGACCCCTCCCCAGCCAATCGGCTGAGGCCATAGCCATTACCTCACCAACTGCCCCCAGGCCCCAATAAAACCTTTGTCCTTTTGAAACTCACTCTCTTTCCCTGGTATCTCACCGCTGCTGCGTCGGTGCAGGTAGGGGATTGAGCTCGAGCTAGCTCGAATAAAGGCTCTTTGCTTTTGCATCGGGCTCGGCTCCCTAGTGGTCTTTGGGGATCACGAATTCTGGGCATAACACATGAAGTCTTCAAAAACTGAATCTGTTGGTTTTACAACTGTTCTAAGATTTTAGCCTTCCTACTTTTTTTTTCTCACTTAAGATGGGTGCATTTTATTATGTGTAAATTAGGCCTCCAGTAAAGTTGTTTTTTAAAAAAAGTAATGGAGAAAATAGAGAAACATTTCTTGACTACTTCCCACACTTTGATATTAATTGTTTTTAAAGTTTTTGAATTGATGATGATAAAGTAGATATAAAAATTCTTTATTTGGTTTTAGGCTCTTACTTGATAAGATAAAAAGTAGGCAACCCTATATTATAAGAAATATTACTGGTCAACTAAGTCTAGAGTTCGGGAATCACTGCATGAACCATGCTAGGCACTGAGTTGTTCACTGAATACATACAAACTGGATTTAACTACCAGATACTAGCAGTCATGTATGTAAGCACACATATCATATGTAATAAACAATATTAACATTTTAATTAATTGGTTTTATACCTGCATATTTCTGGCAAAATTACATTTTCAATAAAGTATTCAGAGGCACCTGGGTGGCTCAGTGAAGTGCCTGACTTCGCCTCAGGTCAGGATTGCACGGTTCGTGAGTTTGAGGCCCATGCCAGGCTCTGTGCTGACAGCTCAGAGTCTGGAGCCTGCCTCAGATTCTGTGTCTCCCTCTCTCTACGCCCTACCCCTGCTAGCTCTCTATCTCTCGCTCTCTCGTAAAAATAAATAAACATTTAAAAGAAAAAGTCTATTCAGTATTCGGATTGGTTTTTTGTTGTTTTGGAAATATAATTAAAATTGTGTTCCCAGGTCGTAAGGTGTAGGATGTTTAAAAAGGGCCAATAACCAGACTTTCTATAGTAAATTAAGACTGGAAACATGTTCTCTTGGTATTCAGGTAAAGTCAAAGTAATGTGCAGAGCTGACAGCAAGCAGACTGTGTGATAAAAGCAAATAGAAGCTATCCAACCACTTACCTATCATTTATTTAAATAATTAGCACAGAAACCTGATTATCTTGAAAAACCATCAGTATTAAGGCATATAGGAAGCAAAGGCAAACCACGGAATGAGCTAATCCTCTCCCACATCTCTTGACACCTGTCAACAAAATCTCTTGAATTTGTTGACTTTTCTTTGTCCCCACCAACACCACCCTAAACTGCCATCAACTTTTGACCAGGCAACGGCAACCACCTCCCAACTCACTTTCCGGTGCCCAGTCCTGCTCACTCATTTCAAAGAACAAGTCTGATCAAGCCGTTTCTCTGCTTTAAAATCCTACAGTGGCTTCCTTTGTTCCTAATGAAAGGCCAAAGTCTACTCCTGCTTCACCCTCCACACCAAGTTCAAATTTTCCCACTTCCAGCAAAACGAGCAGGCACTCATTTTAGAAGCCACCCTTGCAACTGGCTGCCAGTTGTGGCAGAGTCCTCCTTGGAACAAAAGTTGTGTCTAAAAAGAAACACAGATGGGGGTGCCGGGGTGGCTCAGTTGGTTAAGCGTCTGACTCTTGATTTAGGCTCAGGTCACGATCTCATGGTGAGATTGAGCCCTGCTTTTTGGGCTCTGCGCTGACAGTGTGGAGCTTGCTTTGGATTCTCTCTCTCCCTCTCTCTCTGGCCTTCCCCTGCTCACTCTCTCTCTCTCTCTCTCTCTCAAAATAAAGAAATAAATGTTAAGAAAGAAAGAAAGAAAGAAAGAAAGAAAGAAAGAAAGAAAGAAAGAAACACACACAGATGGAGTAGACCAGTGCTTCTCAAACTATCTGCTGCCAAAGCCCAGTTCTTTGTTGGTGATTTTGGGTATTGTTTTCAAATAAAAAAATACAGCCTCATTGACAATTCCTGCCTTTCCCTACAGGCACCAATCATGAACTTCCCTTTCTCCATTTTTTAAGGAGTCCTGTGGACTGGTTGTATAAAATAAAATAAAACTTTCATGCTTGGATGTCACAGCCATATCGAATTAACATAAACGTTCCCAGGTGCTCCCTCTCCAGTTTCGTATTACTCTTGTCCTATCCAGGAACGGTCCACAGAGCACATTTTGAGTAGCAAAGGTACAGACCAGCATTTCTCAAGCTTTCCTGTGCATCTGAGTCACCCAGAGGGCTTGTGGGAACACGGATGCCTGGTCCCCAGCCTGAGAGATTGAATTCTGTAGGTCTGGAGTAGGGCCAAGAAGAGAGATGATCTCTGGCAAGATTCCGGGGCATGGTGGTGCTGCCAGACTGCAGACCAGACATGGGGTGGCACTGGCTTCAACTGCACAGTAGAGAAAAGAACACTGTACTGAAAACAGAGGACCTCACGCACATGAGCATAAATGGCTGGAAGGGGATCCACCAAAACATTCATAGAAGTTGGAGCTGCCTTGGGAAATCATGGCTAAACTTCTACTTTCTTCTTTGCGCTTTTCTATACTTCCCAAATGTTATTCATACACACACACACACACACACACACACACACACACACTCACACACACGCACTCACACACACACACAACCTCCCTCCTCTTTTTTAAAGCGTATGTTCAATGCTCTTTGGCAGTTAGGTCTTATTACCGGGAACTTGTAATGAGCTTATGGACAAGATAACCCATAATTTTTTCCCTCATATGTGCTATCAAGTGAGTTCATGAACTAAAACAGATCTTTTGAACTTAAGACTGACCTTGGATTTATGATGAGGCCACATAATGATGTACAAGAGCATGGGGTTTGAATAAACACCAAATATAACATTTATAGTTTTGTGGGTGTTCTGTTTATTTATTGCGGTGAGACAGAAGGCAATGAGTGCCGTCTTAGGCTTGTCCATCCCATCCTTTCTATTGGAAGAGATTCTCCTGAATGATGAACTTGGAATTCTTAGTTCTACTTTCTCCTTGACATTTGTTGATATTTTACAGCCTATCTTTTCTTTATTCTTTTTGTAGTTTGATCATAGGTTGATGCTGCTGTCGTTGTTGGGAGCCCATTGTGGGCTTGGTCTTTCCTATAAGCTACATTTGTCCTTGTTTATATGCTCATTTGGATGAAAACTACTACAGGACTGTTTAGGCAGCCCCTCTCTGGGAACGTTCACACCCCTCATGTGCAGGTTACACCGGGGGTGGTTAGAGTGGGTTACGTTTGTGTTTATAGCACCATCCCTGGCTACAGCTGACTGGTCCAGGAGTAAACACATGATCCAAGTGGATCAGTCAGTTCCTTCCCAGGATTTGCAATTTGGTGAAGAGAGAGAGAGAGGGAGAGAGACAGAGACAGAGAAAGAGCGCATACACGCCTTCTCTTTCAAAATGGCTGAATGGTGACACGTACTTGAAGCTGCCTGCTGAGTCTATTTTCAGTCATGTTGTCTGGGAAGGAGGGAAAGCCTGCACATGGACACACACAGCAAAGAGTGAAGGTGAGAGATAAAGATGGAGTTTTGTTAATGTGTAGTCTGAAAAGCAAGCCCCTAAGCTCCAGCTGCTGTGGTTCCCCACAATTCCCTGCTTCTTACTCCTTCTGACCCTGGAATTCCATGACACACCCCAGGATCCTTCCACTAAGCTGTCTTTTGTTGCTTAAGCTAGTGAGGCTGATTTACTCCAGAAGAACCTTAGCCAACTGTGATACTGTGATTTATAACAAGAAATATATATTTGGTCTTACCCCTTCCTGACACAAAGTTTTTAAAAGCCTTGGAATTTCCTAAGTGAAGAGAACAGAAAGGTGTCTTTTGTTATATTAAAGAGGTGACTTTTGGAAAGTGCCTGAGGATGGAGGGCTGGTTGCCAGGAGAATCAACCATGTGATTAGAGGGTTGGAATTTTCGGTTCCCATCCCCTGACCTCTGGGGAGGGGAGAGGGGCTGGAGGTTGAATTCATCAATGGCCAATGACTTAGTCAATCATGCTGATGTAATGAAGCCTCCATAACAATCCAAAAAGACAGAGTTCACAGAGCTTCTGGGCAGATGAACATGCAGAGAGCTGGGGAGAGTGGCTCCCTGGGAGAGAACATAGGAAAACTCCCCAACCTTCCCTTGGGCCTTGCTCTGTGTGCCTCTTCCAACTGGCTGTTCATGAGTTACATGCTTTTATAATAAACTGGTGATCTAGTGAGTACACTATTTGAGTTCTGTGAGCCACTCTAGCAAATTAATGCAACCCACAGAGGGTATTGTGGGAACACTGATCCACAGCTGGTTGGTCAGAAGTGTAGGTAACAGGCACTCAGACTTGCAGTTGGCATCTGATGAGGAAGGGGAGACGGTCTTATGGGATCGAGCCTTTAACATGTGGGATCTGATGCTGTCTCCAGGTAGATCATGTCAGAAGTGAGTTAAGTGCTTGGTGGCATGGAAAAAACACACACGTCACAAATGGTGTCAGAATTGAACCAACCAGTACACCTTCTTTTAAAACTCTTGAGCCCATTACAGACTTTTCTAGGTGGCCACATTGTTGTATTTAAAAATTCCTTCAGTTATCCCCATGTTCCCCCTCACTGAGCTCATTAGTAATGCATGGTTAAAATTTTGCCTTTTAAATCTTTCCATTCCTCTTGCCTTCAGAATCTCTGTTCACAGCATTCTTTTTCTTGTCTGTAGCTTGTGAAATGTGTCTTTCTCACATCTATAGGCTGTAAGTGGCCATACCCAAGAGGAGATACAGAGCAATATTCCCCTCTCCCAAGCCCTGCTTCCTTTCTGTTCTGACACTGAGTGAGGTCAGTCAAGATTGTGTGAGATGTTGGCTTCAAGGGGAATGAAATTTCCAGATGACTTCTGGACAATTAATTATCTTTTTTCGTTCCTAAGCAGTTTAGTGCTGTCATCTTGGATGTTTGTTATGAGTAACTGACTCCTGCCAACACACAGCATTTCCACTGGTGTGAATCTTTTTAAAGCCTAGTGTAATAATACAGTGAATGCACTACAAGATACTTTATACATTGGTCACCAGATGGTGGGATGGGTGGGAAGACCATGTAGATCTTTAAGTTGAATGTTCTGGTTTCACTGGAAGCAGAGAAAGAGGTTCATATGTGGGGAAAACAGGCTCTAAATCCTTGCTGGCCATGCTAGGAGGTTGGTGGGGAAGGAGTCTCTGCTGAAGGAACACAGGACCTTTGAACAGAAAGAATGTTCTACAAAAAGGCATGTTGTGAGGGGCACTTGGTGAGCTCAGTCTGTTAAGTGTCCGACTTTGGCTCAGGTCATGATCTCATGGCTCATGGGTTCGAGCCCCGCGTTGGGCTCTGTGCTGACAGCTCAGAGCCTGGGGCCTGCTTCTGATTCTGTGTCTCCCTCTCTCTCTGCCCCTCCCCCACTCACGCCCTGTCTTTCTCTCTCTCTCTCTCAAAAATAAATAAAAATTTTAAAAAAATTAAAAAAAAAATTTTTTTTTTAACGTTTATTTATTTTTGAGACAGAAAGAGACAGAGCATGAACGGGGGAGGGTCAGAGAGAGGGAGACACAGAATCCGAAACAGGCTCCAGGCTCTGAGCCATCAGCACAGAGCCCAACGCGGGGCTTGAACTCACGAACCGCAAGATCATGACCTGAGCCGAAGTCGGATGCTCAACCGACTGAGCCACCCAGGCGCCCCTAAAAAAAATTTTTTTAAGGCACGTTGTGAACATATAAGAGGGATGGGTAAAAACGTCTGCAGCCAGACAAAGGTAATCTAGGAAAATTATGCGAGTTCTATAATCACAAAGTGACAAGAACCACAAAATAGAAAAATGGCTTAGAGGATGGGAATATAAAAAAAGACATTAAAGAGGTAGTAATGGGAATGGTGTATCTGCAGAGTAGAATCATAGTTATCGAAAGTGACCTTATAAAATGATGTAAATGAAAACACTGCACAGCTTACTAGGCTTAAAAACAGGTTACAAAACAGTATATTCTGTTAGAAAGATGCACACATATGTACTTCTGGAAAGATACATAATACCAGTGCTTCTCAAACTTTAATATGTGTATAAATCTGCATATTAATCACATTGAGGGGTCTGGTTAAAATTCAGATTCTGATTCCATAGGTCTGGAGTGGAGAGGCCTGAAATTCTACATTTCCAACAAGCTCCTGGGGGAAGCTGGCACTGCAGGTCCTGTGAGCCATGCTTAGTAGCAAGGGTAGATGCCAGGGTATTGACAGTGCAGTTTAGTAGGTGATGAGAGTGTTTATTGTAGTTTCCTTCTTCCCTCAACTTCTATTTTCTAATTAACTTGAGTTAAAAAATGAAAATTAATGGGCATGTGTTATTTTATATTATGAAAAAACAAAATTAATTTATCTTAAAAAGAGAAAAGAGGTGAAGCAAACCAAGATGGCACGGGAGGAGCCCGTGTAAAATCCAAGCAAAGGAGGAAATGAGGGCACCTGAGAAAAGGTGGAGCAGAAGGGGAAGCAGGGGCATCTCTGTTGACAGTTTGTAAGATCATTCTGAGGCCAGTATAAGAGCTAGAAGGCAGAATTGTTAGGATCTGTGGTGTGAACAGGTGTCTGTTTATTGGACATGGAAGAAAATAAAAAGAAGTACAGTGACAGGTGCAGACTTGAGCTGAAGGGTGAATGCAGGGGGTGCAGGTGGCCCTACCAGGTGCTCCTGGGCCCGTGCTACCTCTGAGACGAACGGGGTTTGCAAGAAAGGCTTGTCCTGACCTCTCCAGCTTGAAGAATATTCTCTCTGAGGAGCAAGAAGTGGAATCTGCACATAACTCAAAAGCTAACAGAAACTTTCAGAAAGGCAGGTCATAGGTTATGCCTAAATGTAGGAGTGAGGGAATCTCAAGACTTGGCTAAACAAAGGTGAGCTCTCCAACTCATTGAGCTTGGGTAGATCATGTGCCCCAAGAAGTCTGCATAGAGAAGCATTTCTTGCCTGCAAAGAATCCAGCCTAAACCCCAGCCCCAAGAAGGCACTCACTGTCATTGGTGGTGAGAGCAGAAGTGACAGCAGTGAGTGGTCAGAGTGCTGTTATTTGGCACAAAACATTGAGTGACGAGCCAGATTCCACAAGGTGCCATCACCATAAATGGGGATGAAATTCAGGTGTTCCCATTCCTTAACCAACACTGAGGGCCGACCTGAGATCTCAAACAAAGGGATAGGTGGAAGGTGCTATTTATTATCAGCCACTATTGACTGCTTTGCAACACTAAAACAGATATCAAAATCGTACAGTGATATTCACACACCATCAAGGAGTTAACAAGTCACCAACACAGGTGGCTGGAAGCGGGTCATCCAGACAGAAGCCTGCCCTCTGCTGGACATAATGATAACAACTTGGATGAAAGCGGAAGGAAAAGAAGTCTCAGGATCAGAGAGAAATATCCTGGCTACTTCCAAGACCCCACAGACATAAGGGAGAGACACAGGAACTTACAGAACAATCAATGGATATACGGGTATATCATCTCCAGACCTGTATAGTCTTTAATGATCTCTGAAGAAAAAAATCACTAAATGCCACTTAGAACAATGCCCTACAGTTCACATCCCTTTCCCCAACCCTTTATGGGGCTTTCCCCTATATCCATTTTCCCTCCTTGGATCACTCTTCCACTCACTGAGAAATCAAAGCATTTTCTGGTAAAGCCTATTTAGGGAGCTGTTTGAGCAAACGGGGTTTGAAGTACTGGCTCCTGAGAGGCCTGTCAGGACCAGGAGACGCCAGAAGGATGTGGCAGATGGCGTCTCCTACTTCCTGCTCCCTGGCTTAACCCCAGAGCCAGACACATCTCCACACTCCTCACCTGCTTTCCTCATTCTCCCTTTGCCATCTGATGGGGTTCTATTCAAATAAGTTTCTTGCACATGTGATACAACTCTACTGTATCTTGAGCCTTGCTCCTTCCCTCAAATTATTCTAAAACCATCCTCTATGACATTATCTAAAGCTTCTCCTTTTCTAATACTTACAGTGTCTTAGAATAAGGTTTACAGGCTCGTGGTGCAATTGCCACTGTTAGCTCTAAACCATCTCTTCTAAAGAACTATATATACTCTTTAGTTCTAGTATTCTAGCATTTGGTGAACACGTCTCAAATTATCGTAACTGTTTTGTCTGACTGTTTAGGCTCCTTCTTTCTACAATGAAAGTTCTAGGCTTTCTTCTGTCTATTTTCATGCGCAGGCTACTCCATTCTCTGATCAATTTAAGAGTGTTCTATGGCTTGGTTCTGGTTTTAAGTGAGGAGTGAGATTCACACTAGAAAGTGAACAAAGATAATTCTGCACCCCAGGCAGCCCCTGTAAAGCACAGATACCTTCCTGAACACAAGCATAAAGATCCTGAACCCAGTTGACAAAGCTCGTCTAAATAGCGATTTTTATAAAGGGACATATACTGCTATCCACACTGTTTTACATAGGCCAACAAACCTCAGAAAAAAACAAAAAAACAAAGACAAAAAAACAAAAACAAACCCAGAAAACAAAACAAAAAACCAAAACAAACAAAACAAAACAAAAAAAAAAAACAAAAACACCCAAACCAAAACACAACAAAAAACAAAAAAAAAACCCCACAAAAAACAAAAAACAAAAAAAACCCTGAAGCCCCCAGTTACGGAATGGATAGGTCACAGGAATAAAAGGTCCAGCATAGGGAATACAATCAATGGTATTGTAATAGTGATGGATGGTGACAGATGGTCGCTACACTTGTGGTGAGCACAGCATTATGTATAGACTTGTAGAATCATTATGTTGTGCACCTGAAACATTGCGTGTTGACTGTACTTCAATTAAAAAACAAAAACAAAAAACTAAAGTCTCCTTTTTTTTTTCCTGAAGATCTAATTGGCTTTATTAAGTGGTTCATGAGTCAGACAGCATCCAATCCCATGTAGGAAGTAGAGAGGAGTTCAGAAGCCCACTTTTTCAAGCACTGATATTTAAAAATAATTTACTATTTTATAATTTTTAAAAAGCATAATGTATGATAACTCCCTCCTCTTGTTAAACTGAGTACACCTGTGATACTGCAATATACTAAGAAATTTTTATTTGGTCTACACTCCTGGTTCTTAGCCTAAGGGCTTCTAAAACCCTTGGAATTTCTGGATGAAAGGGGTGAGAGTTACACCTTTTGTTATTCATTTGGAGCCTTTCTCAACCACACCTCAGTTTATGCTAATGAAGTAACCCTCCAAGGATGGGGGCTGGTTGCTGGAGGAACTTAAATCCCACCTCCAACCTCCAATGGCCCATGACCAGTGATATCATTTATTGATACTACGTACTGGAACTCCCCCCAAAACCCTAAACAAGGAAGTTTTGAGAAATTCTGCGGTGGTGAACACTTAAAGGAGTGGGGAAGGTGGTGTGTCCAGGAAGGCATGGAAGCTTCCAGCACCTGCCCCTATACCTGCCTCTGCATCTCTTTGTTTGGCTGTTCCTGAGTTGCATCCTTTATAATAAACTGGTAACATTAAATAAGTTTCTTGCATACATGATACAACTCTACCGTATCTATAAATTCTGTAAGCTGTTCTAGCAAATTACTGAACCTGAGGAAGGGGTCGTGGGAACCTCTGATTTATAGTTGGCTGTTCAGAAGTCCCAGAGGCCTGGACTTGGGATTGGTGTCTGAAGTAGGGGCAGTCCTGGGACACGGAGACAGTGTCTGACACTAACTCTGGATAATGTCAGAATTGCTTGGTGTGAGGAAAACCCTGACACATTTAGTGTCAGAAGCTTTGTAAGTAAAAAACAGTTCATAATAACATGGAACACCATTTGGTGTGTGATGACTTGGGTCCATCATGATGAATATCTGTACTTAAGTGGTTTTACGGCATGATGGTGTCCTTAGGGATTACTAAATAAGACAGGGTTGTCTACCTCTCCATGGCCTCAGCTTACTACTTAAAACACACACACACACACACACACACACAAAACCCCAAATCACATTAATTCTGTGAACTCCTCCCTTTGTTCTATATGACTCTATACATATTGGCTTTTAGCAATGCTTCCCCAGTCTTTCTCTTAGGCTATTTACTGTAACCTCTTGCTAGTTTGCAGTCAGGATAAAGCCAATGCCCAAATCACCAGTAATCCTAGATGGATATGTAATTCTAAGTCTCTAGACTCTGGCCTTGAAACTGGCTCCGTGCTGGGCACACCAACAAAGCTTTATGTCAGTTAAGTTTTGAATTTGCTTTATTATATTAGTTTATTTATTTATTTATGCTCAAAGAAAGTGCAATAATGAAACTTTCTAATAGAAAGCTTTATACGCAAAGAAAATACCAGTGAAGACATGAAATGTCAGGTATACTACTGGGGAACAGGAACTGGGCACTTTTACACATATTAAATAAGGTCATGTCTACTTTTGGTCTAATAAACTTCGACTGTTGGTATATTCATCTATAGAATGAGGGACAAAGCTATCCTAAAATAAAGTACTGAATGTTATTATTCCTATTGTATCATATATCCAGAATTTCCTTCAATCATTTCTCAGCTCTCCGGATCACAAAATGTCAGTGAAAGTGATCTTAAATAAGTCAAAACTGCTTTTCTCAAAGAACAGAACCCACCCTCCTTACTGAAGCCTGACCTGATTTTCTCGATCAACTGCTATCTTCTCTTGGACTCTTGCTTCCACCATGGATACTGATTAGAGTTGAAAGTCTCAGGCTGGCCATCAAACACCAGAACAGTGTGGTCCCTTTTTCCTCTGCCAAACTAATCCTCCACTCTGCCTTCCTCTCCTTCTGTCCTCAGCCACACCACACACATGGTCCCTGGAACACCACCAGCCCAGGCTGCCCCAAGACCTTCAAGTTGTTCCCTCTGCCTGGATTCCTTCTCCTTCTCCTTCTGCCAGTTGAAGTCTTCCAAAACGTCCAATTCCATCCCCTCCAAGAAATACTGAGGAAGCTCTTCTATTCTCCTGGGCGTGCTCTGTCCTGCCTCCCACCTCCCACCTAGCTTCTTTTTTTTTTTTTTTTTTAATTTTTTTTAACGTTTACTTATTTTTGAGACAGAGAGAGACAGAGCATGAACGGGGGAGGGGCAGAGAGAGAGGGAGACACAGAATCGGAAGCAGGCTCCAGGCTCTGAGCCATCAGCCCAGAGCCCGACGCGGGGCTCGAACTCATGGACCGCGAGATCGTGACCTGAGCTGAAGTCGGACGCTTAACCGACCGAGCCACCCAGGCGCCCCCTAGCTTCTTGTATTAACACTCCACCTTCAGGGCTGTTCAGGAATGTATTCATCTCCTCCGCCAGACCTGGAGCCCCTGGAGAGCCCTCCACTTTCCCCACACCTCCCAGCATAGGGGCTGAGAGGAACCAAGGGAAGGGGAAGACATACACCCTGTGCAGGACAACAACGTTGGCCCCGCCCACACGAAAATCCAGACCATTGCATACTCACGGTTTCCACAGTTGAGACCACCGAGCCCAAATGGGCAACTGCAAGTCAACAAAGAAAAAGAACAAGAATTACTTTCAAAAATCAAAAGAAGTAATAGGAGGCAATCTACCCAAGTAACTTCTAAATAAGGCCTGTCACAAATGCATCAGAATATATGAGCACAGAGCCTACCTCATACAGGTTTCATTTTCAAGCCTATATCCATCTTCACATGCTGAAAGAGAAAAGGGAAATCCATGGATATGTCCCTTGACTTCCTTTGGCCCAAACTGACAGTTAGTAGACACCAGTCCCTTTAAGTCTCCAAGAATATTCTAGAACCAGAAGCCTACAAATAGCTTTAGAATTATCTAGTACCTGCCAACTCAACCTTTTATTTTACCACAGAATTTTCTTAACCTTTTAGTGGCTCTCACTTTCCCATCTATAAAAAAAGGGGATAATAACAGCAATAGTAGTATCTACCTTGTAGTTTCTTGGAAGGAATTAAATAAGCCATGTGAATGGTTTAGCACAGTGCCTGGCACATAGTTATCACCAAATAAATGTTTGTAGTTATAATTATTATCCAACAAATGTAATTATTTTTGGAAGTTTTCTGTGGCCCCTGTGTTACATTCTTCCACATACACACAGACAAATGCTTTGGTTTCTTTAATGTAAGTCAAACCTTTAACCTGCTGCTGCCCTCACTGACCCCTTCCAAGAGGAAGTAGGAGCTGTGACATCCTCTGGGACATGGTCAGGTGGAGCTCACCCTACCGTCTGTGCAGGGGATTCTGGACATATCTAGATGAGTGCTAATCAGCACATCACCCAAGAACATAACTTTGAACCCTCTGGTGCTGCTGCTCATGGACTGAAGGGCCGTGGCCCAGCCATTCCTGGGGATCAGCAGTTTCTGCATTTATTTGATCATGGAACACTACAATAAGCTGACAGAACAGCATGAGCTATAACACATGCTTGGATGGAAGCAGACAATAAAAAATGGCCTCATAGTCAAATTCATTGCTGCAAGAAGTGATAGGAATTTGATTCATGAATAATGTACGATATACTGCATAAAAGATGACAGATAAGAAAAGGTACACAGCATAGAGCAGCAATCCCTGGACAGACAGCACACACACTAATGGTAAGATGTGAATGTCGGCAGCATGCACGGATCAGGGGGTGCATGCCCTGTGGGCTGGGACAGGAGGTCTCTCACAGGCGTCCTGCATCCTCTGTTACGCGTAATAATTAGTGTGTAATAATATTAACTTACGTAGATGTGCCCAATGCTGTTCTTCCTTCTGTTTGTTTAATTTTTAATTTAATTTTTTATTTTTAGAGAGAGAGAGACTGTGTGAGCAGGGGAGAGGGGGAAGAGGGAGAGAGAGAAAGAATCTTAGGCAAGTTCCATGCTCAGTGCAGAGCTGGACACGGGGCTCGATCCCATGACCCTGGGATCATGACCTGAGCCGAAATCAAGAGTTGGATGTCAACCGACTGAGCCACCCAGGTGCCCGCTTCCTTCTGTTTTTAATGTTAGATGCTAAATGTTTCTAGCATCTATTTTGTTGTCCTAGATTATTGAGATATCACTAGAGTTTCATAGAACAGTTCAGAAAACACTGCTCTAAGTAATCCGCAATTCTTTTATAGCAGATCATTAGAGTTGTCACCCTGAACTGTGCTGTTTTGTCTCCACAGAACCACTTTTCCTGAGCTCCATCCTCTTGTAGTAAGGGCTATTATAAGCAGCAGCCCTGGGAAGGCCCCCAGTATCTACTGCAGGATGTCACGGGCCACACTGCCACAACACCACACAGTAACCTCTTGATGAGGACGCCCCAAAGAAATTTCTCTTGGGCCTTGGGGCCTACAAAGATGGGGATGCTTCTGAACGACTGTACTTTGTTTTATGAACCCTGACTCTCTCTAAAACTGTATTTCTCTCTTTGCCTCAGTGTCCAGAAAGCTCAGAACTTGAACGAGTGGCCTACCTTTAGCAAACATGCAGGACTTTATAGCATATCTTTCTGCATATTCACTTTCCTCTAGCTTCAGCAAAGTAGTAGCTTTATTTCCACTTCAACCTAATTTATCTTTTAAATTAAACCTTATTTAGTTTAAGTTTAGGCTTTTTAGTAGGTGCTTCCGATCTTTTTTGCAACAAAGTAGGGCATGATCATATTCCATTTAGGGGAGGAGGAACGAGCCCCTTCACCACATCTTGGGATACCTCTGAGTTTGCTGCTGGCCTTACTCAGGTGGGGCCTTCTTAAGGAACAAGCTGAGAACTCCTGCTTCCCTGGGCACGGAAAGCACCATCCCTGGCAGTCTTCATGCTACAGTGGTTTGTGGGAGCCGGGAAGCCACTCCTGGGTACTCCACGGCTCTTTCTCCAGGGCAGCTCCACGGGGACCGCTGGCCTCCCTGTGACTCATCCCCATCCATCTCAGCACTGAGGCAGGCTGATGTCACAGCAGTCTGTTCTATTCTGAACACTTCTTCCCGGAAATGTTTTTACATCAAATCTACCCACCCAGCCCTCCTCTGCTGGGTGGGAGCTTTCCATCCTGTGGCTGTCATCCTGCCAGATGTAACGTCCATCTGTTGCCCAGGCTGTGAGCTGATGGGTTGGGCTGTTTTCACTCAGCCTCAGAAGTGGCCTGACTTCCTGGTGTAACGATATTCCTTTACTTCGAATGGGCTCCTTTGGTCATTCACCAACGACAGAGTGCCACCATGGGCCTGGTGCTATTCTAGGGGTTCTTAGAAAGAAAGCTCCAGTGCACCTTAGGACCCAGCTCGTCATCTCCACACCCTAGTAGGACTGACCGGTGGAGCACTGGAGACAATGGAAATGTGGCAACTGCTACTGTGTATGCCCAGATTGGGTTTCCCCTATTGACATGGAACATAAGCCAATTCAAGCCTCCTGGCCCTTGATAAAATAAGCAAGTGGTGGAGTCTTCAAGACTCTCTTGTTCCCAAGCTCTGCCATTTGTGTTCTATCATATTTGCTACCCTGTCATCCAGTTGTTAATTCAACAGACACTTGGTAAACCCCACAATGTGCTAAGCATATTCTAAACACAGTTCTGGCTCTCAAGGCACCTGCTGCCTGGTGAGAGAAAGAGGCCTGCATGGCAGAAGGAAGCTAAGACACCTATGGGAAGGACACCTACTTCAATTTTGTATGATGCTTTGAACGTATGGTGAAGACACTGTGAAGATATTTCATGGGAGACATTAAGAAGTGCGTACGTATGTACAACAGAGAACAATAGAGTCCTGCTAATGTACAGATTTAGAAAACACACCTACATACCTCTCTTCCCCATTTATCTGGGGACTGACCTCGGATGTGAAGTGACCAAAAGGGGACTTTTTTAAAGAAAAAAAATGTGTTTATTTATTTTGAGAGAGACAGAGAGAGAGAGCACGAGTGGGGGAAAAGCAGAGAGAGGATCCCAGGCAGGCTCTGAGCTGTCAACACAGAGCCCAAAGCGGCTGGATCTCAGGAACTGGAAGATCATGACTGTAGCTGAAATTAAGTGTCAGTTGGACTGAGCCAGCCATGCTCCCCAGGGACTTATTTTAAATACCCCAGTGCTCCAGCACTAATGGCCAGAAGATGTCACTACAATCCATCAGAACCCGGCCAACGGGGCTGTGCCCAAGGAGCTGCCGAAGCCATTCATCAGAGGCTTTCATCTGACGGATGAAAATCTAAGCGACAAGGATACTGCAGAAACCGAGGCTTTGTGGGGCCTTGGCAAAAAGCCCGAAAGCTGACCAAGGTTTCCTTATGCTGCATCTTAGGTCATTACCTCATAAACATAAGGTTGCTGAAGCCTGTATCCCTGCATTTGGAAAGTCTCTGACGGCCCTGCTATTGCTAATGCTAGTCTGTAAGCGACACGATTAAATTGCTGACTTGGAAACAAAGACAAGTGGCTGGGGCCAGCGAGAAGCAGAGGTGGCAGGGCTGGCTGTCCTTGAGGCTGTGGGAAACTCCAGAGACTCCACACGCCGGTGCCACCACTCCCGTGCGCTCCACTTCTGCCCACTTTGCCTTCCCTCCTGCCAGCTACACAGTGGATTTTAGCAGAGGTCACCTTCCCACATGCCGCAGGACTCAATGCCCCAGTTTCCAAGAAGGGCAAGGAACACATGGCATGAAACCAGGTAAGAGGGAACTAGGAAGCATCATCTCCTTGTATCACAGGGGCAGACGGACATGTGCTGAAAAGCGCTGTAAGGCCATCGTGCCTCAGGACTGCTGGCCGGCACACAGGGTCAGCCTCCCCTTCAAAGCCCACTGCAGGGCTTGCGTGTAGAGCAGAGGGGGTGCACTTTCAAAGCCAGTGTGTGTAAACCTAAGTCAGAGGGTCTGAAGCTCAGGACGACAGCACTGCCCTGAATGTATTTTTATCTTCTCCTGATGGAACGAGCCCTCTGCTGGGAAGTCCTGATAGAAATAAATGACAAGGTCACCTTTCCCCAGTATGTGACTTTCACTCAGATTCCAGTACATCTGTCACCAGTGGGTGTTGGCCAAGCAGGAAAACTGTGTCATACACATTCTAATGTGGTACAACGCTTAAAGCCACACCATGGCCTTTATATTGCTAGTTTTCCTGGTGATTACAAATTCTAGCAGTCGTTTGTAAGTCAGGGACACAGTGCTCTGGACTTGAATTAATTTTACTTTAAAGTAGTTTTCTTGCCATGCATTTACTGAGCATTTTAGTTCAAACTGAATGGATTTAAGTCTCACCTACAAGGCTAGCAGGATTAGGTTTCTGCCCTCACACCCTTCATGAAACCTTTAAAACTGGAACTCATTAATTCACCCACATCCTGGGTAAAAAACAAGGGCAAATGCTGATGGCTTTCAAAGTACCTCCATATACATTGCTTTCTTCAATCCCCAGAATATCCAATGAAGCATCAGCATACCCATTTTGCAGAAGAGGAAACCAAGGCGCAGCAAAGCAAAGTGTCTTGCTCAAGATGATACATAATCCATGAGGCAGAGTCGGGCTCTGATTCTCTTGAGCCTCAGCAGTACTTTGTCTACTAGGCCACAGCTGCCTCTAAAAGAGACAGGCCCGACTCCATGCCTGTGTTTCCATTTTCAAAGATTAGCAGACAATAGAATAAAGCTTTGGGAATTAAAACAACAATTTTCCTAACTTCCTCTAAAAAAAAAAAAAAAAAAAAGGCACTGCCATAGTCATTCCATTCTCTCTTCTTTTCCTTTGAATTTGATTGGCCAGACCCGTTTGCGCAGGTCAGAGATAATGCTATTATTCTAAGGAGATAACGCATTCAATCCTGCTGTGAGCAAAATAACAAGAACTAGTTACCCCTGGTTTAGAACAGTCACACCTAGAGCAGAGAAAAACATCTTCCCTGTCCCTGCCTGGGCCACAGAACCCTTGGGAACTTGCTGGTACCTCGGCAGGAGTGATCCATCTTGTTGAACTGGAAGTAGCCTGACTTGCACTGGCACAGGGCGACACCGTCCAGGTCAGTGCAGATGGAGGTCTCCTTGTCACATTCCGGAGTCTTCCGCTTGCACAAGCTGCCCGCTAAGATGAAAAAACAAGACAGTGAAACAAAACAAGACCTCCTCCACTGCAAACCTCAAGATACATCAACTTTCTATTTAAAGAGGCTCTGAGAACAGTTTCTGAAAAGTGCCTGGTACAAGTCTCCTTTCAGGGGCCTGCTTTTAGCTGCCTTGGCCACTCCTTCCCTGTGTCAGCCCCAAGCCTCTGTACTCCAGGTCACACCGCATGCCATGGGACAGAGGACCCAGACAGAAGAAACAGGGTGCTGTCTCTGACCCCGGCAGCCACCGTAAATACGGCCCTCGGTGCCATGGTGTCTTCCGTGCCTGCGTCCTAACAGACTGCAGGGGAGAGCCAGCACTGAGCCAGGAAACATGATCGTGTCCTTCTTAGGAAGCCGTGAGGCTCAGACCTGTCTCAGCGGAGGCACAGCTCTGGGTCTGCTCTGTGTCTACATGACCTAACGGGAGGCTGTGCACTCCTCTGGCAGGACAGCTTGCTGCCCACAGACCTATTCCAAGGGTCGGTGTGGAAGACAATCTGCTGCCCCGGCACTGTGGTGTCATTATGTTTCCTGTGTCCCCACTACACTGGCCATTTCTTGGGGCTTACTCATCTCCGGGGCTTCAGCACCTTGCACAGGGATGGTCACACACAGTGCTCAATACATGCATGCTGAAGTGCTTCAGGTCACCAGTCACCAGGCCATCACCATGGGAGACAGAGCTGGGTAGAGGAATGTGTCTTTCTGGCTTGCTACCTCCTTCCCTTTAGGGCCTTATTTTCTACATGTGTATCTACTTGGCTTGTCCAGCTCTGGGCACGTGGGCCATGCTCATTTCATGGATGACGAAGAAGTATCTCCTTGTGGTCAAAAAGCACTCATTGTTGGGCACGTGGCCCTCTCTGAGGCTGCACACAGTAGACCCTCTCTGTATACACGAGACACATAATGAGGGCACGTTCACTAAGACACGCCTGACGAAAAGGCACATGTAAATGGGGGCACACAGTAGAACAAAAACGCACAACTAACTGGATAGTGGACAATAACTTCTTCACAGCCAGGTATAGAGCAAGGCAGGAGTGACATCCGCTCTTGCTGCAGGGAGGTAAGAGCAAGTTCACGACCAGGAGAGCTGCCGAAGGGTGATGTGTACACCGTGCAGTATGGCCTGGTCTCCCCTTTCCCATCTTAAGGAAGACACCAACCTATTCAGAAACCAGGTACTGGTTCTTACCATGGCAAAACTGCCCCGACCGTGGTGATGTGAGCTGACACCCACACAGGGTCCCCACAGCTGCCTCCTTTTCTGAGTCCCGAGAGCTTGGGACCTAGGGGACAGCCTGGTCACAGGGAGGCGAGCTTAGGACACAGCCTTTAGTTTTCAACACTGCATTTCCTGTCTTTATCATTGGAAGCTGGTGTGTTAAATCAAAACTCAGCTTGTGTGTGCGATAGAATTTCCTTTGTTTATTGTGAAAGTTGGTATTTAAAAGAGAAAAATAAAAAATGGAAAATCTCACCAGACAAACTATAAAGCTGGCATCAGAGAGGTACCAAACGCCCACAATTCGTCATCTAAACTTTTGGAAAGCTTTGCCAGTCCTCAAGCTTTAATATAAAGGAATACTTCTGGGGTAAAAGGCTGGCGCTAGCCTTGTCCAGTAGCCAGACTGAGTTGCCTGGCCTGATTAGATATTTTCTGGAAGTCAATGTCACATTTTCCTTCCATCCTGCCCATTAATCCAGCCTGCTGACAAATACTATTCGCCTTGCTGAAGCAACCCTTCCCTACAACGAAGCGAAGAAACCAGGCCTTGCCTCTGCAACAGTGGAGTTGCTATCCTAAAAATCCTTAAAGAACATTCTGCCATAAATCCATCAAATGCAACCACATATAATCCCATTTTCATTTTAAGCCTGGCGATGTGATTTTTCTACATCCACAATTCCCATGGTCTTTCCTGGGCATAACATCCGCCTGACAGACAATGAGAACTTATGTAAATCTAAGGCTGAGACACTCCTTGGGGGATTTCCAAAGACTCTAAACCTCTGGAGGCATTAGAGCTGCAGTTCTTTGGAAGTTGAGGAAGTGGACATTTTGCAAACTGCAGGGTGAAAACCTGCCTTTGCAAGGGCAGCGTCCAGAATAGCCCAGCATACCCATGTGTTGGAAACACCCAAATATCAGAACCTGACAGCTCCTGCCTGTCAAGGCTACCTCTCCAGCACTCAGAAAGGGAGCAAAGAGACAGAGTTGAGTATGTTGGCAAAGCCAGGAGAAGAACTGGGAGGAAAACCAGAGAAGTGAGCCTGTTTTCAGCCAAGAGGCATGGCTGTCTTTGTTTTCGAGGGCTCTGGAAGGAGAGGTACAGAATGGGGACCAGAAGCACATATAGGGGCAAGAGGCCATGTGAGAAATCCTCTCAGTTTTGCTGTGACCCTAACGCTGCTCTAAGAAAATAAATAAATAAAATCTAAAAAAAAAAACAAAGAATGGGACCTCAGCAAGGAAGCTAGGAAGCTAGGGGCTTTCCCATAGGCCACATCCAAATAAGAGAAAAAAATGGGGTCAGAGTGGGCAGGCCTGCCATGAGCAGGATCTTACAAATCCAAGTATGTGGCCACTTGATTTGCAAGACATGAAACACATTTACTGGGGGCATAAAACTAACCTGGTACTATGCTGACCATATAGGATGAACTTTTTTTTTTAACGTTTTTATTTATTTTGGGGGGGGAGAGAGGGAGAGAGAGAGCACACACACACAAGTGGGGGAGGGGCAGAGAGAGAGAGAGGGAGACACAGAATCCAAAGCAGGCTCCAGGCTCCAGGCTCTGAGCTGTCAGCACAGAGCCTAATGCGGGGCTCGAACTCATGAACCATGAGATCATGACCTGAGCTGAAGTCGGACACTTAACTGACTGAGCTACCCAGGGGGCCCCTAGGACGCACTCTTTAAGTGTTTAGTGAATGAAAAGGTCCCCTTCCTGCTAACTAGAGATGAAAAATTGGGACTCTTGAATCACTGGCAAGAGAAACAAAGAAGAGCTCTTGCCTCAAAGTTTAGAGCACAGTATAATGGGGTGTAAACTTTTTAGTTAATTCCCCAATGATGCTAAATGACAGCAACTTCAATTCCAGAAAGTTCAGCTCCTTTCTTCCCCCATACGAATAACTAGCCTTGAAAGGAGCTAAAGCTACAGCATTCACAAGGTTATGCTCGCAGCTCCCCAGCTCTGCCATGCACAGGCCTGTGAGAAGAGCCCTGTGGATCAGCGCTCAGAAAGCCCTGAGCCCCTGGGAATACCCTGGGTCTTCCAGCAGATACAGCCCCAAACCTGCTCCCTACAACTTACATCCAGTGTCTGGACACCAGATGGAGAGGCTCAAAGAGTCTGCATCCTTTGCTAGTCCTAACTGTCTAGCACAGGGAGCTAACCAGAGCTCACTCTGATCACTTACGAGACAGCAGCAGGAATAAGCCTCCTTTGTGAGGAAGCAATTTTAATTCTAGCAAAGTTTTCCCAACCCAGAGGCAAAACTTCCTCTCCAAGATCCAAGTCTGCCTTCTGAACTCGTTGTCTATAATCCCTCTCTGTATCTACTTCACAGTAGATGTACTGCAGAAGTTTTGACGAAGCAGATAAAGCGAGAACAGGAAAAGGGAAACCAGCGAGTAGTCTGGCCTACATCGTTCCGGTCTTGTTTCTGTGCATTGGTGATTTGCAAACACACGAACAAGATGGGTAATACTGCCCATGCTTTTTTTTTTTTTACTTAGTGGACTATCACGATGAAGGTTTGGGGTATTGATAAGCATGTATATTCTGTGCAGGAATTTCTGTTTCCCTCAGAGAGAGCTGGAACTTTTTAAGGTAAAGAGGAATGATTTCATCGCATCAGCTCCTGTATCCCATCATCTCTTATACACCAGTGAAGAAGAGGAGACAAAAAAGAGGCAACATGCCAAGAACCCCGTGACTTCAAGGCTATGTGTGTGTGCACGCACACATGTACAAAGATACAGACACACAAAGGCCTTTCGCTTAACACCCATTTCTTTTTTTAAGTTTTTATTTATTTTTGAGAGAGAGAGAGAAAGTGCGAGCAGGGAAGGGGCAGAGGAAGACAGAGTGAGAACCCCAAGCAGGCTCCACACTGTCAGCGGGGAGCCTGATGCGGGGCTCAAACCCATGAACTGTGAGATCATGACCTGCACCAAAGTCAGACCCTTAGCAAACTGAGCCACCCGGGAGCCCCAGCACCCATTTCAAAGATAGACTGGCTCTGTGATGAACTTCTTGAATCTGAGCCCTGAGTGCCTTACATATCTATCCTAGGTCTGTGCCTAACTGTATAGGCGGGGTTCTCCCAGAGGGCCATTCTCTTACCTCTGAAGATCCGCCTCTGAGATCCCAAGAGCTGGCAGACCTCAGCAGAGGACCTACAGGAGTTGACACATTTCTGCATCCCGTCAGCCAAGTCAAACAGTGTCACATTGGAGGCCAAGGAGAACGTGGTTTGCAGGGACATGACCACTGCACTGGACTCCCTGTAGACAAAGTGTGTAGGGTTTTAACTGTCCTAAAATGACATGTGGGCCCAGGGCTTTTGGAAAATGAATCCATCTCCGTTCTCCAGGAAGGGAATGGGAGAGCATGGAGGCCCAGTGACTTTGGCCCCCCTGGTCACTCTGTGGCTTGGTCAAAACAGAGCCCAGTTTAGTTGCTGTCACCTATGTTAGAATAGCCTCCCCTTTATGAAAACTGGTTCACAAGTGAGAGTAATTCTGTTACTTACCTAGAAGCATGAACTGTGGATCGGGTATAACCAGGAAACATTGAAAAACACACATTTAACTGAAAGGAAGAACAGGTTGGTCGTTAACTGTGAGATAGATAAAAGCCCTAGACCTAGAACCAATTTCCTATTTTCAGGATAAAATAGGCATTTTCTAGCTATCAAGTTATCAGCAGGCAGCTTTACAGAGGAGTGGTGTCCTTTTTTTATTCCCTTCTTAAATGCCTCTCTGCTCTTGTTCTGTTGTTCCCTGAGTACAAAGGGAAAGAGGCAGATAGTAAATCAGTGGGGAAAATCTTGGCAGGAAATGATGTTCAGAACAGCACCCTTGGATGCAAAACATCTTCAAAGGAACAGATCTCTTCTAAGACCCAGGGTTTCAAAAAACTCAGAGGCAACTGTTTATTTGGACTTTGCAGAGTGAACGAGGCTCACTGAAAAGACTTCAGCTACCCCCGGTCTGGCAGGCCCGACACAAACCCCTCATAATCTGCAGTGAGTTGACCTAACTCAAAGATAGGTCCTCTTCAAAAAGGCTCTCCATGGGAAATTACATTACATGGGTCAAGAGCCCCTTTGTCGAGAGCAAATTAAGAGTGACTCTCCCTGTGTTTGCCTTGTGCCCTCAGAGAGAGCAGAAAATCCCTCTAGGGCATCAAGTTCCATGCCTGTTTTTCTGCTCCCCCAACAGTGGAGGCTGGAGATTCCTTCTATGCTGCAGAAGGTTGTAATACCTTGACCTATACAGACACGCCTGTCTTCAAAGCCTGTGTGTCAGACACATTTATTGTTCATAAGATGGAATAAAACATAGGATGTTATCAAACCTTTGGCTTTGTATGACATTGCTTTCTATTCTAATAGGCAATGATTTATTAGTAGTATAATTACTTAAACGTTTTTCCCCAGGTGAAAACAGAAAAGGCACATTTCAGAACAAAATGGTATCTTGGGAAAGGCCACTTGAAGTGGCTTCTCTAGTCTAGTCTAGTCTATGGGAGTGGGGATGTCACATCACTAGTAAATTATACACTCATACCTGGTGAAAATGAACAAGTTAAGTAAGTCACTGAGCACCGTATACTGGGAGGGACAGCACCTCTGCACAGGATTCTAAGCCCCTGTATTCCCTTCAAAGGAAATACTGACCTACAGCACACCCAAGAGGCAGCTGTGGTGAAGTGACAAGAACACCAGGTATAGGGCTGGTAGACATAAAATCCTGCTGTATAGTAAAGAATTTAATCTTGCTCAAACAGAGGTCTGGCCCTTGGCTCCCAGAAGCTAATCAATAAGCTTTTGGAATATCCTTTGTCTACCTGGAGGCCCTGGGCCACTCCAAATATCTAACAACGTGATTTATGCAGGGGTTTGGGGTTATATGGTATCAGCCTAACCTCGAGAGGGGCTGGAGACTGAGGTCAGCCATGTGAGCGGTTGAATACGTCCATATATTTGCTCTACACACCAAGGTTCAAGTGAGCTTAGCAATACTCCATGAATACTGTATACATCATTGCCAAGAGGAGTTAACACAGTGCATGGCTCCATGGGGATAGGACAACTGGATGCATCAAATTTGGAATCCTCCTTGACTCTGCCCTATGTGTCTCTCCCATAGCTGATTGTAACAGGGACCTTTTCACTGTAATAAACCATAACCGTGAGTTTAAGAGCTTTCACTGAGATCTGAAGTCCTTACAGTGACTATCAAATCTGAGGGTGGTCTTGGGGATCCCCAAACTTGCAAATGGTGTCAGAAGTGAGGCTGGTCTAGTGGGCTGTTCCTTAACTTTGCATCTGCTCTGTGTGAACTCAGGCAATGTCATTAACCTTCAGGGCCTCCCCAAATTCTAGCTGTAAATGTGTTGGCAATATCTCTTACAGGAGTGAGGCATCTGGCAAAGTGCCTGTCATAGACTAGATGCTCAATAGGTACAGAGACAGAATTGGAATCTAAATGTTATGCAAATAAAATCTACAGTCCTATAAAATCCTATAGGTTTTGGCTAATATACTCTTACCTATAAAAAACAAGTAAAACTGAAATCAGAAATCAATTAATCTCTAAAACTTATATTAATGGCAATTTTCAATGTTCTGAACACCAAATCTTAGACTCAGGTAGCAGTTGAGAGGTAAAATTTACTACTTGGGCTTCTTTTTTTTTAAAGAAAGAGCAAGAGCGCCAGCGGGGAAAGGGCACAGAAATGGAGGATAGAGGATCCGAAGCGGGCTCTATGCTGACAGCACAGAGCCTGATGTGGGGCTTGAACTCATGAACCGTGAGATCATGCCCTGAGCCAAAATTGGACGCTTAACTGGCTGAGCCACCCAGGTGCCCCTGAGCTTCATTTTTATCTCGTTTTCCTTCTTTTTAATTTTTCCTTACTTTTTCCACCTGACAAAAAGTAGGCAAAGAGGGAAAGAAGAGGAATCAAAGGCCTCTCGATAATCTTTAAAAAAATTTTTTTAATGTTTATTTATTTTTGAGAGAGAGACAGAATGCGAGCAGGGGAGGGTCAGAGAGAGAGGGAGACACAGAATCCAAAGCAGACTCCAGGTTCCAAGCTATCAGCACAGAGCCCAACGCAGGGCTCGAAGTCACGAACCATGAGATCATGACCTGAGTCGCAAGTCTGATGCTTAACCAACTGAACACTGAGGCTCCCCAAAGGCCCCTAGATAATCTGTGCAGTGAGTTCTCAACCCTGGAAAATCAGGATTAACTGTTATGTCTTTGGCATTCTCCTGAGGAAAAAGAGCATCATTCTCCCCAAGTTTGGAAACACAGAGCGAAAGTCACACAGCATGTCAGCTGCAGATGGGAGAGTAGGATTTTCTGGATCTTTCCTCTTTGCCAATAGTTCTTATTGGTGCATACCATCTAACCGTCTGTGACTATGAATCTGCACAGGGAAAAGAAATGCCAAGGCACTGATAAAGGCTGCATGTGAGAGCACACCGAAGAAGTGCTTCTCCTGGGTGTCACTGGATCTCAGCACCTCCTTTCAACTTCCAAGAGGCTTTTAATTTTACCATGAAGTTTATCTCCCAAATGTAATGGAAATGAACAATAGCCCAGGAAATATAGCTGGTCCTCATGAGGTTCCCAATTCTGAATGAAATTTGTTCTAGAAAACAAAGGACTCAAAGAAAGATGCTTTTCAGGAAACTTACTGTTCTGGTGATCTCATTTTCAACTTCACGTAGGTCTGAGTGTTTCTCCATGGTGGTATTGAGAAACGTTTTCTTTAATTTAAACTCTGTCACGAAGGTCCTAACTGAAAATGAGAACATAACCCGTGAGACCACGCAACTGGCCGACCGATACATAGCCGTGTGTTTGTAAATCTCTAGCATATCACTCTTAACTCCACCTCGCAGGACAACCGTGGTGCCTGTCCTTCTCCTTGAGGATAGAGAACACCTCTCCCTCTTCTAGCTCCTCTCTAGGAAGGTGGGCTTCCACTGAGCACAAGGCTCAGACTCAGTAAACCTTTGGGTCAAAAACTCCTTTTGCACGTGTGTGTGGGCTGCTGTGAGGAGCCATCCTGCCACCTTGCCAGTCGCCTCCTACACAGTAGATGCTCAGTGAAGCTGGGACAAGGAGGAAAGACCAGCTGGCCTAAATGACATAATCCCAGGAGGAGGGGGAGGGGATGTGGGGTCAAGCACAAAACATGCTCGTCAGGCCTGAGAAAGCTTTCGATAGAGGAACGCTGTTGTTCTCTAGCCTACACTGCAAAGCCCTCAGCTTCAAGGGCAGGCTTTGGTTTCCTCTTCTCATCAGAGTTACCCCACCAGCCACCATCCCTCTCTGCATAGAGGAAGTGCCCATTTTGTCGCTGATGAAAGAGACTTCCAGAAATCGGACAACGGATTCAGGACGACAGAGAGGCTGTGGAGGAAGGTGCCAAACATCTGTAGTGGGCCCAAGCTGCGGGGACTGCCAGGCCCCATGGTCACAAGCCAGGCAATGCAAACGACCCATATTCAAGATATTGTTTGAGTTCAGACCTGAAAGAAAGCAGCCCCGTTTTCAAGGCCCATTTCACTCATAAAATAAAATCGTACTCATCACTTTGTGCTGACTGGGCCTGAGGAGAATGGGACTTACAAATGGGCAGGCGACCAAAAATTAGCATAGCATGCTTTCTATCTGCCTCTTATCTTCCTTTATATTAAATTCTTATCTTTCCCTCTGGACAGGGAGGGAAAAAAAAAGACTCGAAACCCAGGAACCCACGAAGCTGCTCTTTCACAGAAAGCTTGCCTGCTGAATTAAGAAAAAGGCCCACAAATGAGCCAGGGAACACATTTAACATCTTATACTTACTGTCTAAAGCCCTTAATCCTTATTTAACATCTTTTTGCTTGTTCTACAGTTCACTGAAGCCAGCTGCTTAGGACTCTTTCTGAGCAGCAGGGAGCTCTTTGAAAACATTCTTGGCCAAATGAAAGCATTTCAGCATGCTCTAATTTGCATGTTCCTCTGATGTTTATGAACAATGAAGCTAAATGACTTGAAAAGGGAAAGATGATTGTTAACACAAAAGAACGGCTCTCCTCCTGATCTGAGGTGCCTGTGGGACACTGCACACAGGCTTCCACAACTCCCACCCCACTCCTTCATCTTCCTTTCTCACCCATCCAGGCTGATACCCAGACTCTCTGGACGGAAATATACATATTGTAACTGTTACGTACACAGATCTCTTCCCAATCATGACAGTAAGTGTGGCCTCTGCTTTAAGAGCAGCTCTGAAGACGGCATCACGCAGCGTCCTGCAGCTCCTGCACTCTGCCCAGCACACTGACGTCTTCATGCCTGCCTTTCATCATCTGGCTTTAAGGCAATTTTTTACTTCACGTGCAACTAACTGCTGACTTGTATGGGTTATATAAATGGTTTTTTTCATTATTTATTTATTTTTATTTACTAAGTTTTTAATTTCAATTCCAGTATAGTTAACATAGTGATATATTCATTCCAGATGTCCACTATACACTTCCATGCATCACCATGTGCTCATCCTGACAAGTGCCCTCCTTAACCCCCATTGCCTATTTTACCCATCCCCTGCCCACCTCCCTCTGGTAACCATCAGTTTGTTCTCTATAGTTAAGGGTCTGTGTTTTGGTTTTCCTCTCTCTTTTTATAGAAATGAATTTTTAAAAGATCTATAAGTATTACTTTGTATTCAGAGTACTTAGTGTTTTCATTGCTGTCAATTCTGGTCCAAGAGGTTGGGGGCTAGTGTTAAATGATACCTCCCATCTGGAGAACTCCCCCATTTTCAAAGCTTGCTCAGATACTTCATTTTATTTGCTCTTCACAATAACCTTGAGTGGGAAGCAGAGCAGGTGGTAATCTGATTTTACAGATGAGAAAATTGAGGCTCAGGGGTCATGGGCCGTAGGTGGTAGCTCCAGAGCTGGAAGCCAGGCAGCTGAGCTCCTGGCAAGCGCATTTTCCACACTGCTTCAAAACAAAATCATTCCATCTTCTGCATCCTTAAACCAAAGACTCCTGGCCTATTTCTTCCAGGGGGTAGCTAAGTGGAATCGGTTACCCCCCAAACAAATAAACTATTAGAGTAAGAGGAACTCTTGATTTCGAGTGATGTCTATATGCCTAGATTTTTTTGTCCTTTAAATAATGCTTTGACTTGATCCTTGTATTTTAAACAATTGCCAAAATCCTACCATTATTTTAGTAGGGTACCAACTGTTTGAAATACATTTCTAGGCCCAAGATGGAGCTGCTCCTGCCCAAGGTGCCACGTCAGCCAACCGAACTTTCGAGTTCTGTAAATGCCCCCCGTGACTAAAAATGCAGCATATTCAGTCGGTCAATTCCCCAGCGCCAAGTCAACTATTGGCTCTATACTTACTCCCTTGTCCTTGACCTTTCTAAATAAGGGCAGATATGCAAGCCTAGCCGATCATGCCCTGTTTCAGAAGTGATGCCACTTCTAACACTCTATAAAACTCCTGCTTGCCCAAAACCCCTCAGGGAGAGAGCTCCACTGTTTGTGAGGCTCCGTACTCCCCCAGTCCACGACTGTTCCCCTTTAAAGAAAGGACATCAAACTCATTACCTAGCCCTTCTAGTTTTGTCATTTGACACAATCTTTTTATAAAATCTGATGATTCCCCTCAGCCTGTTAATTCATGCAAATATCACTTTTCAGAGGTCACAGACATTCATTCTCTCAAAAAAATATTTACTGAGCACTTTTTGTGTGTTAAGTATCACACTGGTCAATCAAAGGTGAGTCACTTTACCTACCAGTTTCCTTATCCAGACTAGATAACTCTGTGCCCTTCACTTCTAATTTCTTCAACAAGTTCCATGTTGAACTGAACACTCTAACGCAAGGTTATACCCTGTGTGGAGGAAAGCTTTTATGATGAACACATTATTATGTGATGGGAGCTGTGGGCTGAAATGTGGCCTCTCATCAAACAAGCATAGATACTTGGCCACTTAGCACCTGGTCAGGACCTTAGTTTTCACATGGGTTGTTTGCTTTTTAACATGTAAGCTGGAGATTATATTTAAAATCAACCAGCTTCAGAACTATCAAATTAGGGAATGAAGTAGGACAATCTGTATGGTACAATTATGGCAGCTTTGGAAAAATGTATCTGCCTATGAACAGGACCATGAAGATCATTTTTTAAAAATGAAAAGGATGTGTGAATGTCGTAGGATAATCAGGGTTTTATTCTTTTTTCTCCTTAAAAATATATTTTTTATTATGTAGTTAGAATATCCTTTTGATATATATTTTTCCTAACTGTAGAGTGAACGGTTAAGCAAATAGTGTTATGCACAAATAATGGCCTATCCATGTACCCATTAGGAAGTTTGTAAAATATTTTTAATAACATGGAAAAATGTTTAAGATATAAAGTTTGTACAAATACTACATGGTTGCAATTGTATACAAATATAATGCAGAGTAAAAAAAGATTGCAAATAAGGTGCTGTATCTCTGAGTGGTTGAAAAATAGGTAGCATCTTTACTTCTTTCTATATTCCTTAAGTTTATACCTTGGAAAGATCCTGATTGTTTAGGGAGGAAAACAATAAATGTTATTTTTAAAAATATTTTGTGGCACAGAAAAAAATTCCAAGATAGATTAATTCTCTTACCCAGATTGCATATTCCTTTTTCCAACTGGTACCCAACCGGGCATTTGCAGGTATAGGATCCCTGAGTATTGTTGCACATGGCGAGGGGTGGGCAGGGGTTCAAGAGGCATTCATTCACATCTACAGAGGAGAGAAAACAGGGCCACACTGAACCTGCGGCAGACAGCAGAATCATTATCCAGTGCAGTGAGCACTTCTGAAGGGCCAAATGGCACTGGGTGCAGTGGGGCCCCAGAGATGAGTAGGATGTTGCCCTTGTCCTCAAGGGGCTGTCTATCTACAGGGGATGGAAGCCATTGTGTATATGACCAACTAGAAACAAATCAGGCTTTGAAAGTACAGAGAGTAGGAGATCCTGATGGAAGGGAGATTAAGGACTATTTCAGATAACATCTGAACTGGGACTGGAAGGACTTTAACAAGCAGATGGGGGTGGGGTTGCAGCCTGAGGCACCAGCAGCGAAGGCCACAGGCAGGAAAGCATAGGGGTCTTTAGGGAGCTATAGATGGTCCAGTGCAGTAGGGGCGGCGGCAGCCTACCAAATGGAGCCGGATCATGGGGACGCGTCAACATTATCGTCTGATGTTATTCTGCAGACAACACATAAGTATGCCAACTCTCAAATAAGTAGGGTTTTTACTTATGAAAAATCTTGCTTTCCTACATTTTGAAGGAAAACAGCATTATTGCCTATCTCAAGGACACACTGTAGTACAGACCACTGGAGACTACTTTTCCTCTTACCCATACTGCAGTCATCCCCTTGCCAGGAAGGTGAGCACATGCATCGATACCCACGGCTGCTGGAGTCCACAGAGCATTTCCCATCATGAAGACAAGGGTTAGTGGCACAGCTGTTAACTAAAAACACATCCCAGGAATAAAGCAGTTAATCACATAGGAAATGTAAAAGCAGCTCTAGGTAAATATTTAATTCTCCTGGCTAATATTTGATTTTTGCTTATTTCTGTTTACTTGCCCTGAGAGGTCGCACTACTAAAATAGAACGGGTTCCCGGGAGGTACAGAAGAGACGCTGAGGGACCAGATCCTGGCAGTAGTTTGTGTACATGCACGTGTGTTAGACAATTGGATCCTTGAATGCAAGAATTGGTTCCAATCCTAATGCTGCTTACAGGTCACTCAGTTCAAGGCTGATGATTATATCGCCACTGACACTCAGAAAATTCTACTTGAATCTCTGCCAATTTAAAACACACATCAGAGGAGAAGAGGTCCCTGATTAACCATCCTCCCTGCTCCAGGATTCCCCCGTTCCAAAAAAATCTTAAAATATAACTGGGCCTCCACATTTGGTGCAATCATTTGGAAAAACAATCGAAGTTGTGCACTACAGTGCCCTCTCTTTACATAATGTGACTATGAACCCTATCTAATTCATCTAGGCCCTAATAGTGCCCAGGCTTCAGCAT
Source organism: Prionailurus viverrinus (assembly GCF_022837055.1). Taxonomy (NCBI): domain Eukaryota; kingdom Metazoa; phylum Chordata; class Mammalia; order Carnivora; family Felidae; genus Prionailurus; species Prionailurus viverrinus. The sequence continues at coordinate 89,042,362 of NC_062569.1, read as the reverse complement.
CATCTTAGACTCCCGGGGCGGAGACCACAACTCTCTGTTTTGGTATCTATAACTAGCATTGTCATGCTCCAGTTATGTAATAACTGCGTAATAAAGCCTTCTGACACATGCTCAGAGAAGCTGAAACCCACAACATAACTGCATCATTTCCAAGCAGAAAAATTGCTGGAAGAATGAGAAAAGGATGGCAGGAGTCAAGAGTTGTAATGCCAAAAAAATAATCCTGAGAACAAATGAGCTAAACCTAACAATGGTGTTCCTATTTTGCAAGGCTACTTTAAATATACCTAAAACTACCCAAAGAGGCACAGGACCTGCATAACCAAACACCGTACCATGGATACTATCATAAAAAATATATTAACAGGAAGTAACGATGTTACTTATTCTCGCCTACAGTTATCATTGTAATGACTACAATCGGCTTTAAGGGAGATTTGTGAATTAGGTTCCATCTGGTATTGGAATAGATTTGGCTGGAAATGAAGCCCTGTGAGTCCTGAAGCAGGGCTCCCAGCTTCCCTGGAGAAGGATCCACCTTTCATTTCCCAGAGGTGTTCAAATCACTGGCACAAAAGAGACACTGACTCGCCTGACATGGGGGGCTGGTGGCAGGGGTGGTCATGGCCCTCCAGCCCCCAGGCTGACTGTGGCTGATTGGCTGGAACTCAGACACTAACTGAGCTCCCTTGCTCTAGTCACTACAAAGTACTTCTCTTCTTTCCTCCTTCCTTAAGACGTCAAGCTCCAGGGGTGCCTGGGTGGCTCAGTCAGTTAAGCATCCGACTTTGGCTCAGGTCATGATTTCACAGTTCATGAGTTTGAGCCCTGCATCAGGCTCTGTGCTGACAACTCAGAGCCTGGAGCCTACTTCAGATTCTGTGTCTCCCTCTCTCTCTGCCCCTCCCCCACTTGTGTGTGTGCGCGCTCTCTCTCTGTCAAAGATAAATAAAGATTTAAAAAATTAATTAAAAAAAACGAAAATAAAAAAAGATGTCAGGCTTATATAAGCCCTTCGCAGTTTTCCTTTTCTGGATCTGGACAAGCCGAATGTACAAATTTGAACACGACATCGAAAGATATACCATTCTAATTCCTTCTGCCTTTTCTTAAACTATGAAGAATCATGTGAATGGTTTTATTTCCCTCATACCAGCCACTTCAACATGAATATAAAGATAACCTCAAGAGTAATGTCAAGAAGCTCAGGTCGCCCTGTCACTATCAGAAAAGGTTAGTTCATCATCCCTTTGCCCGCATTTGTCTACTAGCAACACGTTCTTAGGAAGACCAAGGAGCCCAGCTTCCCTTGAATCAAGAGAAGCCTTCCCGGTGACTGAGAGGCTGGCTGACTGAGAGGCTCAGGGCTCTGACTGGCGGACAGAGCCTACTCATTCCCTGTCTCAGAAAGGCCACCTAAAGCTTCTCGATGCAGTTCTTCCACCGTCCCATCCCACAGCGCTGACCCGCTCTGGCCTCACAAGACTTAAAGGCATGCCTGAAAGGCTCCTGCACTTCTGGGAATTACAAGCCACAACGGTGCTACCTACTGATGCCATACACGGCCAATGGCATCCTCACCTCTTCCTTTAGGGAGAGTTAGGTAACTCAGAGGTGAGAAAATTAGGTTATCCATGACATTGTGTTATAAGAGGACAACACAGACACGGAACTATTGCAAATTGCCACACATTCACAGGCATCCCGAGCCTGTGCGGCTCTGCCTTCTACCTGGAGCTGCCGATGACAGTGCTGTCGGTGACAGTGTGCTGCCCTGAGCAGCGAAGGTAGTAGATCTAGGAGTCAGTACTTGGTCTGTGGAAACGCCTACGGTCTGGGGAGAAGATGTTCCGAGGAAGCGTGAAGCCGGGCTGTTCTCTTCCGTCACACCGAGCCCCGTGGTCGGTCCTTTCACCGACATGGGTACACTGGTCAGGGGCACCAACTGGGTGGTATCATCTATGTGGGCTTGGCTCCTTTCTGTGGTGACAGCACTTTCTGTTGAGATTCGTGGTACTGGAATTTCAGGGCTGGTTGGCAAGAGCTGCTTTCCAGCCGTAGTCTGTACTGTTGTGGGGTCAGCCATCAGGGCTGCTGTGGTTGACGCAGGGCTGGGGGGATGAGAGGTCTCAAGAATGGTGGTTGTCAAAGCTGGAGACGTTCGGGCTATGCTGGTGCTTACGGCTGGAAGGGTTTGCTCAGTGGAGGACTCTGTTAAGGCCGAGGGCATAGGGATCCCTGAGGTAGACCTCACTGTTACAGCTTTGGTGGCCTCTGTGGGCAGAGACTCCAGGCTCGGTGGCTTTGACTCTGTAATGACTTTCTCATGGTATGGGTTACTCTGGTTCTTAGGATTTGCCGTTTGACTGCTGGGGAGCATTGCCACAGACAACGCCATTGTCGCCGTCTGAACTGGAGTCACAGGCAGGACCAGAGTAGAAGGTGAAGGTGCCAGCATTGTTTGGGAGGTGGACGGCGAGGCAGGGGTAGATGCTGTCAGGGACGCTTGTGAGGAAGACACAGGTGTGGGTGCATGGGGAGTGGACTGCAGTGGAAGAGTAGAGGCCCCGGTTGATGGTAAGATTGAGGAGAATGACTGGTGGGACTGGGATACTGAGGGCAGGGGCAAAGGGGGTCCCGAAGAAGAAGAAGAAGAAGAAGAAGAAGAAGAAGAAGAAGAAGAAGGAGAAGAAGAAGAAGAAGAAGGAGAAGAAGAAGAGGAAGAAGAGTTGCCAATCGATCCAGCATCAGCATCCAGAAGAACCAACGTGTTTGGCATGTTAATGGTGGATGTGTAGGACGGAAGGTTGGCTGTGCGCAGAGCCAGGGACTCGGTGGAAGGCTGGGCATACTCCCCTTCATAGGATGACACATTACTTCTTTCAGTCTGAGCCTGAGAAGAGGAAGAATAGTCTGAATGTGAAGAGTTTGAGATCTTAACAGAAGAGGTCGAACTCTCCCTTATGTCCGGGGTTGAACTGTTGTCTACAATGGACAGCAATGCCCGTTCTCCTTTGGTAAAAGTAGAGGAGACATAGGTGTGGTCTGTGTAGTCGCTGGAAGCCTTCTGTTCAAAGTCCGTGCCACTCACTTGACTGTAGCTAATTCCAGTGACTGTAAATGGAAACACCAAAGTTAGGTCAACTAGACATACAAGAAATATCCCAAACACATACTAAACGCTTTCTTTGGAGAGGTGGTTTTCAACAGTGAGCCCTCTGGATGCGCAGTGTGGGAAGGCAGGAACGGGCAGGGTCTACACAGAGTATATTTACCCTCCTGGGAGGAGTGTGGGTGGCAGCAATGCAAGTGGTAATAAAAGAGAAGTGGGGCCAGGGGCTGAAGAACAGGGAATAGGTCCAAATTCCTTCCACATGCCTTTTTTGATAAAAGCAAACTGGTATCTGAAAAGCTCTTAAGACCCCAACAGAACAATTGTTCTGTCTAAATGGAAAAAGGAAAACCCTCCCCATTTTCCATTCTGTGTAATGATAATGAGATATTTCTTTCCCAGGAGACTGGTCTTGGCCACAACTGGTTGGTCTCCTTTATTCCAAGTATCCTGGTGGACAACACCGTAAGTGCCTTAGGCAAGTGCGTGTGGGGATGGGGGGGGGAGTGAGAAGTTCTCTTCAGACAGAGCTTGTAAGGTACTTTCTGGGTTGACAGCAAACGTAATCCTTCTAGGACTGTGAGTACGCTGACAGGTGAGCTGAAATAACGTGGGAAGAGACCCCGCTCCTCACCTCCCAGGGCTGGTGAGGCCGCCAGGGAACCGGAGACCAGGTGGGCGTCAGCAGTCACCGTCACGTTCCCGTGCTGGGTGGCACTCTCGGTTTCTCTGGGCACCACAGAGTGCCCCACTTCTGCAGAAGTTGTGCTCGTGTTGGTGAGAGACCGCGACGTGCGCTCTGCAGTCCCCGGGAAAGTAGCTGCAGTGTGCGGGTGGGGAGCCTCGGCAGTCCCCTCCTGCGCGGCAGAACTTCCTCCAGGCTCAGGACCCTCCTCGGTGGCTACAAGGAGATTGAAAGGGGATGGCCAGTCAGTACAGGGGTGCAGCAGCACTGTCAGAAGCCTCAGGAATGAGCCTCCCTTCGTGCACTAAGTTAGCCGAAGTGCTTCCCTGTGCTTTCCCTGGTCTTTATGTGAAACTCACACGTGGGAAAACGAGATGCATTGTCCCCCGCCCCACGGATCACAACCGCAACCTCAAGAGGCACTGCCGACCAGCATATCCGTTCAGGTGATCTGGATTTATGGGAAGGTTTCCCACTTCAGCGAACAGGATCAATATTGTATTTCTCCTCCATGATACATAACAAATAGAGTTTACATCAGGGAAATCGGTGGTGGTGGCAGGGGAGGTGAATGCTCAGCAAAAGGCTAACAACCCCTTTGGGGCTTTATACTTTCTGACAAGTCACAGGAGGGAGATCCCCAGGACTCCGAAGGCTTTTTACTTCCTGGTAGGACCAGTGATACCTGAACTGAATGGGGTTTGCCATTCTTTTAGAGTTTTGGTTTTTCCCCTTAATGCATCGTGGTTGGAGGTAAAGATGGGCTTATTTTCTGTTTTGTGTTATTTTTTTTTAATGCATTTATTTATTTTCTTGGTGGGGATGGAATAGGGGCAGGTGACACATGAAAACATCCTTTTCCTCCTTTCTTGAGTGTATGTTTTATACTATAAGCTCAAAGAATCTAATATTAGATTATCAAATAAACTCTTCTTCTCAGAAATTATGGAAAGGAGGTCTAACTCTTCTTGGCCTAAATACTTCCTAATCTGGATCTATAAGAAAACAAGTTATTTCCCTGGTTCTTATTCCTATTCTCATACCAGACTAGCTCTTTTTTTATCTCAAGTTTATTTATTTATTTAAGTAATCTCTACACGCAATGTGGGGCTCAAACTCACGACCTCGAGATTAAGAGTCGCACACTCCTCTGTGCCAGTCAGGTGCCCCCAGACTAGCTCTTGATGGACACACCCCAATGGAAAACAGAGGTAGAGCTGCATGTTAGGTAAGTTCACCTCATGATACGTTTGCATTAACTGACAGACAGGAATGAGTGTGGGGACAGGGATACACAGTGAGCTGGAGCAGCACGGAGACAGCCAGGAGGCAGGTGAGATGTGACTTGACCAGGCTGAAGGGCCTAAGAAACTCATGGGAAGTCCACCAGGAGAGGCTTGAGGGCCGTGTGTATCTGAGCACAAGTTCCCGGGGCAGAGAGAACAAGGCCTGGGGTGGGAGGATTGTAAGACTCTTAAATGGAATTTAGGCGAACCACCACGTCAGGCTTCCAGGGTTTAGAAAGTGGAGAATCGTGACCTGAGATGGAGGGGCTGCATCCAAACCCAGAAAAAGGAACAGACCATGAACTCTGAGGGGCTGGATGGCAGAATCAGTTCACTCTGAGTGATTCAGAGCAAATGAGATAAGGCATTTGGCTAACCGACAGCGACTTGGTTTCAGAAAGGAGGCTATTCCTTATGTAGCTCTTTATAACTGAACGCTGAGACCCGCTCACACTGACATCACAATTTCCATACAAACCAAGGGCACACGCATTACGGAGCAAAGGGTCCTAGTACTGAAGAGATGCACGTGGGAAAGGCACCTGAGCTCCTGGTCTGAGGAGGAGAAACGTTGAGCCCCACATTGTGAGGGTGGAAAATGACTCCTTTTGTTTAGGAGACAGTTAATGCATTTTCCATGGACACACATGAAAGAACATAAATATTCTCCACCCATGCATGTGGTATTCTTTCATGACAAGCATATGCTTTTCCACGTCACATCAGTAGTAATAAATGCGAGTTTTCCTCACCAATTAGGATGTTCATATGGGGGAAAGGGAGCTGCTATTATTAGTAGTGGTGGAGAGGTAAGAATGTAAACCTGTTATAACCTTAAATGATCAATTATTGCATTTTTGCTTTAGTCAGTACATGCTTTGCATTGACAAGGTTGCTGAGAATGGTTTATGAAATTGTCCAAAAATGTTATTAAAAAGGACCATCCAAGAAAAAGTTTTCTCAAATTGATAAACTGGACTTCATCAAAATTAAAAACCTTTGTGCTGCAAATGATATTGTCAAGAAAGTGAAAACAAAACGCACAGAACAGGGGGAAATGTCTGCAAATGGTATATCTGATAAAGGAACAGTGTCTAGACTACAGAAAGAATTCCTAACTACTTTTAAAATGGTCAAAAGATCAGAAAAGACTTTCCCAAAAGTGAAAAGATACACAACATCATTAGTCAGCCAGAAAATGCAAATCAGAACCACTCGTGACACCACTTCACACCCCCCAGGATGACTAGAATCAAAAAAAAGATGAACAACAGGAGGTGAAGAAGCCGAGAAACTAGGATCCCCCGTCCCTCCTGGTGGCGGTATAAAGATATAAAGCAGTGCAGCTGCTTTGGAAAACAGTTCGACAATTCCTCAAGAAACAGGGCTACCATAGAAGCCAGCTATTCCAAGAGAATTTAAAACACGTATTCAAAAAATAAAAAATAAAATTAAAAAAAAATAAAACACACGTCCACACAAAAACTTGTACTGGAATGTTCACCACGGTACTACTCACAATAGGCGAAAGGTGGGAAAAACCCACATGTGCAATCGTTGACAAAAGGATAAACGAATGTGGCACATCCGTGCGATGGAACCAGTACTCAGCCACACAAAGGAATGAGGTACTGTCACACGCTACAACATGGACAAACCTCCAATGCACTATGCTAAGTGAAAACCACAATAGGCCACCTATTGTATGATTTCCTCCATAAACTGTCTAGAATAAGCACATCCACAGAGACAGAAAGTTAAGTTAGTGGCTGTCAGAGGCTGGGAGGAGGAGAGAACACAGAGTGACTACTGATGAGCACCGGGTTTCCTTCTCGGAATTAGACAGTAGTGGTGGCCGCTGTATTACAACTTTGTAAATACACTAAAATACACTGAATTGTATACTTTAAATGGGCAAATTGCATAGAATGGGGATTATATCTTCATAAAAGCTGATTAGACAAGAGGGAGAGTTGCTCTTGACGAATGCCCGGACTTGGGGTGAACAACCACCCATGAAGTGATATTTTCACCTTCCAGAAGCTGTGTGATTGAGGCAGGCATGGGGGTGTGGGGTAGGCTACAGGGCGAGGAAGGACATGGACAGAGAAGTCCCTGAGCTGTGTGTGACAGGGGCGGGTGGCAACAGCAGCTCCGGGGAGATGTACCAGAAAAAAACCGGACATATACAGCTAGAAGAATGGCCTGGGAATAGTGACAGCAGAGGGGCCTCTGGAATGGTCCATTAACGCACGGCCTTACTGTGCCACAGAAGAGCATGAGCCTTGTAAGCCCTTTGCCCTCCGAGTGGTGCAGTTCTGTGAAGTGGAAACTCACTTGAGCACTCACCACGTGCTGCTGAGGAATCCAGGCTTTCTGAGGAGGATGAGGACAAAGACTCGGTGGCCGGCTCAGAGTAGCTCCTGTTGCCACTTCCTCTAGACTGGGACACAGAGGCTGAGACCCGGGTCAGCACTGAGGCGTTCACAACTTCAGGATAGGAAGTGGAGCTTCCTGTCGCATCTGCGAATGTCTTGCTGTTGGTCAAGAACCAGCGTGCTGTGCTGGCTCCACCTCTGCCCGACAGGACCGACCTAGACACAGTCTCAGTTTGAGACATGGGACTTCCATCCTCTGCGTCTGAGCTGCTGGCAAGCTGCTCTCCTCCCAAGGCTGTAAGATGTCAAGGAAATAAATGTCATGACATGGATGCGAAAGAGATTCCCCAACAGCTGAGACGTGAGTCTTCTCTAGGGAAAGGTTCCCTTTGCAAGGATCTTGTATGGTATTTATTTTACGTGTAACCTGACATGCATTTTCATGTTCTAAATAATTATTTCAAAACTCTTCAGTGTCAATAAGATAGCAATACTAAAAATAAGCACTGGTGAAGAAGGGAGCCTTTAAAGAACAAGTGCAAAGTAGCAGGGCAACTTCTAGGCTGTGGTGTTTTACTCCCTTTCCCCAAAAGTGGTCAAGGGAAGGAATATGTTATGTCCAACAACAAATATGACGTGCCTACCTACAGTGCTTAGTCACATGCATCTTTCCAAAACAGTTCCATTATTAATAAAGATTATTCTAATTTTCAAGTATAGCAAACAAAAAATAAACTATACGGCATAAATTGAAGCCATGAGTTTGGAGGAATATTTTTATGCCTGCACATTTTATTTGGAAGAATGATCTGTACATAAAATAGCTCCAGCTAGTCTGAAAGAGCAGGCCAGCCCTCACCTTGAAGACAATCCCACAGAGCGGTAACATGCGATTGACAGTGACCGCTCCAAGGCCAAGCTCTCAGCTCTGCTGTGAACAAGCTACAAGCCCGTGCCCTCATTTCTTAAACCCTCTGGGCCTGAGTTTCCTCATCTATAAAAGAGCAGGAGGAATGATGCCTGTCTGATGAACTTCACAATGTTCGCATAAGGACAAAAATCAAAATGTGATAATGTGGTATACCAGATAAAGGAGATGGTGTTAGCTAAGAACACACTTTATTTATTTTTTGAGATTTCAAATGGTCTTGAAGTGATCTTTTAAGGCAATCCAATAGTTTTTAAAAGTCCATGATAGATCAAGTAAAACTTAAATACTTACTTGGGGAATCATTTTGCCAGAATTCCACTGAGACCCCAGAAGATGTGAGGCCAAATCCATTTTCTGTGGATGGCTCAGTGAATTCCCCATCCCCTGGATTCCTGATTACTCCACTGCCTCTTCTCAGCTCTGCCTCAAAGGGTGAAGAACGGGCTGATACTGAAGTCATGGCAATTTCTGAGTCCTTGGGGGAATGCTCCGTCTCATTTAGAGGTTGTGGACTGCCGGTTAAAGACTGGAGCATCCCTGGGACACCACTGAGGAGCATGGTGGTAACACGCACACTCTGTGTCCCATTCAGCAAGGTGCTTCGGAGAGTAGTGGAGTTGTTAAGCATCTCAGTGCTTCCAGAAGCTAAAACAGAAGAAAAGATGCTTTAAGACTACTCAAGAGTTGGGGGCACCTGGGTGGCTCAATCAGTTAAGCTTCCGACTTTGGCTCAGGTCATGATTTTGTGGTCTGTGAGTTTGAGCCCTGCGTTGGGCTCTGTGTGGATAGCTCAGAGCCTGGAGCCTGCTTTGGATTCTGTGTCTCCCTCTTTCTCTCTGCCCTTCCCTCACTCATGCTGTCTCTCTCTCTCTCTCAAAAGTAAACAAACATAAAAGAAAAAAAAAACACTTAAAAAAAAAAGATTATTCAAGGGTTTAAGAAAATCAGGGATGTATCTAGATACAAATAATGTTTATTACATTTTGTTGGATAAATCTAGATAATGTAGACCTAATATAGATAAACACATTTGACACTCTCTCTTCACAGGCTCTGATTCTCACAGAGTTCAGTGAAGAAGCAGTGAGGTCCTTCAAGCACAATGAAAAGCTTCGGCTCTGGCTGAAAGGAAAATAGAACAAAGCCTGTAGACATTCTTTGCCTTGGCTTTTATAGAGGAAGGTAAAAACTTGTACTCTTGAATTCCACCTTATAGATTATGTAGGGACAGGCCATTGTGATAAGGTACAGGTTTTTGTTTTGTTTTATTTTAGCAATGTAACCCTTTTGTTCAAATGCTATTATAGATTAAAACCCGTACGTAAAAAATGAATAAAAGTAAGGCGGTGGTAGGAGCCCAGCCCCCAGATCACCACTGGGGAGGCCAGGGCTCCACAGACCACAGTGGGAACAATACTAGCCTACAGCAATAACTTCTGGCCTTGTCACCATTAAGGGTTCTTTATTATTTCCCACCTCATGGCCACTGTAACCCTTATGTTCTGAAAGACTATAAACTGAACTGCATTTAAGAAGTAACAGAGCTTCTGATCAGCAGGAGATACTCAGTGTTACCCCACTGATTTGATTTAATTCCATCCAAAAGCAAACAAGCTTCATTATTGTAGTTAGCCTCATTAGGCTTTGGACACCGACTCTCAAGCTTACATACTACCCCAGTGGACCACTAGCAAGTCGAAGACTCCAGGCGGGGAACAGTTTTTCTGATGAAAAGGATGGCAGGATGGCAGACACTGGATTAATTTGCCAAGAACCTCAAAAATGGATTGATAGGCCATTTTGGTCAAAATCCACAGGAGTACAGGTGGCTTGCTCATGTCTCCCTTCCACAAAGAACTTTCCAGAGGATACCCTGAGAACTGGCCTCCGGAAGGGCACACTGACGTGCTCATTCCAAACAGGAATAAACTGCAGGAAAGCTTGGTGAGTGGGAAGAAACATGGCAGGCAAGATCCAAAGGCAAGAGAAAACATTTTTCTTTTCAAGCCAAAAATAATAGAAAGTAACTCTATACCTTTATAATGAAAGGTTTCAAGCTGTTATTTTTGACCCCGAAAGGGCAGAATTAACTTGCCATTGTAAATGGTCCCTTGAAGACCAGTCCTATGTGTAGTTGTGACCAAAAGCACAGATAAATATTAAATATAATTAGAGAGACAGCAAGAGCGCCAGGAATAAAGGCTCCTCTTACTCTTGTACAAACCATGGAACCTGTACTATATATACCTAGAACACAGCAGGCAGTTCTGGACACTGGGCCACAATGAAAGCGAAATGAAGAGGTAAGCAAGCCACACAAACAGACGGGACCCCAAAGCGGAGTCCCTGCTGAACTAACCATCCCCCTCGCTGAAAAACATAAACAACCAAATAAAAATGCATTAGTATAAAAAAAAGGAACCCATCATATATGTATGCCCCAAATCCTCACTAGCCACTTAGCCTCTTAGGACCTAACGTCATTAGAATCATCGTCTAAATCTGCCCGTTTTCAACCTCCTCGGTTGCTGGGTGCTCTTTCAAATCACTCTCATCCCCAGTCAACTGCATTATTTCATTGATTCACTGTACAGCGGCAGCTATATTGGACTCAGCCTCCAGACCTGTATAGCAAATCGATGGCCACAGAGACGCAATTACAGAAGTCACAAATGCTGAAAGCCACAAAAGGAAAATGGCTGCGTTCTCTCTCCCTGACTGGGGCCCCATGGAATGCTGCTTCACCATCTCATCAGCATTATTAAAAGCTGCCATTTACCGACCAAGTACAATGCGCCCGTATTTTATATATACCTTTGTACGTTGTGCTAAGTACTTGATTTACATAATCTCATTTAATCCTCATGGTAAAGCTATGGAGCAGTACGAATGCTTCTATACAAGTGGTGAAAAGGAGAAAAAGTTAAAAGTTCATCTATAACCACCACTTTTACTATTCAATGAGCACCTGCTGAACACATCTGGGGGAAATCTGCCATGTTTCCAATCGACAGGCCAGCAATATTGGTTATTTAATAACTGTCCTTCCTTGCTCATTTCTACTCTTGAAGCACCCATTCAAAAATGGGAAGACCATCCATTTGGGAGCAGAAACAAGCCAAGTTCCCTAATCTTTATAACAGGAGGTGGAAAGAATGCCCACTCATCTGGTGAAAGTATGTACATCACTCTCCAACCACAACAGAAAATGCTGGAACCTCAGGCATGCAGCAAGTGCTCAACCTTGGCTTGACTGCTGTCCAGAACCTGCCAAAAATCCAGCTGAAGTGGCTGATAGTTGAGAAAGATACACTAAGTCTACAATCTTCTGAGTTATTTATGCTTTCTTCCTTTACAAAGTGAAATCACCACAAAGCAATTTACCTGGACCACATTAGCTCAGCTACCCACAGAAGTACTTTCATGAGTTGAGACCCATTGTTACACCCTCAGCTCCTACTGAGAATCTATATAAAATATCACCTTTTAAAGAACATTAGCACAATTTCCTCAGAACAGCAACTGATGGCATTTTTCTATTACGAGTCTCAACATTCCTTATATAAATAGTCCTCTTAGAATTCACTGCCCCCATCGGAATGCAAGCTGGTGCAGCCACTCTGGAAAACAGTATGGAGGTTCCTCAAACTAAAAACTAAAACTAAAAATAGAACTATCCTACAACCTAGCAATTGCACTACTAGGCATTTATCCACGGGATATAGGTGTGCTGTTTAGAAGGGGCACATGCACCCCCATGTTTACAGCAGCACTATCAACAATAGCCAAAGTATGGAAAGAGCCCAAATGTCCATTGATGGATGAATGGATAAAGAAGATGTGGTGTGTATATGTGTATATATATATATATATATATATACACACACACACACACACACACACACACACACACACACAATGGAATATTACTCGGCAATCAAAAGGAATGAAATCTTGCCATTTGCAATGACGTGGATGGAACTGGAGGGTATTATGCTAAGTGAAATTAGTCAGTCAGAGAAAGACAAAAATCATATGGCTTCACTTTATATGAGGACTTTAAGAGAAAAAACAGATGAACATAAGGGAAGGGAAACAAAACTAATATAAAAACAGGGAGAAGGACAAAACAGAAGAGACTCATAAATATGGAGAACAAACTGAGGGTTGCTGGAGGGGTTGTGGGAGGGGAGATGGGCTAAATGGGTAAGGGGCATTAATGAACCTACTCCTGAAATCATTGTTGCACTATATGCTAACTAATTTGGATGTAAATTTTAAAAAATTAAAAAAAAAAAAAAAGAATTCACTGCCCTCAAAACACTCATGCCTGTGGATGAAATTGTATGCTTACTTTATCTGGCAATGATCACATGCCCCACCCAGTTTCCCTTTGTGCCCTCGTTTCCAGGAAGCTCAGTACTAAATTTAGTGCTCAACTATAGCCATTCTCACACAATTCAATATACACAGATATCTTTCTGCCTTCAAAAGAGAACTTTTTCCCCTGTGAGCTGCTGTACTTACTTTTCCCCCAATGATCAAATAGTACATGTCCATTACAGAACATATGGAAAGTACAGGAAGATATAAAGCAGCAAGAAAAATAATTTCAAATGGCTTCTGATCGCTTTTTAAAAATCTGATTTAGCTGTCTGGGCCTATCCCTGCTTTAATGCATCCATCCCTGGCATACAATTTATTTTCGGAGGCAGGGAACTCCTGGCTAGCCAGGCCTCAGACGAGGCGGTGCTACACGCACGTTTCTGTGTAGCAGAGCGAGGAGGGAAAGGAGGCACAGAACACAAAGGCTGAATGTGTTTGGAATAACAGATGCTGGAGCTAGAAAGGATGTTTAGGATCATCTGGTCGAATCCCTTCATGTTTCTAATAGGGAGCCCCATCTCCCCAGGCCAGGCTCCTGGTGGCCGCGCTAATGTTCACCTCCAGAGGAGCATGGCTCATCTGACCAGCCTAAGTGCCAGGACTTTCACTGGGTCACGTTTACTGGTGGATGGAGCAGCCAAGTGTCAACAGACACACACCCCCACCTCCCTCTCTCTTCACTTCCCTTCTACAGAGTGCCGGCTGGGTCCTCTCCGAGCCTGCCTCTGGCAAGTCCTACCCGCTCCCTCAGTGCTCCTACATGTGTGCCTAGAGCCCCTCAATCCTGTAGTTAGGCAGGGATAGTAAAGTGTCAGAATTCAGATTTAAGGGGTGGAGGGAGGAGGTATACCAGAGTGCTGGTTAGGGGGTTAGCAGCTAGTAGCCCAGATTGGAAAGTAAAAGCAGAATTTTGCTTCCCATATGGCTTCAGGTCTCTGTGCACGTCCCCCTCTCAGCTTCCCTGCAGGGAGGAGGGGAGGCTGGCAGGCTAGATCTAGACAGTCCTGGGTGCCTGGCTATTCCCTCATTTAACAGCACTTAGGGCCCTAGCGTCTAGTATCTCAGAGGGAGGTGGGCCTCTACCTAGCACAGAACACCCAGTTCAGTGAAAAGGAAGAGAAATGCTCAGTGAGAGACTCAAGGAGTAGGAAAGATATGGTGGAACTCTTCAACAATTAAAAGTAAGACGTTCTTTTTTTTTTAAGATTTTATTTTTAGGTAATCTGTACACTCAACGTGGGGCTCAAATTTATATGCTGAGATCGAGAGTCACATGCTTTACTGACTGAACCAGCCAGGCGCCCCTAAAAGCATAGGGTTCTAAAAGGATGAATGCTCAAGGAATTTGAAGGCCAACTATTTTTTAATGTTGAAAAATCCAGGTGACTACAGGGTCAAGTCCGGTAAAATTGGAAACAGGCTGATTTTCAAATAAACCACAATAGTGGGTTGAATTTAAATTATAAATATTAAATGACCTTGACCAGAATCAAAGTGTAGCTTCCTAGAAAATGCTTCCTTTCCACCATTTAGTAAAGTTGGTTGTAAATCACTGAACCACAGACCTTTGCAGCTGGAAAGGCTTGTAGCTTTTATCCAATCTGACCAATGTTTAAGAATAATCTTAAAAGGAATCTCCCAAAAACATGAATCATAAATTATATACATACCTAGTCAGCAGAAACTGTATACAGAGTATATAGAGGAGGAATTGGCTGCTTTAAATAGGCATTACGGAAAGGACCTCCAGGTTCCGTTTTTGCTCTGGTGACATAAACCCAAACCCCCTAGTATCTCTAAAAAACCTGTGACCTACAACAATTTTGAAATGGCAACTTTGAAGGCAGTCTAACCTCTATTTCCAAGAATATTTCCAGCCCTCTCTGTGCTGCTTCCTAAGGCATGCACAGACTCTGAATAAAACCTCAGAGAAGAGAAGAGAAAAGGCAGGCAGAGTTTCCAGCATTCTCTTTGGTCGGTAGCTGGATGAGCCCTGTGATACTGGGGCACATGCTAATCGCCATTACTCACCAACTGTACCTTGTCCTGGGATGGCAGGGAACCCAAGAGAAGTAACCAACATAGCCTGTGTCCTCAAGAGGATTACACACTGAGTACCAGATAGGTATGGGAGAACCTAATGCGACAAGGTGGATAGCGTGGAGGATGAGAAGGTTGAAAACAGTTCCAGGCTAGACATGGAACTGCCAGAGAGGGGCCTTACGATGACTAGGAGCTGAAAAGGCAAGGAGGCGTGTTCTCCACCGCTGCAGCTTTGCAAACACCTGCACTGTCTGGGTTTCTTTTCTATGACGCCTAGCAAAATGTTTATCTGTGTTATCTTTGCCATTGCAAGAAACAAGTTGGCCGTAATGAAGCAACACAAATCTAACTCCTAATCAAATGACTCAGTGCTCACCAGTCCACTCACCCCAGAGCGTGGCCTCTGGTCCAAAGGATACACACCAACAACACTTAGTCCCTGTTGGATGCGTGTACGTGCGTGTGTCCAGGGGATGAGGGGACAAGCAGGGGTTGGTGGACACAAAGGCCCAGAGCAGCCACCTGACCAACTCCTATTTTCCTTCCTATGCAGTTAAAGAGAACATATTTTAAAGACGAACTTCAGGGGCACCTGGGTGGCTCAGTCCACCCAGTCAGTTAAGTGTCCAACTTTGGATCGGGTCATGATCTCAGTTTATAAGTTTAAGCCCTGCATCGGGCTCTGTGCTGACAGCTCAAAGCCTGGAGCCTGCTTCGGATTCTGTGTCTCCCTCTCTCTCTGCCCCTTCCTCACTCTCTCCCTCTCAAATATGAATAAACGTTAACAAAAATTTAAAGACAAACTTCAGTATGAAGGTAAATTGTGCAGATGGTATTTTTCCCCCAAATACTCTGCGTTTGTCTTTAATGTCTCCTCGCCTCGGCCCCTGTGACAAGTATGTTACTAGCAAGCTGTACGCATCTATTATTTCTATTCTGAATGATTTCAGCAGGTGAGACTGGGATAGGAGCACTCACATCCGGGGTGGTCTGAGGGAGGGGAATGACCAGCTCTCCAGCTGGTCCTGGAGAGCGCTGGTCCTGAAAAATTTCTCTTCCTAGAGAGCGTGGTCTCCTCTTCCATCTCTAAAGCAGGAAGAGGGTCCTGGCTGAAAACCCAAGTGGCAGCCAGTTGGGTGTGCACGGTCACGTCTTCGGGGAGCCGCTTTCCTCTTGCCAGGGACCCTTGGGATGTTCCGCTCTCAGTGTGAGAAGGGGCAGTTCTTCCTTCTGACCCTGAACTGGATGGCGAGCGAAGTGTCCCCAGTGCTGAAAGCAGACACCAACAATTAAAATTCCACCAGCAGACTTCAAAATGTCTGAATAATGTTTGAGTGGGATCACCTCTGACCTCCATGAAAACAAATTAAGAGCAATTATTTATTCTATGAAAAATTAACTCCTGAGTGAGAGATCACAAACCAAGACAAAGACTGTTTTCAGATCTCACGAACAAAGGCTGCATTTTGTGGTGAAGTTACTCTAAAAGGGGCACAATGAAGCTAAGTATCAGATGATATGGGATCAAAGATAGGACTCTGATCACCATGATTCATCACTCGCATTCCATAACGCTGGCCCCAGAATTATTTACTTGAGTTCAACATAAACAAAATTTCCAAAACCTGGATGACCAACGAACTCAGGCAGCATCAGGCGCAGGTCTAAGCTCTGTGTCCATCATGTCATGAAGGGAACATAAAATACTGTCATTCGTACTCTTTATAGAATTGAGTCCCTCAACCCGACCCCCTGCAACAAGCTCATGAAAGCAGGGGGCCATCTTTGATGGCATCATCTTCTACTTTTAGGCTGTTACCAAGTTCGTATCAATTTTCCTTTGTGAAGAGTCTTTACCAATTGCTTCCTGTCTACCCCTGAGGCCACCAGGCCATGGATCTTAGCACCAGGCATCTGGATTTCTATGTCCGCCTGGGTGGTCCCCCTGATGCCAGGTTCACTCTGCCCCATCTCCCACCCCAGACATCTTATACCTGCCTGCCAGGTGAATCCTCCCCAAATTTGCTTTAATCATGTCACTGTCTTATTCAAAAACCTTCGGTGACTCTTCCTACAACACCAAATCTAAACTGCCTGGTTTTCTAAGTCCTCTGTGACTCCTCCTCACCCCATGCACACAACTATCCTCTCCTCCATGTGTGACTTACATCCTCCCCCATGGGAAGCTGCCAGCCTTCCCACTCCACAAAAAGACCACACTTCTGTCCTTTTCCTCACATGGTCTGTGCATCCCACTCCTAAGCTATCCCTCCCACCGTGCTCAGACATACAGACTTAGGCTCAAATCCCAGCTTTAAAACCTATTAGCTGTTTGACCTATACACCTCTGATTAATTACATCTCTACCTTCAGTTTCCAAATTCCTAAAATGAGAATAACGTGACCTCATTGGCTTGCGGTGAGAATTGAGAGAATAGATATGTTGGTATACAGTAGGTACCTAAGCGGTGCCAGTTTTCTGTGTCTTCCCTTCCTCAGTCAAATCTTACACATCCAGCCCTAGCCATTTCTTGAAACTTTTTGCTAGAAGTGGCAAGCCACCGAGCTGTGCAGATTCAAGCAGGAACCGCCATTTGGGCAGCCACGCAGCCTACCAGACCAGATCTGGTATCTCTGAGGCTGTGGTGTGGGGCATGATCAGTGGGTGTCCTTTGGACTCAGTCTGGCCATGGAATGTCAATTCCCAGGACTGCTCGGGGCTGTAGGCAAATGTGCACCCTCAGCTGGTCTATGCTGATAACTCACTTAATCACAGCATGCCACAGATGGAGCCTGAGCCACAGGGGTGAGCTACCCCAGCCCAGGACCCTTGGATGGGCACTCAGGATGGGGAAGAGGGAGACTGGCAGAAACTTCATCTTCCAGGACCGGACATACATGAATGAAATGAGCATCGTTGGCACAAACTCACCTCTGGTGAGGCTCTGGGAAGTCAGAGCTGTTGCTGTGTCAGACCCGACAGGGGAAATGGTGAAATTTGTTTTCCTGGAAGAGTCATTTCTTCCTCTAGCATCTGCTACTTCAGTTTGTGGAATGAAGTTTTCTGGAGCATCTGAAGAAGTGTGGCTCTTTCTGGGGGTCTGAGTCATCACGCCCTCCTTGGAGACCACCGTTGAAAAGTCCATTTGGTTCTGATCAATGGTGATGTTTTCTATGTGGGGTTTGGTGCTACTTTCTGGCCAGTGGTTCCTTACCACAGCTGAAACAATAAGAAAATGGATCAGTAAGAGCCTGCTGGTTCTCTGTCTGCCACGAGCAGATACTCAGTAAAGAAGTGGATTCAGGTAGAATAATTTCACCTTTCTTTTTTCCGCACAGTAATTATTCTCACAATGCAGTGGGAGAAATTATGTAGCAACAATACTATGTAGTATTAAATTTTACAGTAAGTGGAATAAATGATGAAAACGGACAGAAAGAGACCAGTACAGGGCTTAGGGGAGAGGACCTGAAGCTCTGGGATCCAGGCAGGCTCCGGGAGGGGCGCAGGGGACACAGGTCAGGTGAGAGCAGGGGGAAGGAAGCACTCGCATGCATCAAGGTTGTGAATTGTGTCTTCTGCATGGTAGGAGGGTAAAAGCTGGCAGCTCTCGATCCTGACACCTACTCTTGCAGGCAGGGGGTGGGAGGTGGGACATGCCTAATTCTGGAAAAACATGTGAAGGATTTGGCAATATTACCAAAACCTTCGTAATGTAAATAGGTTTGATGCAGTGCTTTTGTTTTCTTTGAATTTATCCTAAGGAAATACTCAAGAATGTGGACAAAAATTTAGCTGCACTGATAGTCATGATGTCATTGTTTATAATAGCAAAAAAGAAAGGAAGGAAGAATAGAAGGAAGGAAGGAACAAACAAAACTGAAAACCCTACAGCCGCAGATCAATTAAACCAGTTGCATTATGTCCATATGAAAGGACATGATGAGGTATTAAAATGTTATAAAAATAAAGACGTTTTACAGGTATTATTGAGTTAAAACAACAGGTTTCAGGGGCCCCTGGGTGGCTGGGTTGGTTAACTGCCCGACTTCAGCTGAGGTCATGATCTCGCAATTTGTGGATTCAAGCCCCACATTGGGCTCTCTACTGTCAGTGTGGAGCCCACTTTGGAGCCTCTGTCTCCCTTTCTCTGCCCCTTCCCTGCTGTCACTCTCTCTCAAAAATAAAACATTAAAAAAATTTTTTTAAAGTTTCAAAATAGAATTGAGAGTATAGTCTCATTTTGTTAAAAAAAAAAAAAAGTAACAGCAATCATGCATGTGTGTGCATGCCAACCACGGATATATGTTCTCGACATGTCCTCATTTGTTCAATCCTTGTGCAATGTCGAGGTAGGTGCTCTTCTCCAACTCTGCCCGGGAGGCAGAGGAGGTGTGGGGCGGAGGCTCATATTCCTTGCCCAAGTCACCAGACAGCCTGCTCCCCGCCCAAGCCCCTGAGCATTCAGCTGTGCCCAGTGCTCAGGACAAAGCGCGTGGTAACGAATCCTCCTGTTCCCCCTCGCTTCCGGCGCAGGGGTGTTGAGGAAAGGTTGCTTATTAGTACGGACTGTTATTTGACATTTATAAATTAGAGGATGGATTTAGATTAGTTGGGAAATATACTGAAGTGATCATTTTCTGCCATATTGCCCAACATGATGGCAGAGAGGGCATGAGTTACAAACATCACGATCAGGTGAAAGTTGAGGGGAAACCGGGCGCAGAAGCAACCATCTGTGGGATTAGGTATCATTTATCAAGGCAGGGGGTTCAGAGTCAGGGCAGGTTGGTGGGACACCCAAGTCCAACCCAAGGAGGGTGCCTTGTTACTCTGAGGATGTGTGCACACGACGCAGCCACGGCTTGGAAGAGGGAGCCCCACCACTGCTGGGGTGTCAGCTCCTGAAACCAAGACTAAAACACAGACCACATTTTAAGAGCCACTTCCCTGGATATCCAAGCTAATGTGGAAGTGAATATGAAATACATGTGCTAATTGGAGGGCACAGAGTTTAATGAGTTTCTAGAGAAAGCAATGAGGACAAGGACCATTTAAAGTTATTGCTGATTACATGGGTCCCTTAAAAACCTATTTTTATTTTCCTCATTTGGGAAGGATATTTTTCGTTCTGCTTAGGATCAGGGGCTGTGAGCACTGCTGAGAGACCTCGGTGGGAATGAATGAAGTCACTTCTATCTGTATGAGTCAGGCAAAACATGGCCAGCCATCTGACTAGTAGCGGCTGCAGGCAGAACCTATGGTTCAGCTCAAAATATCACACTTTCCCAAAAGGAACGAGTTATCTTCTAGATCAGCACTAAGAGATGTATAAAGTAAGACACAAATGCAAACCACATATGTAAGTTTACTTTAAAAAGTAACAGATGAGGGGCGCCTGGGTGGCTCAGTCAGTTGGGCGACTGACTTCATTTCGGCTCAGGTCATGTGATCTTACAGTTCATGACTTCAAGCCCCACGCTGGGCTCTGCATTGACAGCTTGGAGCCTGCTTGGGATTCTGATTCTCTCTCTCCCTGTCTCTCTCCCCTCCCCCTACTCATGCTCTCTCTCTCTCTCTCTCTCTCTTTCTCTCTCTCTCTCAAAATAAATAAATAAACTTAAAAGTAACAGGAAATTAATTTTAATAAATACTTTACATACTCTGACACATTCAAAATAGTAGCATTTCAATATGTAATTGATATAAAAATTGAGATACTTTGCATTCTTCTTTTGGTATTACACCTGTAAATTCCAGAGTATGATACTAGCTGTACTTCAAGAGCACAACAGCCACATGTGGCTAGTGGCTACAACACTGGACAATGCAGTTCTAGGTCAATGGTTCTCCACATTTCCTCCACTCTGGTCCACTCCCACCAGAAGTATGGCTCATTTATTGGGGTTGGAGGGGTAGTGATTTTTAAATCTTCCATAAGAGATTCTGACAAACTTTCCTAAAGGAACCCTTTCCTCCCCAAATCCCTTGAGAATTGCTGCTTTTGTGCTTCCTATTCTGTTTCCCGTAATTGATAATTAACAGAAACTTCCTGGAGAGGGGAGGGACGTTGCCAAGCATCTGGGTTCCTCTGGGGTCCAGCCCCAGACAGGCAAGGACCACATTCACCTGAAAATGGGATTTGGAGGGGTGTTTCCAGGGGCAGCCACCAAGTCCACAATTTCAACTTGAGACCAGAGACCCACACAACATGTTCCCTTTGTTCTTTCTATTTGAGCTGCAAGGCAAATTGGCCTCTCCAGATAAGGTGAAAGGGTCTGAGGATGCTCTCTCTATCCTCCTGGTCATTTGGGCACAATGAAGAGAGACTGTTCTTAAAAGAAGCCAGAAAAAAAGTGATTGTGGGGAGGTAGAGGCGACCCAAAACCAATGCGTGGAAGCTGGTAAGCCATGAGCAAAAGAAGAAAATGAATTTTGCTCTATTATAGCCTTAAGATGAGTGTGACACTTGGCTATTGTTGAGCCTCTGAGGAAGCCCATGGCTGAGGAAGCAGCAACATGCCCTTCTTCACAGAACTGGGAATGTCCCTAGGAGTTCCACTGCAGTCTTTAGAAGGTACGGAATGGCCACATAAAGACAAGACATGAGTCGCACTGAACCATGCTATCTCCCTGGAGGGGTGACAAAAGATGGAAGAAGGAAAAAGAAAATGTACCCTATAAACAAAACAAAAAAGGCAGACCATAGTCTTGCATTGTCCCAAATCATCCTACCACTATAAACGAAATATACTAAATAAAATATGTTTTACAAAATATTTCTAAATGCATTGCTGAGTTGGCAAGTAAGTAAAGAATCACATCTTCTAAGGCCAAACATGAACCAAGAGCTGGAATACAGAGAAGTGAGCTAATTCTCGGCAGTTAGAAGCTGCTCTGGGGGCACCTGCTCAACTTTTGTGAGCGTGAACTTCTGGTCTGATTATTAGGAGGATGTAGGACATAGGAGACAAAACTCTTAAGGAGAGAGTCTGAGAGGAAACTCAGACTGTATAAAGCTGGGACTAGGGCTATACTATGGGTGTCAGACACATAGGGAGAAAAAAATCTGCCCTGCAGAAGGGGGCCAGCAGGGAAAAGTGGCCTTTGATCTTGGTTTTAGATGAAGGAAAATAAATCTCACTCAAGAATTTGTAACCAGAAAGGTAGCCCTCATGTGGGTATGCAGCACAAACTCACAATACTTGTAAGTTCTAAACCTCAAGCCAAGGATACATTTTAAAGGTGGTCTTGAACTTTGTGAATATACTAAAACCACTAAATTATATACTTTAAGAGGGTGCATTTTATGGTATGTAAATCATATCTCAAATACACATGCACATATGTGCACCCACATATACCCCATTAGTGTGAAGGAAAAGTGGTTCAGATACACAGTGCCTCTTGCTTTGCAGAAATAAATGTGAATGCTCTCTAAATGAACATACCTTCAATCCGATTTTATCATTCATTGATAAAATTCTAAGGAATAAGAGATCACTGTCAAAAAGCACAAAATATAGGGGCGCCTGGGTGGCTCAGTCGGTTGAGCGTCCGACTTCAGCTCAGGTCACGATCTCACAGTTTGTGAGTTCGAGCCCCGCATCAGGCTCTGGGCTGATGGCTCAGAGCCTGGAGCCTGCTTCCGATTCTGTGTCTCCCTCTCTCTCTGCCCTTCCCCCATTCATGCTCTGTCTCTCTCTGTCTCAAAAATAAATAAACATTAAAAAAAATTTTTAAAAAAGCACAAAATATAAAAGGAAAAAAGGCATCAGTGGGTAAAAGTCAGCAACCTAGATAGGCAAAGCCTTCAAATGCTGGAAATATCAAAGAATGTAAGTATATAAAATACATAAAAAGAAATAAGAAACTAAAAATGAGAGAAAGAGAGACTATAAATAATGGCCAAAAGAAGTGAAAGAACTCTAAATGGAAATTCTAAAAATGAATAAAATATAATGATTGAAACTAGGAAACTTGACAGATTTAGATACGACTGAAAAAAGAACTAATAATTACAAGACAGATGATGAGAGAACACCCAGATGATATAAAAAGATAGAAAATATGAAAAAGAGAGGAAGAGACAAGGAAGATAGGAGTGAGAAAGTCCAATATATATACAACTGGAGTTCTAGGCGGAGAAGAGAGAAAAGAGAGAAATGGCGATATTCAAAAAGGTAATGGCTGAGAATTTCCCTCAAAACTAAGGAAGCCCAACAAATCCTTAGAAAACAAAATAGTACAGAAATATAAACTCACATCATAGTCAAACTGCAGAAAACCACAGACAAGGTACATCTTAAAAACAACCAGAACAGGGAAAATGACAAATCATGTATAGAAGATGACAATTAGACTAACAGCTGATTTCTCAACAGCAACAATGGAAGTCCAAAACCAGTGGGTAAATATTGTACATTCAGTAAAACTATCTTTGAAAAATATCCTGAGACTCTCTTTCAAAAAAGAAACATTTTCAGTCAAATTTCAGTTTATCAACCACCTCCACAAAAGGAAATTAGGGAGAATTTTATGTCCAGCAAGAAAAACAATGCTAGATAAAAGCTAGAAGAGGCAAGAAGATATAATGAGCAAAGAAAATGGTAAATATGTGCATAAATCTAAAGCAACGTTGAATTTATAAAATAATTTCTCATTTGTGGGATTAATAAAACAAGATAGAGCAAACCATGGATAACAATAGCGCAGAAGTCAGGAGGGCGTACCCAGAATCATGTTGTGTTGAAGGGTGACTCTAAGCTGTGTAAAAAATGCATTTTCAAGTTCCTCAAGCTGACCCTGAAGAATAGAAAGAGAGTGTATCACTTCCAACT
The DNA here is from genome assembly GCF_022837055.1 of Prionailurus viverrinus. Lineage (NCBI taxonomy): Eukaryota > Metazoa > Chordata > Mammalia > Carnivora > Felidae > Prionailurus > Prionailurus viverrinus. The sequence goes on along the minus strand of NC_062569.1, from coordinate 89,018,700 downwards.
GGTAGAGCTTGCAGTAATATGAAATTTCCATTGAGAGAAACTAATTAATATTGCCTAAAACCAAAACAATGAATCAACAAATAGCAATTTAAGCATGTTACTGAGAGGTATGGGCAGGATTACTAAAAGAGCTTGTTAAAAGGGTCGAAAGTGGTTGATTCTGAGAAGTGGAAAATGATTGGTGGTAGGAGTGGTCAGGGTTTTTTATAATAGCCTTATAAAACATATTTGATCTTTAAACTATGTATGAGTTTGATAAAAAATAAGAATTTAAATTCAAAGAAGTTAGATAACGAGCCAGGGTAAATGCCTGCAGCGGATGATAAAAGTTTAGCATTCCTAACACGTGAAGTTTTTCAAAGTCCTAAGATGTATGGGGCACCTGGGTGGCTCAGTCTAAGGTTAAGGGTCTGACTAGATTTTGGCTCAGGTCATGATCTCACGGTTATGAGTTTGAGCCCCACACTGGGCTCTGCCCTGACAGCACGAAGCCCGCTTGTGGTTCTCTCTCTCCCTCTCTCTCTGACCCCTCTCCCCCACTCTTTCTCTCAAAGTAAATAAGCTTAAAAAAATTCCTAAGATGTACATCTCACAAAGAACATGAATATGTGATTCACAGAAGAAAATGCATAATTTGAGAATAAATACATGACAGTATTGTTGGAAAGAAATAAAATACAAATGTAAACTAGAAAAGCCTTTTTTTCAACTTTTTATATAAATTTTTTTGCCTATCAAATTGGCAAAGGCTCAAAAAATGATAAGATGTAGTGTCACTGCGGGCATAGCTGACTGGCACCTCCACACAACACCAGTAACAATGTAACTGGCACATTCTGGTGAGAAATTCCGCATTCCATTGCAAAAGTCTTAAAAATAGGCATATATTTCGACCTAGGAATTCCATTTCTGGAAATTAATTTCAAGGAAATTCTTAAGGATGTGCACAGATTCAGGCACAGGGAAGTTTACCACAGCATTGTTTGTAATAATGAAAATTGGAAACAACCTAAATTTCTGCAATAGGAACTTGTAAGTAATTATAAGACAACAAGATTTTAAAGGGCTGACCAAAATATATTATTGATACAGTTTTAGATATGTACTATGTTCACCCTGTACAGTTAATTAAAAATATAAATTAAAAAATGGCATGTACCATATGACGTTATGCTATTAAAAATAGATGTGTTTAAGGGCACCTGGGTGGCTCAGGTGGTTAAGCATGCAACTCTTGATTTCGGCTCAGGTCATGATCTTACAGTTTGTGAGTCTGAGCCCTGCATTTAGCTCTGCACTGACAGCACGGAGCCTGCTTGGGATTCTCTCTCCCTCTCTCTGCCTCTCCTACTCATGCTCTCTCTCTCAAAAAGAAAATAAACATTAAAAATATATATATAAACATAAATAAATATGTATATATATATATATATACACACACATAAACATATATATACATATATATCTGTTTAAAAACCTGCATCTCCTGGGGTGCCTGGCTTGGCTCACTTGGTAGAGCATGCGACTCTTGATCTCAGGGCTGTGAGTTCAAGCCCCATGTTGGGTGTAGAGATTCCTAAAAATAAACTAAAAAAAAAAAAAGCATCTCCTAAGAAAAAGAACAAAAAAGTTGGTATCTTGGTAAAAGGACTCTAGGTCTGGAAGCCTTCTTATAAGGGGCTTTCTTTGGTCCCTAGACTGCTCCCTAAGGTAGGTAAAGCATGTAGACTTTCGATATAAAGGTGGCTCATGCAACTTGCTCATAATACAGCTATTTCTGAAACATAAGCATTGTGAGTGGCCTTGAGCACCCAGCTGAAGGACTGATGAGTTTACCTGTGTCTGGACAACCAGCCTCTGGGTACCTAACCACTCAGCACCAGCTGTGGCCATAGCTGGTGGCCTGATCAAGGGGATGACCATCTGTCCACAGAAACTAGAGACTGAACACACCCCTGGTCAGTACTGCCACTGCTGGGCCCTGCGGGCGTTAGGGACCTGTGGGCTTATGATGCCACCTCTACCCTCTTTCCCTCAGTTGCAGGTGCCATAGCCACCTGGATTGATCAGAAATTCTTACCTTTACCGTCTCTCTTCTTCTGGGGATGTTTCCCTTTCTTCCCCCCGGAACACATGACGGGGAAAGTCACCTGTTTACCCCACCTTGAGAATCTGTGTTCTCTATGTGGAGACTCTCTCATCTAAAAGGAAAAGAGCCTGCCTCCAGCTCCCTGTCTGGATATAGAAATTCAGTACTTACTTAACAAGAGAAGCAGTGGGTAACATACAAACTGGCTAAAGTCAGGCTGTCTGTGTTAGACTTCTGGTTCTACCACGTACATGCCGTATGACCTTGGGTGACATATGTAATTTCTCTGCCTTGGCTTCTTCATCTGTAACAGGGGGATAATGACAGCACCTACCTCACTGGGCTGTGACACAGTACACACACGTGAGAGTGTCAAAGACTATCTGGTCCGTAGTGAGTGCTACACCCATTGCAGCTGTTCAAGGGGTCTAGGTCTCTCAATGTGAACGGACAGATTTGGACATGACTTTGGCAGGCACTGCTAACCAACCCCTCTCCAGGCAGCAGAGCAGAGCTAGTTGCAGAGGTACAAGTTCTGCTGGAAGCTAGGGGTGCACCCCCTGAAAGGACTGAGGTGGGCTCCGTGAGCTGGGGCCTCGCTGTGGCTTTGCTCCAGGACACTCTGCCAGCAGATGCAGGGAGAACTAGGAGGGCACAGGGTGAGAGCCAGGCCCACCTCTGGCATAAGCCCCTGATGTCACTGGCCCAGGGTTCCAAAAGAATAGTATTCCACTGCCTGCTGTTGAACTCTGGATGTCCCTCTACTTCTTTATTGCCTATGAACTACTCTTCAGAAGGGGATTAATTAACCATGCAGCACCCCAGCCCACCCACTCTGCCACCCATTCACAATCTTTTGATTGTGAACATGCAAGTGCTTGACATGATTCCATGCTGTATCTTGGGGGGGGACAATGAGTCCAGTGCTAAAATATTTATTGAGATCCAAGGATGAATCCCTTCAGAAGCCCTGAGTTGTTTAGGAGTACTGTGGTTGAATTTTGGTTTTGGCGTAGCTCCCTGTTCAGCACAGGGGTAAACCCCGAGTGGGAGAGAAATTTAGAGTAAAGCGGCTAGGAGTCAGCAGGGACCTAACACTTGCAGGGGGAGAATCCAGAACCTGCTCTGACTCTTGGCAGAGAAGAGAAATGGCCTTGGAGAAATGGAAAGAAGGTACACCTCAGGCTTCGGAGTCTGGGCTGGAGAAGGAGGATGAAGACCCTGTGCCCTACTGGACACTCACGGGCAGCCTCTGAGGCTGGCTCTCCTCACCTCACCCATCCCTCTCCCCAGATAGTCAGAGGTACTTGCTCAACCTCTCTCACATCCCACGGCAACTGAGCCGCACCAACCAGCCTCATACTGGAGGTGAGATGTCCCAACCTCCCAGGTATATTTGAGCTGGAAATGCCGTCCTTCCCTCTGCACTCAGCCCCCTGTGTCAAGACAGTTTCATTGCTTTGCCTGTTTTTTCCCCCAAGTTGACAACTTCCACTTCTGTAGTGTCTTCATGTTCTAAAACATCTGTTTGTGAACCAACATCAGGGATGCTAGCACAGCCTGGGAGTAGGATTTCCTAATTAGCAGCTGCTATAGAGTCAACTCCTCACCACCCACCCCATGATTTGGGGTTTTTCAACATGCATTGTTTCTGAGCAGTGGAGTGGGTGTGTACAGGGAGTATGCTGTGTCATCCAAAGAGGCAATTTCCTCCCAGAGGGCCCAGCCCGCCCCCACATTGCACTGTCAACCACTCCTGTGGGCCCTATGTCACAGAGTTAAAGCAGGATCCCTTTATTTTCATTTCCCTCCATTTAGAATCAGATTTCACAAATAGCTACTCAGTGCTTACCACGTGCTAAATGTTTTCAAGGGCATTTATCTCATTTAATGAGAATGACAGCTGGTCAAGTGGGTATCATGGCACCCGGGAAGAAGGGCAGAAAGATTAAGTGGTTGTTCAAGGTCATGCACTGAACAGCAGATTCACAATCTGAACCCAGCTCTTGTTCCCTCACATCCCAGCTTATTCTGTGACATGGAGCTTTAAGGCATTGGTCAGGGAACAACATCCCCCTGGTCTTCAAACCCCGGTCTCAAATCCATTAGCAATGTCCTGCTCCTCCCTAAGAGGAGCGACCTAGCCTGTGGCACAGGGGCTTTGGAATCAGACGGATTTGGTTTGATGATAGCTGCACTTATTAGCAGGAACACTGAGCAAGAAGACCTCTAAAGCAGCTTCTCAGAGATAATTTTCATGAGTAATGAAAAGAATAATAATAAAGAGTGGAGGCAGAATGGAGAATGAGTTTGAGAGACAAGAAAAGCCTGTTTTCAAAATATGAAGTGAGGGGTGACATTATAACTTCCCACTGGAAATGTCTGACAGGTCGTTAAAAATTTGGGACTGTCAATTAGGAAGAGGGATGAGGAGATGGAGTATGAAGGGAAAAGTGATGGTCGAGGACTGAATTAAGGGGAACCTTGAATCAGAGGGAGAGGAAGAGTCAGTGAAGGAGACACAGAGGACCAGGGAAGGATAGGATGAATTGAAGTAGGAGCCAGCAAGGCAATGAGTGCCGAGACACCACGGAGAGGCACGGGCCAGGCCTGTGGAAAGGCCAGAGGATAGTCAACCAGAGTCCCCGGGACTTTCCGGAGTGTCACGTGGCAAAGAGAAGATGAAACTCAGATTGTTAGGGGTTAAGTCTCATGAGAGAACGTTCTGGAAAAGTAAGACACTGACTCCCCCCCTCCTCCAGCTGTGAATTCCCTGTTTCTGGCTCCCCCTCAGAGCTTTCCTGGGATCCCTCAACTTGGGGAACACATGGGAGAGCTGGGTGCTTTCTAGCCACATGACTGCATGTGCTAGCATGGGTTCTCATACCAATGATAGTGAATTTCTTTATAATTTTTAGAGATTTTCCTCAGATTCAATTGCTCACACAGGACTAGAACTGAAATGAAAAAACTCCCTTTTTAATCCCCCTTTTGGTATGGTAGATGGCTGTAAACCACAAGAGGAGCAGGACATTGTCCACTGGAACTTTATAGGAGGATAGAATTTTGCCCCTATTCTCAGAGATCAAATTAAGAAATCCCACATGTTTACAATCTGCAAAGCGCTTCTTTACTTGATAATTTCAGGGGGCTAAATTATCCTGTTGGGTCCTGACATTCTGCATGGCAAGCAAGATAGGAATTCTTACCCCATTTTAGGAACAGAAGGCTAAGACTCAGTACTAAGGTCACATGCCTAGAATAACCCAGAACTAAGTGGCAGGATGGAGACCAGAGCCCAGCCCTTTCTTTCTGGTGTCTTTCCTAGTTAACCACACCCAAATGAAGCCAGTGAGGACTGAGAAGACAGGAGCTCAGCCAACTCTTCCCAAACTAATTTATGGCATGTAGCCTGCTTCGCTAGCTAACATCCAGTGCTTTGCATCATGCATTCTGGCCAAAGTTGGGAAATTGCCTGGGTTGTCCTTGGTGCCCCCATCCCTCTCTGAAAGTGACCCCTGCCCTTAGGGACCATAGCAACGAACTAATCTGACCCTCAGACAGGACCGGGGTCCAAGAGGGACAATAATAGCTCCAGGTCCATAATACGTCCTGTGGGTGGCATTTATAAATTCAAAAGACTGTTTACTTTCATACTCATTAGGACAGCTATTATCAAGGAAAAAAAAAAAAGGAAAAGAAAAAGAAAGGAAAGTAGGTGTTGACGAGAACTTAAGAGAAATTGGAACTTCCGTGCATTGCTGGTAGGAATATAAACTGGCACAGCCACGGTAGGAAACAGTTTGGTCATTCCTCAAAAACTTAAACATAGAATTGCCATATGATCCAGTAATTCCACTGCTAGGGACATACACAAAAGAACTAAAGGCAGAGAATCAAAGAGATATTTGTACACCCATGTTGACAGCAGTATTATTCACAATAGCCAAAAGGTTGAAGCAACCCAAATGCCCATTGATGGATGACTAGATGAGCAAAATGTGCTACATACATGCAAGAGAATGTCACTTGGCCTTAAAAAGGAAGGAAATCTGACATACACTGCATGAATGAACCTTGAAGACGTCATGCTAGGTGAAAAAAGCCAGTCACAAAAGAACAAATATTATATGATTCCACTTACATGAGGTACCTGTAATAGGTAAAGTCATAGAGACAAAAAGGAGAATAGAGATTAGCAGAGGCTGGGGAGAGGGAGGAATGAGGAGTCATTACCTAATGAGTTCCCATTTGGGATAATGAAACAGTTCTGGAAATTCATGGTGGTGATGGTAGTACAACACTGTGAATGTACTCAATGCCAATAACTTGTACCCTTAAAAATAGATAAAAAATATATTTACTGAGCATCAACCACACACAAGACACTGTGGATTCTGCCTCAAGGGGCCTATCGCTTCCAAGAGAGCTGAATGGGGTTAATAAATTCCTGTGATGCAGATGCCAGTGCCGTGGGTGTGTGAGAAGAGGCCCAGCTAGGCAGAGAAGGTATCCTGGAAGTTTGGTAGGCAGAGAAGCTAGGGAGCTGGGCAGAGAAGGTATCCTGGGTGCAGGTTTGGGACAAGAATCCCATCCTCGCTTTCAGGGTTGCACTCTCTCTCCAGATCACGGCCTCCCCCCCAGGAATCCAACAAACCAGGGGGATTTCCTGCCGGATGGCCAGCAGGTGGGATATCTGGGGGTAGGCAGGAACCTTGGGGACATGGAGGGAAGGTGGCTGCGACCTCACCAGAGGGCAGCCGCCTACTCAGTGCGGCTGCTCAGGGCTGTGTTTTGAAACACTACTGCGGATGTAATGATTCTGGGTGGAGGACGTTTAGGAGCCAAATGAGTTTGTGTGAACAAAAGGCAGCCCTCGATCTGGACTGTCCAGGGCTCTCGGGGAGTTTCATTTCCTTCCTTGTTCTTGCCCTGAAAGGAGCAGCCCTAAGAAAAACCATACACATTAAGAAGTGTTTGGACCTGAGACCCAGTGATCTGATTTTTTTTAACGTTTATTTTTGAAGGAGAGAGAGAAAGAGCGTGAGCGGGGTAGGGGCAGAGAGAGAGGGAGACACAGAATCCGAAGCAGGCTCCAGGCTCTGAGCCATCAGCACAGAGCCCAATGCGGGGCTCGAACCCACGAACTGTGAAATCATGACCTGGGCTGAAGTGGGACCCTTAACCGACTGAGCCACCCAGGCGCCCCTCCAATGATCTGATTTTTAAAAACAGGTCCCCCAGGAACAGCGTCTAGTAATGAAAAGTATAAAATTTACAAGGCATATTATCCTCTCCTCCTTGTGAGAGTCTGCTTTTGTCTAGCTGAGTATCCTCTGGGGAAAAAGGCAGGCTTGTGGGACTGAGCCGTGACCCATGACCCAGGGTGGGGCTGGCCAGGACCCTCCCCCTCGCCCCCTCCCCAAAGTCCGGAGTCCCGCAGGCTTCCAGAAACAGAATCACCTCTGAGGTGGCCTGAGGGTGCTAAGGAGGGGAGCAGCCTAACCCTAGGCAGGAGAAGAAGGTGAAGGACTCTGATGTGACCTCAAGTTCCTTGCTTTAAAAATAATTCCATAGGATTAAAAAAAAAAGGAGGCTTTGAAAAATAGCCCAAGGGTCATGTCAGAAGATTCCCAGTTAATTAAATTGGTAAACAAAAAGGCTGTTTGAGGGGGGTGGGAAGGCTATCTTGTCCCTGTGGGCATTTATCTATCTGGTGCCTCAGTTTTCTTTGCCCTTCTCATTCTTTGAAAGATAAACAGCCCGTGGAGGGGCTGAGAGGTGGCTCAGCAGAGGTGGTTTTGAGAAGGGGGCCTCTGTGGCGCCTGAAGACGAAGTTGGGGGGGTGGGCAGGGAAGCGGGCCTGTCTCCTGTATTGTCACCCTAACATTCACTCACACCCAGAGAGGAAGCCCGGTGGCAGAGCCCCACCAAAGGAGGCCTGCCAGCTTGATGAAACAATAAAAAGGCAAGGAAAAACATCCTGGTTCCGAGGAGGAAGAGGGGAGGTGGGAGGGAGGCGGGGAGGTCGAATGACATGAAATGCGGCCACCTGACTTTTGTTAAGTTCTGCCATAATTTGTTCCGTAGACCTGTGTGAAGGGGCCCAGGACTCTAAGGAAATCATAGAAACATCATTTGTCTGGAAGGCTTACAGTGTTAGAAAATGTACACAGTGGAACGATGCTGCAGCACAAAGGGCCCGCGGGGCCAGGTGGGGGAAGGGAAGGGAGGAGGCCGCGGCTGTCACTGCCAGCCCCAGAAAGGGGTGCTCTCACCGTGGGCCACTGGGAGCCTGTGGGAGTGCATACATAAAACCTATTTAGAGACATAAATGAAAGGTTTATCAATAGGCCTTTACAACTAAGTTGGGAAACTTGACACTCGATTCAAATACAAGCAATATGTATATATATATATATATATATATATATATATATATATATATGTAATATATACATTTTTTAGATTTTAGATTTTTTAAGTTTATTTATTTATTTTGAGAGAGACAGAGACAAGTGTGAGTGGGGGAGACACAGAGAGAAAAGAAGAGAGAGAGAGAGAGAGAGAGAGATTGAGAATCCCAAGCAGGCTCTGCCGATGGCTGTCAGCGCAAGGCCTGATGTGGGGTTCCAACACACACACACATGTGAGGTCATGACCTGGGCCGAAACCACGCTTAACTGTGCCACCCAGGCGCCCCTCAAATATAACCAATATTTTTAAAGTCAGTTGTATGCTATAGACAGTTAAGAAAAAGATATAAAATAGAGGGAGTAGAAAGAAAGGGAGAAACATACAGAGAGAGGAGGAGAGAGTAAAGCTAGGGAGGAGAATGCCAGAGTAGGCTCATTATGACGAAGACGAGGATGAGGATAATGACAGCAGCCCAGATACACGCTGCAGGCACCATGCCAGGCATTGCACATGGACTGTCCCAGTTAATCCTCACCACAACCCTGGCAGGTGGGCACCATTATTGTCCCCATTTTTTTTGATAAGGAAACTGAGGTGTCGAGAGATCAAACAGATGCTCAAGGATCCCACAAATAATACACTGGGATCCCAGCCCAGGTCTGTCTGACTCCAAAGGCCTTCAATATAAAATATCTAAAATAATAATAATAATAATAATAATAATAATAATACAGAAATAGAAAAAGAATGAAGGATAAGAATGGCAAGCACAAGATGAAGACAGAGCTACAGAGGCATGGCAACATACTCTGAGAGGGAGAGCCAGAAAGACACAGGCAGGGCTCCTCAGGCAGGCTTCCAGGGTGTCTCCCAGGACCCCTGGATCCAAACTGCAGTTTCAGGACCCGAAGGGGGACGTTACATCCCGGCAGCCCACGCTGCCCACTGTCCGAAAGGAATTAAGAGTATGGACAGGATTCAGAAGAAGAAAGAAAGTGACAAAGGGAAGAGTCGGTGGTGATCCCATGTGAGTGAGAAAAAGCCGCGAGACAAAGACGGCTGAGGTTCTGAATGTGTGACTGAGAAATTAACGGGACCATAAACAAGCAAAGGAAGGACAGGTTCTGGGGGGGGCGGAGGAGGGGGGAGATGACATGTCTGCACTTATAACCATTATCTGTTGTGTTGAAAGTGAAGCACAACTGTGCAAATGTTTGGCAGGTGGCTGAAGAAATCGGACTGGGTATCTGAAGAGAAGAAAGATAGTTGTGGGAATCACCTCCTCAGAGAAAACAGGTGAAGCCATGATATGTCTTCCCTCTGTGCCTCTGTTTTGTGGACCTCCCTACCTAAGTGCCCTGCTCCCTTTCCCTTGGGCCTTGGCAAAATCTGACTGCTTTCTCACAAGTGGCTCAGGGAACACCACTCCCAAGAAGCTTTTTCCATAGAGAACTCGCTCCTTCTTGACTACTGTTTTAACTTGTTGTACAATTATAACATATTCGATCATATTTCTATGTCCCTTAGGAGAGACCGTGGCTCCTGGGAGGACTCAGTAAACACTCACTGAACCGAGCTGCAGGTAGAAGGCCAAGGGCAGGCCTGTGAAGAACATCCTACTGGTTGGGTGGGACAGAGGATGAGAAAGAGCTAGCCACCAAGACCAGAGGCAGCTGAGAGGACAGAGATGGAGGACTGACAACAGGCCAGTGAGACATCCCAGAATGCTGTCCCTCTCTCCCCTTCCTCTCCTACTTTCTACACATCCGCCTGCACCTACCTGCTCCACAAAGGCCACCTCACTTAGAGTAATAATAATGCCGGAGGCATTCCCAAATACACAGCACGTGCGTGTTCACAAAGCCTGTCCACAAGGATGAGTTTCCATCTCACCCCTATGATAGCACTGTGAGGTGGATGGAGCTGGGAGTATCCTCGCCATTTTACAGATATGCAAACAGGCCCAGAGATGGGATGCCTGGCCCAGGGCACAGTAAGTTCATTGTATTCTGACTCAAATTACTCGCTGTGTCTACATTTAAACATGCCTTTGTGGTCATAATTATATTTGCTCCTCCTCGGAAGCCTTGTCTAGGAAGCAGGATAGATAGCATTAGCCCCATTTCTAACATAGGGAAAGTAAGACCCAGGGACATTAGGCAGCTGCCCCCTGCCACACAGCTAGAAAGCAAAGGGGTTAAGACCCTGTCAGAGTTCTTGAGCCACCACTGGCATCTCTCTGCCCGACCTCCGTCTGTGGCTGTAGACAGCAGCACTCCGTTACCATAAGGCACAGCTATACTATAAATAATTCCGAACCAACCACAGGAATTCACCTACCAATGAATATGGTCTTCTTCAAAGAAACCCCATTAAGATCTTATTTAATCCAACAACACTGTTACTCCTCAGACTGTTTCCTAAAATTCTCTACAATCTTCAACAGCGCCTGAGGAGTATTTTTGAGTTTACTGAATAAGGACACATTTTCATCCCTTGATAATAGATTTGGATTATTCTGGAAACACGCAAAAATTCCAAGCCCAATTTAGTGACTGATGCAGGGGATCGAGATAGGTGACCCCATTTTGGATCCAGGATGATGGAGAAGTACAAAGAAACACCAATGAGTTGCTTGTGGCCCAGGCACTGGCTCTAAAGGGGGCTCCCAGCTCCTTCAAATGCTTTTTGAGGTATGTGTCAATAACCTCCAAAAATTCTGACCTGAAGGAGAGTACCCTTTGACAACAGAAGTCCTAGCATGACTGATTTTAAAGGTTTATTACTTTGGAGTCACACCTCACATACCATTTTTACTGAATCCTTACTGCTTCACGTGCATTAATCTGGTCTCCGCAGATAACTGCAGGTGAGGGCTGGATAGGTGGCACTTAGTTGTTCTGACTTAAAATCTTCAAATTGTGCTCTTTCCTCCCTGCATTGGAAGCTAAGGATGGAGAGAAAGTTCTAGGAATACCAAGAAGTGAGGTTTGGGGGGCCCGGGGAAGGGGAGGGGGACCAAGTAGCAAATGTCCTTGGAAGATAGACCTGACCCCTTTGCATTCAGAACTTGTCCTCCATCCACTGAACCTGGAGGTGAAGAGGGTGTTGTCATCAGTCCAAAGGTCAGTATAAACAGGCAATGGTTTCAGAAGCATCATCGTGGCCAGTATTTACAGAGCTCTCCTGCCCAGCAACAAGCAGTCTGTTTTACAGAGGCTATATGACCCTTACATTCCTGAGTAGGGCCCATTAATAGCCCATCTGACAGATGGGAAACTGAAGGCACAGAGAGACTGAGTAACCTACCAAGGTCCCACAGCTTGCAAGTGGTACTGTTGGGAGTTTAAACTGAGGCTGTATGACACCCAAGCCAGGACCTCCCCAGGTCTGTGACTGCAAAGCCAGAGAGGGCTCTTATACATATCCTAGCAACAGATGACCCCAGAAAAAGTCTCACTGCATGGCACAACGAAAGTCCTGGTGGCCCCAGAGGCTCAGGAGTGAAATTCATCCCCACGTTGAAGCTGTTTCCATCTCCCCCTACCATCCAGGGAAGGAAAATAGAGTAGTTTTCAATACTAGCCTGATTTGTGATAATCACCAATCATGACCTTGCACAAAGAACAACATCCTACCAGATTCCAACCAGGCGTCTCTCTCCTATATGTTCACTATTCCCTCCTCCAATATGACTGCTTCAATGCACATGGCCCAACATGGCACAGGGTCAGCTAGAGAGCTTGACCTTGGCCTCCACCTTCTTCTTGTCACCTGTCTTCCTCCCTGGACTTCTTATCCTAACTTATCAAAGATATTGAACAGAAGTCTGTCAAAGGTATCATATCCATCTCCTCGCTTCCAGTAGCTCAGCTCCTTCCCAGAAGAGACACGGAGGCTGCTGTTATTCAGGGTTTCCAGTGAGATCAGAGCCTCCCCTGAGGCCCCCACAACCACAGGAACTGGGAGCACAGAGCCTGCCTGCCATACCACCAGACCTGTTAGCTTTCCTCAAACATTCCTACGTGACAGGAAAGCCTGCATAATACTGCAAAGCTCAAGTATCCCAGAACCAACGTATAAAGCAAAAGGAATGTGTCCATTTTTAACAGTCTCTGTAGGCTTCAGAGATGGCCTTTCTAGCTCCTTAAGAGATCTTATGACAGGAGCCCTAGGTCACATGGTGGTGCAGGTGCTGCTGTAATACTACCTGGGCAGTGGGTGGCAGCCACAAGTTGGATAGATGCTCCCTGGGCCAAGGCCAAAGATGAATATGACCTGTGCCTCCTCTCAAGGAGCTAGAGGTCTAGCAGGCCCACAGGTGCACATGAAGACCCACTGTGAGGTATCCTTCCTTGTCCCTCACATAGGCGCCACAGCTCCTGACCCTGAGCTAAGAAGCCAGATGTAGAGTCTCTTCACACTTCAGCTCAACATCAGGGAAGTCAGGAGGTATTCACAGGATAAAGCTGGGACCCTCAGGAATGAAGCTTTTGGCATCAGATGGCCAATCCGTCATTTCACAGATAAAGAAATGGAGGCCCAGAGAAGGAAGCAATATGCCCAAAGTTACCCCGTATCTAAGTGGCAGAGCCAAAACTTGATCCTGAACCTTCTGGACCAACCCCCACCTCTGGCCACTCCACATTGCTAGAGCACCATTTCCAGCCCCAACTAGAGCTCTGTCACTATCATGGTTGTCTAATTGTTTCACTGGTTTCCAGAACCTTTCTAGGAAAAACCACGTCGTGAAAATGCAGCCAGTCATATCACTCAATTGGAAGTGTCTGGATTTGTCACATATCTCCTAATCTAAGGTGACCTCGGATCTTGCATCATGTCCTGAACAAAGAGACCAAAAGTTTCTGAGAGCAAAGTGAAATTTACTGACTCTGACTGGAAATCAACCAGGGTAAATGAGGCAAAAGAGTGACAGCCCCTTTCCCTACTTATTTTTGAGACAAGCCTGCCATTTAATGAATAAAGACAGCTTTTTAAAGTTCCCTTCAAACCTGGAGAGTCTAGGATTCTCTGAACATAAAGAGAATTCTCAAGATGTTCTTATAGACCCCAAACTGAAATCTAATTTTGCCCAGTATGCCAAAATTTAAAGGATCAATATTGCCAATGCAATGGCTCTCATTTATGAGGTCCCTGTGGTGTTCTCTTGCTCCATCCCAAATTTTGCATGACAGTTCCTTCTAAAATACTCGTGTTGCCCTTCTGCCTGGCCACTTTGCCCAAAGCACTTGGCTCGGATGCCTCCCTGCCCAGATGTAGCCACGCTAACACAACACAGTGGAGAGCTTGCTGCCTGCTCTGGAGGAACCCACCTCCACCAGCAGCATCCACCACACTTCCTGCCGGTCAGACACCCTGCAGAATCAGTCACCCACTGAAACATCCTCTCTTCAACTTGCTTCAGACCAGAGGATAAGGTGGAGCCCCAGCAGCTTCCGGATATAGGGTTAGTAGAGAGATGCTGTGATTGACCACACCCAACATACACACACACAGACACACCACTATCTGAAGACATCTGGGTGAAAAAGAAAGACAGGAGAAGGGTACTGTGTTTTAATCAAAATCCCTGGTGATACACAGAGTGTGGTGAGATCTACATTGTGAGATCACACAATGCTGTTGAAATAATTCGGTACCATTTGGTAGTATTGTCAGGGATCTTAAAATTTTCCACATCCAGGAATTAACACTAAGCAAATAATCAGAGACAAATACAAAAGCTGATTCACAAAGACGTTCATCACATTATTTATGATAGTGAAAAACTGGAAACAGTTATATATCCAATAAAGACGTAGCTTTAAAAAAGTTACAATATACTAGAACGGTATCCATCTGGATACCATATGGAAATACACATGTATTATATATGTGTGTGTGTGTGTGTGTGTGTGTGTGTGTCCTATTTTTTTAAAAGTCAGCCCCAATGTGGGGCTCAAACTCACAACCCCAAGATCAGGAGTCGCATGCTCTACCGACTGAGCCAGCCAGGCACCCCTGTGTATCCTATTTTAAAAATATATAGTTTTAAGGGCACCTGGGTAACTCAGTGAGTTAATCCCCGATTTCAGCTCAGGTCATGATCTCAGAGTTCATGAGTTTGAGCCCCACATTGGGGTCTGTGCTGACAGCTCAGAGCCTGGAGCCTGCTTTGGATTCTGTGTCCCCCTCTCTCTCTGCTCCTCTCTGCTCACATTCTGTCTCTTTCTCAAAAAATAAACATTAAAAAAAATTTTTAAGTACATACACAATTTTGTATTCCTTGTAAATGAGAAATATAACAACTGCTAATGTTTTAATATATTTCTGGTAGTTGGCATATAGGTGGTATTTTATTTGGCGCTTTCACTTTTCTACACCTTCCAAATTGTATATGATAAATATACAAAATGAACATAATCAGAAAAAAAAAAGTTCTGATTTTTAAAAGGCAAAGATGATCATGCACCTTGGAAGTACCATAATGCTTGTACTTCATCCTGATCCTAAGTCAGAAATGTCACCTCATGGCCTCACTGTTGACTGACAGCAAGGCAGGCTTCCAAAGGAAGCAAATGTCAGGGAGATGCGTCCTTGTCCTCTGACAACTCCCAGGCAGGAATGCAACAAGAGAGGCAGGGAGGCAAGCAAAAGACAAACACATCAGAGACATACATCAAAAGCCCTAACTCCAGAGATCCCCCTACCACAGCAGCACCCTAGCCCAGGAACCCTGCACTTCACCACAGCAGTGACACGGGCCACTCTTCTCTGATGACAGTCCCTGTGCCCCCTCCCTCACCTGGGGAAGACTGTCCAGTGCACTGTCCTAACACTTTGGGAGGTAAAGTGTGAGGAAGGTATTGCCCGTCCCATGTTTGATGACCCAAGAACATGAGGGCTGCTCGGTCAGAGAAATTTTACCACAAGCATGGTTCTTTCTACCTCCAACTTTTGTGTTTGGGCCTAGCTTCTATTTTAGGAATCATTTATTCAACAAGTACTATGCATGCTTACCGTGTGTCAGGCACAAACTAGCCGTGGCTTCCCACCTTCACTTCCTGTCTTGCCTTCCTAGTCTACTCTCCGCATCACTCCTCTGCTAAAACCCCTCATGGCGCTTAGCAGAAAATCTGACCTTTCTACTGTGGTTCTCATGGCCCCACATGATCTGGCCACCATGGCCTTCCTTCTTTCCAATCCCAAAAACACAACCTTGTTCTGGCCTTCGGGCCTTTGCACTGGTTGTTCCCTCCCTCTGCCTGGAGAGCTGTTCCGCTATAGGCATGGGGCACCGTGTGCCTAGTCTCCAGGACAGGAAGGAGTCTGGCATGTGTACACAACTATCTGGTGTGGTTAGAAGGGGGTCAGAGAAAGAAGAGGCCAGAGAGTCAGCGGGTCAGGTCCTGGTATTCCAGCAGGGAGGCTGGATTTTTATTTTACTTTATTTTATTCTAAGTACAATGCAAAGCCCTTGGAGGGTTTTCAGCCTGAGAGTAAGGTGACCTGAATTACATTTAAGAAGATCGCTCTGGGCTCTGTGAACACGGATCAGCGGGAGAGCGTGCGTGGAAGCAGGGAGAGCAAAACAGAACAGTGGAGATGGTGAGGGCAGATCCCTGATATATCTATCGAAAAACAGGATCAAGAGTCCCCCTTCCCCACCAAAACAAAGATGCAGAGGGTGAGGGAAGGAGCTGGATATCGAGTGCTTCTAAGTTTCTCATTCAAGTAACAAGTGGGTCCTGTTGCCAATTCCTGATGGTGGAGTGGGGTGGGAATTCAGAGTTCTTGTCCCTGTTAAACTTCATCTGGTGTGGTGGGCGTTTGCTGTCTCCCTTAAGGTAAACAAACTCTTCCTGTTCTTAAAGTCTCCCCTGAACTTCTCAGAATCAATCCAGTGGTCTTTCCTCAGGCCTCATTCTTCCTGGCTCCCTCTCCCCTTTAACCTGGATATACCTGGATGAGAAAGCAAGTTCAGGCAGGTTCATGTCAACCTATCTGTAACTTCCTCTGCCCATGCATGGCCAGCTTCCAGACTGCCCCCCTCTCAGCTGCACCTTCAGGCCGCTTCCTGGCTCACAATCTACACTGGATGCTCTTGACCCACTGAGTCGGAGTCTGCCTCCTCTTCTCCACTGGCTTCAGCTGCTGTTGAGGTTCATCCTTCCAGGCTGACTCTGACCCTGGCTTCCCCCTAGTTCAGTTCCACGTCTGTGACTGCACAATACTTCCGCTGGGACAGGCTGCAGGCTTTACAGTGAAAGCACCTCCAGCGGAGGCAGCCTCTTGCAGGGCCAGCCAGCTCTTTGCCATTGTCCTCGTCATCCCCACAGCCAGGCAGTCCCCAGGCCCTCCCACCTTCCTCTTTTAAATGGCCCTTGCAACGCTCCCTCTCAATTTCCACCGCTCCCATTCTAGCCCATGCCTTGCTTTCAGTGTTTTCCTCCCAACATACCGATACAATGCCTGCCAGCATTCCCAGACTTCTGAACTAAGTCCTGGACTGTAGGAAGGGCAGAGACCCACACGTGGTTCATCCCCGAGTCCCAGCATCAAGCACAAAGGAACACCGACCAAGCACGCAATACTGCTCCTTCCTCAAGGGCTCTCAGGGCTCCTCAGTGCAGATGTGACAAACACAAATGCCTCAGGCAGGTCTCTCGAGCCCTCCACCATCGGTACGAATCCTCCTTTCCGGTCTGGTCTTCACTCCAGTGACTCTGGACCCTAGCAGGTCTCCCAAGTCCTCTTCCCCGGACTTCCCGGCTACTGATCACCTCCATTTGAAAAGTCTTAAGCTTTTCAGTATTTGGGGTTTTGCTGATGCCAAAACCCTACCCCCTCTGTGCTATCCATATCCCAGCCCACACCTTCCTCCTGCCTGGACTACCGGCGCCCAGCAGCCTCTTCACCTCTGCACACCATTCCTTGGGTCGGCATGATCTGCTTGTGACATTTCTTCACTTCTGGTTCACTAACACACCACAGTCTCCCTGGTGACAGGGTCGAGGGGCACCACCGACTTGCTCTGCCTGTGGAGAGCTCACCTGTGGAGAGCTGCAGAGCCCCTCATGTGTAGAAAGGGCTCTTGGCCGTGTTTTCGGGTCTACAGATTAGCTAAACTGACACAGACTGACACATCTGCCACACTCCCACAAAGGAAGAGGGAGAAGCCAGGATAGAAACATCTTTGTTCTGTCTGTACCAGATGAACAGGGAACGGGTGGAAGAGGGCATGCACAGACGTTAGAAAGAAAACAAGTCTAGAGCATCAGAATGGGGTACCATCCAACCTCTCCTCCTGTTGAGGGGGTGTTCATACCAACTGCCCCATAACACCAGCCACGTTCCCAGCAGAGTCCATTAAGAATGTCATCAACGCATTTCAGTTTGGGCGATAATTAACAGAGCTACCTCTGGTATCAGTAACATATGGATTGGCATATAGATGAAGTGTAATTCACAATGTCTATATAAAATGCCATTTTTATACATATATACAGACTTATGCTCTTGTGTTGAGCAATTTCCAAAAGAAAATTTTTGTTTGGATCTCTACTCAGCAGGTTGTTCCCATCACTGCTGTCATATCCACATCCTGCCTCTCATCCCTGATCTCAAAAAAACAAAAACAAAAACAAAAACGAAAACAAGGGGCAAGAGCAAGGGATGGAGAAGAGAAGAAGCAGAACACTGCACTGGTCTTAGAGATCCAGAACCATCAGGCCGCTGAGAAAACCGGGGCTGCACGATACCATGGAAACAACAGGTGAATCTGGTCAAATCAGTCTGAATGTTGGCTCCTCCATTTACTGTGTGATCCAAGCTCACCAGGATTCAATTCCCACAGCTGTAAAAGAGCAGTGCTATCCTTCACAGGACTGTTTTGAGGGTTAAATGGGAAAGCGCCAACCAGACCACATAGGTGCTCAAAGGCTTCAAGTCCAAAGATAGACCCAAACTGATCTCCGTCCCTGGTATTTCCCACTCACACAAAAGAAGGGCGGGCAGAGGGAAGCCACGGAAGAAGGTAATAAGTGGCTAACGAAACCACAACCGCCACCTGTTCTTCGCTCGCTTTGTGAGAGTCTCTGAGAGAGCAACAAGTCAACTCCAAGAACACTGCTTCCAGCCAGCTGGGCAGGGCTGCTGGGAGACACCGGGACCACCGGGAGGGCACAGACTCCTTCCCCAGCCTCCCAGGACTAGGTATGCAGTCACTGCCCAGCTGGGCACCAAATATCTTTTGTTCTGCCTCTATCCACACCAGCCAGGTCTTGGGCAGAAAATACCAGTTCAGCATTTGCAGGCCCAGGAAGCAATAAAAGGGTTCTTGCCAGGTTAAAAGGATGTGGCTTTTAAACACACGCACGCCACAGAGAATCCCTTTCCCCACACCCTTCCTTCTAATTTGGAGCAGTCTCCATCAAAGCAAGCGGGCTCCTCAGAAATCCCTACCAGCACCACTGCCAGCCTCAGCCAGGGGAGAGGTAGCCACACACACTCCCTTCCCTACGGGGCTGCCTCCTGCCTGGCCTTCGTCTTCGCTGCACTGTGTAGTGGTTCTCCCAGCAGCTAAAGCTAGTAGGCCTGAAAAGTTACAGCACTTCAGGGGACAGCGATGGAGCAGTCCAGGAGGGGCTGGGTTCACAGAGCTTCCTTTACTCCAGGGAGCTGCATTTTTCTAAGATTATTATTCCTTGGGCCAGCTGCTCAGCTACTCAGCGTCATTTCCCCTTTGGGTGGGAAAGTTCTTCCCATCTGCATTGATTTTCATGAGGACTTAAGCCTTTCGCTTCCCCTTTCATCTGCAGGTCTCACAATTAAAGCATGGCCTATGGAGCACAAAAATCAAGGCATATAAACTTAAGCGCTCAGAACTGTGGCTCAGAAGCCCTAAGCTGTTAATACACACACCAAGAAAAAGAAAATCTCTAGGACTTGGCATCGTCTCCATCTCCACCAGCTCAAACACCAGCAATGGATCTGAACAGCCAGCAGGATGATAGGTGGGTATGCAAATGGAGGACATGCGGCCTAATGCTGGCAAACAACCCACAGACGGAACACAAGCAAGGTTACTCAGCAATGAGACCCCCGACTCTGCCAAGAGGAAAAGGGCTAGAAATGGCCCCCAAGGGAAAAAAGGACATCTCTGGCCCCTGCCATTGATGCCTGTGTATCCAGAAGCCCAAGCCATGAATGCCAGGCACCGACCACCTGTATCCCCACAGCAGAAGGGGCTGCGGCAGTTTCCCCGACAATCAAAGGAAGCACATCATGTGTAAGACTTGGGGCTTATTACCAGCAGGAGCGAGCACCTCCCCAAACACAAAAACGTTACTGCAGAGCCTGGATGGCCATCTGTCAGGGGTGCTGAGAGGGCAGATACCCACATGGGACTCAGTGCAGACCAGAGGGCCTCTGGAGGTTCTCTCAGTGTTGAGACTTTGCTGCCTTGGGAAGTGACTGATTGTACTTTGTGATACATGGTGGCCAATCAAAAAGGGTCCAAAGAAAATCCTGAGAGGTTATTAGGAAACTCAGACTCACTGAAATCACTTATTGCTGGATTTCTTGTTCGTTGTTTCCTTTTCCCTCTAAGTGACATTGTTTGAGCCACCACCAGAAAACAAGCACAGGACATGCTCGCATCCTCAGCCGTGTTACTAGTGTCTAGCAGTTTTTAACAGGCAATCAATTTCCTTTCTTACTCTCACCGTTCTAACATCCCACCTGAGGCCCAGCCTTAGATCAGCTGAAGAGCAGGTGCATCTTGGGTGGGCTTTGTGGGGGTGCCAGGAGAGACCTGCTCAGGTAAGAGAAATTTTGGACTACTCTGGCTCCTGCTACCTGCTCTTGGGACTCCCACATGCATTCTTCCAGAGCCTCATGCACCCGAAGCCTCCATTGCTCTCTGCTCCCAAAATGCATCCAACGGGAAGGTTGCAAAGCCAGGACTAGCAGTGTTACCTGCCACATCTATGAAGAAGTGTGGGTCACTTAGGGCAGGAGGGGAGGATGTCCCAACTAGCAAAGGAGATCAGCCCCAATTCTTACCTGCTGAGTCCCCTAGGCTAATTCCCTCCACTGTTCCTCTCCCTGTGTAACACCCAGCTCTCTGTGATGTGTGAGCGGTCCCAGCCATGAGAAGGAACGAGACTCAAGTGCCAGCCTTATCCAGTCATGTCCCTGTAAGTTAGCATCCCTTCCACCTACCCCTAACAAGGCTGGGGCCCCACAGCTAAGAATGCCTGACCCCTAGCCAGAGAAACCTGCCTTCAGCTCCTGGGTGTCTCCTCCAAAATGGCCTCAATCCCCTACACCCGCTCTCCGTTTAGAAAATTTACAAAATACTATGCGGTGTTCCTTAGTTCCTTAGTGTGAGAAAATCAGGGAATGTTCTCTTTTATGTTCTTGATTCTGTCTCGTGGAACTTAGAACAATATATGCTGTAAGTTATCTGAAGTTACACAGTGGGTAGGTCTATGATAGGTCTTTTATAGCTTCTCTCTCCCCTCTCTTCCCTTACTGTTACTCAGTTTCTCAGTCTTGTGCCAGTGCCTTAGATATTCACAAGGACAAGGCATTCTGCAATGATGGGAGTACTCCTGAACGTGGAGTTGACTTTTTCCTGGGAGGTGTATTTTTTTTAAAAACATTTTTCTTATTTAGAGGAAGCATCCCTAGGTTCAATGAAGCAAGCTAATTCCTACGCGAGATAGTGTGTGTGGTATGAGAAACTTAAAGTGCCAATTAGTTAGATGAAATCTTCTCAACCTTCACGTGAACTTCAAATCAATGCCTAGTGTTGCAAGCAACCTTGCTTTTCCAGGTAACCCTGAGAGAGAGCATGTGCCTGGTGTCACTCACAGGAAGGCAGTGGCTAACACCACCACATTGCTGACTAGTCAAAGCACTTTCATTTATTTTTACTTTCATTTTGTCACACCATCACTAGAAGGCTAGGAGAAACAGGGATCATTACTTCCATTTCACAGATGGAGAAACCGAGATCAAAAGAGGTGACATTCTCAAGGCCACAATGGTGTCACAGTCAGAATTCCTAGGTCGTTGGCATTTCTTCCAGATCTAAAGAAGGAACTGGATAAAAGTCCAGAGCAGAGGGGTCAGGTCCCTTTCTGAGCAGGATAGGCAGGGGCTATGTATGGAGCAGCAGCCCATTGGGAAAGTAAGGGGAGGCTCAGGGGCAGTCCTGTGTCAACGTTTGCCTCGCAAGGGTTTGCCCTTGTAACTCCCCACCTCCACACTGTCGTCCCCCCGCCCCCCCGCCCCCGTCCCTCCTCTGCTTTTAGAGAGAACCAGTAGAGTGTTGTGTTTCCAACTACATCCTTTGTCCTTTACAATATTCTCAAGGCTAGAACCCTTAAATATCAGTTATTTATCTTCGAAAGTTACGCTCTGTATCTGGAGAGGCCATTTCTGTATCTATAGGAAAAGACTGGGATTGGGGAATTGACGGGAAGATGTTACCACCTCCGAGGTGGGAGAAGCGCCTTTGGAAGGTTGGTGGGGCGGAGGTTCTTTTCTTTTTGTCAAAGGGAGGTGTCGGGGAAGAGGTCCAGGGTACGCCACGGAAGACAAGTTTTCTTCCATGGGTGGGGGGAGAACAGGACGGTCACACCCCCCAGTCCCGCCACCAGCGATGGAGTCCAGGACAGCACTCTCCCCGCTCGCCACCCTCCCTCGCGGCCCACCCCCGGGGTCCCCAACGGCCCAGGTAAGCGGGGCGGGGGATGGGGGCGGCCGGGACCGAGCGCGCGGAGGGGCCTAGGGCGGGGGATGCGGCCCCGAAGCGCGCCCACGCCCCCCGCCCGAGGCTTCCCGGCGCCCGGCCGCGGCTCTCACTCACCCGCGCTCCCGCCTTGGGAGGCCCGGCGCGAGCGTCCCCGGCGTGTGGCGGCGGCCGGCCCGAGGGCCGTGCGGCTGGGGCCGGGGGGCGCGGGCCCGCGGCGCTCCCGGGGCGGCGTGGGCGGCGTCGGCTCGCGCTCGGGGCCGGGCTCGGGCTCGGGCTCGGGCGGCCGCGCCAGCCCCGCTCCTGCGAGGGGCGCCCGGCTCGGCGCGCGGCGGGCCGGGGAGGGCGGCTGCCCCCACGTCCCGGGGGCGGCCGGCGGCGGCAGCAGCAGCAGCAGCAGCAGCGGGAGCGGGAGCGGCGGCGAGGCCATGGTGGCGGCGCCCGCCCGCGCTCACATGCCCGGCGCGCGGGGCGGGCGCGGGGCGGCCGCGGGTGCGAGGGAAGCGGGCGGCGGGCGCCGCGCGGGGCCGGGGAAGTGAGCGAAGTGAGGCTGCGAGCGCAGTCCCCGCCTCAAAAGTTGTGGGGAGCCGCGGGAGGGCGGCCGGGGCCGGGCGGGCGCGGCGGAGGCGGAGGCGGCCCCGGCGCCGCTACATGCTAATTAGCCCGGGCGGGCCGCGGGCGGGCGGGCGGCTCCTCCTCGGGTTGACATCACCGGCCGAGCGCGGCCGGGCCCGGGGGCGGGGAGAGGGCAGGAAGGGGGCGGGGGCCGGCCCGGGACCGCGGGGTGAGGGCCACGCTGCCGGCCAACTTCGGTCACACTCACACACGCCCTCCCCACCCCCATCACTGCTACTTTGCCACTGGGAGAAAAAATCAGAAAAACCGAGTCCTCCGAATTTCCCAACTCCTTAAATGCACAGTAAATGGGTAAAAAGCAGGTACTGGGTGATGTGATTTGCACTAACTGGATTGTACAAAGTGCTTTGATATGTGAGAGAAGTGGAACCTGTTCCCCCTGCTCCTCACAGCGCGCGGTCACTGCCCCTTGCTCGTTTGAACTGCCCCACCCCCGTTCCCGCCACCACCACTACTCCTCTGGGCTGGTGCTGGGTTCGCTGTTGCCAAGCCTAACGCCTCGCCCTGTGGCCAACCTGAGAGTCATCCTATCCCCCAGCGCCTTCTCAAGTCCGGACTCCAACCCCATCGGACCACTGCTCCGATGTGAACTTTGGCTCGCACCAAGAGTTCGGCAGAAATGTCACCTCCCGGACACCCAAACAGGCCACAGGGAAAAGAAAACTGTGAATTCAGGCACGGCTAGGCAAACTCGTAATCAGAAAAAGGGCCGCAGATCAAAAAATTAAACAGAAGGACACACAGGGATCACTGAATTTTAAATGAAAACTTTCAGGGGAGAAATTCAAAGATTTAATGAAAACAACATTTCCTGGCAAATGAAGTTCCATTTGTGTCCATATCCCTTCCCTTCCCAGTAAATAAATGTCTAAATTTTAGGGACTGCAAGAGTCTTTACTTCTAGGTGAAGAAAGAGGGGCTCAAAATGGGAAAATAATTAACTCAGAATTCTGAAGCTAGACCCAAAGATTAACAGGTTTACCTGTAAAGGACTGTGTGGCATTATTAATTCTGGTCCCATAATACAGAATTTGCAATAATCTAGACGATGTCTCAACTGAAATGGAACACTGGAGTTCCTTGGGGAATCTCTTCGGTTCCACTGGGGACTCCTATCTGACCACCAGATGCTCAGAAAACTATGAGTATGGACTTCCATTTCAGGCCTGGCTCTCCACCCCATTTCTCCGCTCCTCTCTGCTGTCTCCAGAGCTCCATGACCCCCACCTCCAGGGCCATGAGCAGATCATGGTGTCCAGGACAGCTGCAGATGGATCTAGGCCCACTTTCTAGTGATTCAGTCCAAGTGAGTCACTTGGCAGAAAACATGAAGGATACTGTGTATAAACAACCTCACCTTAAAAGGGGGAGTGGGGAGTAACGATTTGGTTTTGTTTTATTTTGTTTTGAACAACCACAAGACAAACCAACTTGCCAGGGCTCTCACATGGAGTTTCCAGGTCTTTCCAAGAAAGTACCATACAATGATCCCCTGTAAGTAACTTGATTTGCTCTCGTGGCCCCAGCTCAACTTCTCAGGATCCTGTTCTCATATTAACAGGCAGAACTACCCAGCTGTCCAGACGCAGCCAGACAAGCCCCAACAAGCCAAGACACTGCACTCAGAGGTTCTGGTCACCACCACCCCCTCCCTTCCTCGGAGTACATTTCACATAGGACAGGTCGCCCTTCCAGGCAACCAGTAACAACATTTAAGGGTTTAATGGCTTCTCATGTGGATTCAGAGATCCCACTAGAGAGTCTGCGTTTCATTACCAAAGCCCAAGGAGCAAACATGCATGTGGGACATGTCCCTCCCTTTTGGGCACCACAGATCTCTCTCTCTAATCTCCTCTCTGCTTTCTAAGAGAAATAACCAAGCACGTGTCATGTCAGCTGGGAAGGGCTTAACCTGTGGAGGAGGAGGGGAAGATGCAGGAGAACCTGGAAAGACTGAACACGGTGAAATGGACCCTGGCACTTTTTCATCTCCTTCTAGGACAGAATAAGAGAAAACAGCAGGAGAGACTTGGAGGCAGATAGAACCTTAGAAAGAGTAGTCAGCTTGGTCTTGGAGCCCTGGCTTCTTGTCCTGACTTTACCATTGTTTAACTGTGTGATCTCAGCCTCTGTTTCCTCATCTGTGAAACAAAGACTGTCTGAGATGATTGCTAAGGAGTGCTCCAGCTCTGGTGTTTTAGGGTTCAGTAAAGACCTCTAACACAGTTAGCAAGGAGGTATGAAATGGGTGTTTAAGGACATTTGTGGTGTTTCCTTCCCAGGGATATAAAAATCCAAATAATTTTTGGATTAGACTTTTTGGTCACCCTAGATGGCTTTTGTTTTGGTCACCCTAGATGGCTTCAAAGAGGCCCTATCTGGAGGCAGGGGACAAATCAGATGACCTTTCAGATGTCTCCCAGTGCTAGGAATCTACTGATCTAAAATGAAACAGTCGGGAAGCCAGCTTAGACCTGGTTCCCAGATGGAGTGAGTTAGGAGTCAGGCATTCCTAACCTCTCCATGGGTGGGAGTGGGGACACTCCAAAGTGGTTGACAGTGAACTCAGTAGTAAGCCAGGTGTCTCTACCACCCAATACTACATGTGGTCAGAGTTTCTGCAGGGGCTTTCTGTCTCTGCCTGCGTTGGTTAGATGAGGTTTCGGCCAGACTGCAGGACTACAGGCCCCCAAGTGCTACAGCCTCACATCACAGATGTTTTCTTCTTCTGGTTCTCCTAACAGCCTTAGGCACTGACGTTCAGGTCAGCGGCTTGCTCTTTTCCACACAGCCTTCCAAGGATCCACACCATGGCAGCTCTACCATTCTCAATGTATGGAAGGTTGCCCTTGGAAGTGACATCCCAATCAGCCAGAGGTGAAAAGAATATGGAGGTGTGAGCATGGGAGGTTTTAAAGGGCCAGGCCTGGAAGTGGCATTCTTCACTTCCTCTTACACCCCACTGGAGAGAACATGGTCACATGGCTCACCAAACTGCAAAGGGGTCTGGGAAATGCAGTCTAGCCATATGGGCAAAGAAGGGGAGAAGGGATGTGGGTAGACAGCTAGAAGTCTGTGACCTACCACTCACTATCAGAAGGGCAGGGGAAGGAACGGGAGGGTAAAGGATTTTCATTGCTTTGGCCTCAGTTTCCTCCCTCATAAAACAAGGGTGCTGAGTCAGATGATCTCTGAGGGCCCATCTGCTTTAGCATTCTGTGGTTCCAAGAGCTGATGAAATGTCCTTCTGCACCAAAGTAAACAAGCCTACAGACTCCTGCTGCAGCTTATCCTTGGCCTGAAGAGCTGTCCTCTGCCAACTGGTGTGGCTGGTGCGACCCCGTAGAGAGGGCTTTGGGTTCTCTCCAAGTTCCGTTCCCAAACTGTTCTCACTCCTTGGCCAAGTCCAGTGGTCTCCATTGGCCTCAGTCTCCCCACCTGTAGAGTGGGGAGAGAAATCATTACCCTTTGCTGCATCCCTGGGTTGGTCTGAGGATGTGATGAGATCACTGTCCAGAAGGCACAGAGCTCTTCCAACTGAAGCACTCCACAAGACGCTCTAATTGTAACCAGAGCCTTTAATAACACTGCACTCTGCTCAGGCCTGACGTGTGCCCAGATCCTTAGGACATTGCCTGTAGGATTCGTGGCAGCGTGGGGTGGCATTGCCATGGATGGGATACAGTGGTGGCTGCATAGCAGTCACATCACAGGACTAGGATCCCTGAGGGCTGAGATCAGCCAGCAGACACCTGGATTGAGCTTCATCGGCGGTGGTGAGTGGGGCCCAGACAGCACCATCTCCTCTGGCGTGCTCCTCTTCTATGTACTCATCACCCCATTATACCCTGAGTCTGTTTAGTCATCCTCTCGTTGGGTTGTCCCCTGCCCCCATCCCCCAATTTATGAGCTGCTTTCTGAGAAGCTCCATGCCTCATTCATCGATGTATCCCCAGACTCCAACACAGTACCTTCTTTCTTTTATTTAGTCATTCAACAAATATTTACTAAGTGGCTACTTTGTGCCTAGCATTGTGCTGGATGCTGGGTGAGTCTCAGACTTCATAGGCCTTAAAGGTTTGGAGAAGACAGACAGTAATCAAAAGAACATAAATGTAAATTTGTCATTGTGGAAAGTGCCCAGAAGGAGAACACTTAGGAGGGGTCTTCAGTTTTCCTGTAAACCTGAGATTGAGCCACCCTCTGAAAGCCAAATAGGCAATTAATAGGCTGTTTATCAGGCAAAGGAGAGCAGGGATACTATGTGCAAAGGTCCTGAGGCAGGAAGAACTGGGATAAATGTAAAACACCAAAAGAAAACTAATGTGGCTGGAGCACAGAGTGAGGAAGAGGGAGGGAAGTGAGGTTTGAGATCTTGATAGCAACCAGATCAGACAGACCCTAACAGCTAATTTCAAAGGTTTTTGCTTTACATTAAGAATTTAGGGAAGTCATTTTAAGGCTTTAAGTTGGGGAGGTAGGGTGAGGTGGGAGTGGAAAAGAGAAAGGGGGTGAGGAGTGACATGATTTGCAACAGAATAATAAATCATTATTCTGGCTATGATAAGGGGAATGAATGACTTAGAAACAAGAGCTGATGTCTGAACTCTTGGAGTCCAAGTGAGAAATTATAATTCTTGGACAAGGATGATAGAAGTCAGTTCATAGAAGAGATCTGAGATTGTACGAGGCAAAATCCATAAGATATGTTGATGGATGTGGAAGATGAGGGGGAAGAGGTCAAAGATTTCCTGAGTTTTTAGCCTTCACGACTGGCTGGATGGTAGTACCATTCACAAGGAGAGGAAACAGCGTAGGACAACTAGATCTTTGAGGTTAAGATCATTAACTTTGTTTTGGACTTGGGTCTGGGTGACTCTGAGATATCTGAGTAGCAATGTCAAGTGTGCATTTAGATGTGCAGATGTGGAGCTGAAAGGAGAGGTCCAAGTCTGAGGTCCAGATATGCACACAAGGGAATGAGATCACCTAGAAAAGAGAGCACTATGGTAAGTGAAGAGAACCTAAAAATGAGCCCTGGGGCCACAAGATGAAATGGCTAGGGAGAGGAGACTGAGCCAGGAGGAGTTGGGGAAGGAGCCACACAGATGTGGGAGGAGACCCAGGAGAAAGTCACGTCACTGGAGCAAAGGGAAGGAGATGTTGATTAACAGTATGCGACCCTGATGAAGGGTCAAGTAAGGTGAAGACCGAAAATACCCATTGGCTTTAGCAACATGGAAGTCCCCTCTGACCATAATAAGGAAGGTATGAATGTAGCAATTGGAGCAGAGGCAGCAACAGAGTAGGGAGGGGCGGGAAATGAAGAAACCACACTGGTAAGATGATGTATCAAGAGAGTCTGGCTTTGAAGGGGAAGAATGAAGGAGTAGGGAAGTTTTCCTTACTTTTAGGGGAAGAATTTGAACATGGAAAGGGTCTATGTGGGAGAGAGAAAATCAGAGCTCTACGAAAGAGAAAAGATGGTGGTCAGGATAAGGTTTTCTGAGAAGCAGGAGGAGATAGAATTCCTAGCACAGGCAGAGGGACTGGCCTTGGAAGGAGGAAAAGAGGAGAGGGGGCACAGCGAAGGGGTCTGGATTTCTGGCTGAGGACTTCCATTTTCTTTATTAAATAGCAAATGTAAGATATCTGCTAAGTGTGAAGGGACTGAAGCAGGAGCAGGGAGCTGAGGGATTTGAAATTTTGAGGAACACAAATATATTCATTTACTTCCTGCGGTTGCTATCAAAATCAAGGAGTCAGCAGGGCCAGGCTCCCCCCTAAAGGCTCTAGGGGAGAATTCTTCCTTGCTTCGTCCTAATTTCTTTCTTTATTCTTTTTTAAGTTTATTTATTTTGAGACAGAGAATGGTAAAGGGATAGAGAGAGAGAGGGAGAGAGAGAATCCCAAGGAGTCTATGTGCTCACAGTGCAGAGCCTGGTGCAGGGCCCGATGTCACCAACTGTGAGGTCACAGCCTGAGCCAAAATCAAGAGTCAGACGTTTAACCGACTTAGCCACCTAGGCACCTCGCTTCATCCTAATTTCTGGTGGTTGCCAGTGATCCTTGGTATTCCTTGGCTTGTGCACACATCACTGTAGTCACATGGCCTTCTCCCTTCGTGTCTGTGTCTTCACATGGCCTTCTTAGAAGGACAACAGTCATTGGATTTAGGGCCCAGCCTAATCCGGGATTGTCTCCTTTTCACTTGATTACATCTGCAAAGACCTTTTCAAGTAAAGTCACATTCACAGGTACCAGGGGTTAGGACTTGAACATATCTTTTTGGGGACACCAGTCTACCCAGGACGATGAAGACATTTAGAAATAGTTGTAGAGTGAGAGAAACGTGCTAGAATACCCAGCTCTGTCAAGGGTTCACGGATGTTAGTGGAGAGCGTCCAGCAGCACTAGCTGTTCCCAACTTGCCCCTCGTTGCTGACCAGTGTCCAGCATCCCTGGCCTGAGCTGGAGCACCTTAGCCTGTCCCACTGCGGGGTAGATTCCCTCCCACCAGGAACAAAGACTTCTGACCTCCCTTGACATCCCCTCCCCTCCTGTCTCAGTCTCTCCATCCCACTCAGTATAAGAACCTCTGCAAACAGAAGCAACCGACCCTGGAAGCACGTGGCTTACAACAGAGGAGGGAGGATTTAAGCCCCCCCGGCACACTTACTACACCAGCACCATTTTTGTTCAGAGACCCAGAAACAGAAGAAGCCTACTGTCCCCTTTCTGAAATGTCAGGAATGGTTTCATTTTGCCCAGGTCCAGCTGAGCTGCTTGCTGGACCCCAGGCCTCGGGAGCCCTCGCTGCATCTCCACCAGCTGGTGTATTTGCCTTGAGGGCCAAGGTGAGATATAAACACCACAATTCCACCGCAAACCGCTGGGACCTCCTCCAGGGAGGAAGGCTTGCTCATGGCTTGGCCAGGCTCCCAAGCATCATGTACGGCAACCCTGAGTTCTAACTTAGACAGCTTGGGGTGGGTCCTCGAATGACCTTCCGTTTCTTGTCTGCCCATCTGAAAGGACCACTGCATTCCAAATAACATTCCTCCGATAAAATCGGTTACACACTGGAAACGTCAATGAGCCAGGAACATTCTCCGACGCAACAGGATTTTGATAAAGTGGTCTTATTTTGCAAAATCTTCCAGCATGAAAAATCCTCCCCGGAGCAGGCAGGGAAATTCCTAGGATGCCAGGACACTGGGCAAAGTGGCCAGGGCCCTAGGGAAAGAGCAGAACACTCAGAGGTGAACTTCCCACTGCGGGCAGAGGGGCCTGGGGTTTCAGGCATCATTTCATTCAGTCAATAAGTCGATACCTATTTGATGAGTGCCTCCCAAGCACCGGGCCCTGATCCAGAGTCACTGGGGAGCCAATGTCTTCATGTGATTGCAAAGCTCCCCTGCCTTTCAACAAGCAGCGGCAATCCAGTGGTGATCAGGTGCAAGACCCACACCTTTATCTCTCAGCTGGATTCCCCCTGTCCCCTTGCCGCTCCTCTTTGCCTTGTGCTGTGAGTCTGGGGGGTTTCACCTTCCTCTGTGGCTCCTTGGGCTCCCCCCTTGCCCCCTGCCATTCTTTTGGCCTTTCTCTTTTGCTTTCTGTTCAAAGGTGTCTCCTCCATGGGGCTGTTTCTGCTTACTTCCATCTCTACTTTTCTTCACATCTCACTCTGCATCAGTGAGTGCCTCCCTGGTCATCCATATCCCTACTTCTCCATCAGGCTCTTTTTTTTTCTTCTCTCTCTCTCTCTCTCTTTGTATGGTTTTCTGCCAATCACCTACCTCATGCCTGATCTTTCTGTCCTTCTCTTTTCTGTTTCTTCTCTTTAACACACTATTACTTAGAACTAAAGGTGTTTAAAAAAATATTTGTGTTATCAACTTTTACATTCACTGGGTTTTATTTTTAAAGTCATTGGAAGACCATGTGTACTTCTCTGTGTTGTCTGAATTTCTCACAAGGGCATGAGCAACTATTTGAAACTTTTTATTAAAATATGATCTACAGGGGCACCTGGGTGGCTGTCAGTTAAGCATCTGACTTTGGCTTAGGTCATGATCTCACAGTTCATGAGTTCCAGCCCCGTGTTGGGCTCTGTGCTGACAGCTTGGAGCCTGGAGCCTGCTTCAGATTCTGTGTCTCCCTCTCTCTCTGCCCCTCCCCAGCTCACAATCTGTCTCTCTCTCTCAAAAATAAATAAACATTAAAAAAATGTTTTTAATAAAATATTATATACATAGAGGGGTGCCTGCGTGGCTCAGTTGGTTGAGCATCCGACTCTTGATTTTGGCTCAGGTCATGATCTCACAGTTTGTGGGTTCGAGCCCCGTGTCGGGCTCTGCGCTGACAGTACAGAGTCTGCTTGGGATTCTCCCTCTCCCTCTGCCCCTCTCCCCCTCAAAATAAATTAAACTTCAAAAAAATACGCAGAGAGAAAAGTATACCTGTGCCATAAATATGCCATGCGGAGCTCAATGAACAGAGCGTTTGTGTGGTTAGCGCTCAAAGGGAGAGATACCCATGTTCCCTTCCACTCTCCACCCCCACGGGTCACTGCCATCCCGAGTTCTTTCAGCATGGGTTAAACTAAATAACAGTTACATTATGAGTCTCATGATTTATCTGTTTTTAAAATTTGGAAAAAAGGAATAGTTGAAGCTGTGGCTTTCATTACACAAAAGATCCCTCTAATCTCTGACCCACTGTGGACAATAAAAGATAAGTAAATCTCTCAAAGATAATAAATAATAAAAAAAAAAGATAATAAATGTCTCAAAATGTCCTGTTTCCAAAGGTCTTTGTTTCACATGAGCAAGCGGAAACATCGGGCCTGTGACATCTTTTGCTCCTTCCGAGTGGCCTCGGGGGTTGGGGGCTCCTTGTCAAGACAGCAGTAAAAACTCCACCGACTGAGCTGCAGGGACCTGAGCGATAGGCCCAGGACCTGCAAGACGAGGGATGTGCCTGCAGAAGACACACAGAAGGCCAAACCCGAACTCATCTTCGGACACCAGCCCAGTGCCCTCTCCTCTACCTTGAACCATCCCCACTTTGTAAGGAGAGGATTGGAAGAGTATGGGACAGGAAACAGGGCTGCATGCCTGCTAGCGGAGCAAATCTAAGGCTGGGTGCTCTGTGCTCTCTGCCAACAGGGGGTCATTTACTCGTGTAGGGAAACGGATGCTGTCCACACACTGGTGTGGAGGCAGGCTAGGAACACACCCAGTTCTTCCTCCCCACCCAACCCAAATAGATCCTGTGCTCTCAGGGGTGCCTGCCTGGGTGGCTCAGTCAGTTAAACGTCTGATTTCCGCTCAGGTCATGAACTGGTGGTTCATGAGTTGGAGCCCCACGTCAGGCTCGGTGCTAACAGCTCAGAGCCCAGAGCCTGCTTCGGATTCTGTGTCTCCCTCTCTCTCTGTTCCTCCCCTGCTCACACTCTGTCTCTCTCTCTCTCTCAAAAATAAAGAAAGATTTGAAAAAAGAAAAAAAAACAAAACCTGGGCACTCAGGCTCACACTCTGCAGGGACCTCTCCCAACACTTGCAGCCCTGTGCTTGGTGCTCTGGGGAGGCAAACCTACAGGGTCCCTGCCCTTGTCTGAGTGGGGAGAGAAGGGTGGTCTGAATGAGAGAGAGCAATTTGGGAAGAGGCCACATGTGTGAGAAGGGTTCTGAGCAGGATCTCCTGCGGAGATGGAGAATGAATGAGAGTATGAAAACTAGGCATCAGACAGACCAGTGATTCTCAATCCTGGCTGGGTATTACAATTGCCAAGTGAGTTTTTACAAAATGCCAGTGCTTAGAACCCACCTACGTAATCCAAATCTCTGGCTATGGGGCTGGGGCATCAGTAGTCTTCAAAAGCTCCCAGGTGATCCTAATGTGCATCCAAGGTTGAAAACCACTGCCTTAAACTTAGTGCAGTGGGCAGGAGAGACTCAGTGTAAGCTTACAGCAGTAGAGGGATGTGATCAAAGTGGTTGCTCAAGAAGCATTTAGTGAGCACCTACTCAGTACCAACAGGCACCATGCTAGGCTCTGGGTACACAGAGATGAGGAAGATAGATATAGTCTCTGCCCTCGACTGGCCAGCAGATTAGGAGAAAGTACAGACCTACAAGTAAGTAGAAGAAGTTATTTTACAAAAGTATGAAGCAAGTCCTCTAAGAATATTGAGGATTTTCTGGAGAAGCTTTCTTAGAGAGGTAATATCAGAATTCTTTTCTGAAGGAGTTTGTCGAGCAAAAAAACAAAAGAGAACATTTTCAGTGCAAGAGAGAGTATATGACATGGGTGCTGAGGACTACAGCAGGGACAAGACTCTGGAAAGAATGGTGAAAGCAAACACCAAGGCCCTGATTCTACTTGAGCTCTCAGTATCTGAGAGATGAGCTCAGGAAGGGGGAGGTAGGGACACCAGTGAGGAGCCTCAGTAGTGATTCAGACAGGAAGTGATGGAGGCCTGGACCAAAGAATTGATGGTGGGAATGAAGAAGAGTGCAACCCAAGAGACATTTCCAAAAAGGGCAGCAGAGGGACACCGGGGCAGCTCAGTTGGTTGGGCATCCGACTTTGGCCTAACTCATGATCTCGCTGGTCCTGAGTTCTAGGCCCACGTTGGGCTCTGTGCTGACAGCTCAGAGCCTGGAGCCTGTTTCAGATTCTGTGTCTCCCTCTCTCTCTCTCTCTCCTCCTCCCCTACTCGCACTCTGTCTTTCTCTCTCAAAAATTAATAAATATTAAAAACAAAATTTAAAAAAAGGGGGGGGCAGCAGAATTTGGTAGCAGAACAGATGTAAGGAGAAAGAGAGAGGCAAAGACAAACTAATTTTGGACAGCAGGGCAACACGATACCATGGCCTTTGCAAAGATGGGACACCATGTAGATTATATGAATTTCACAGAACTCCAAGACATCCACATGGAGATGTGTTCAAAAGGTTAACTGAAGGGCAGAAGCTGGAAGCTGGATTGTAGAAGGTAAGGAGGGAAAGTAAGGAGAGAAGGTGAAATATCCAGGTGTAAACCCTCTCTCTACCAGTCATTTGGACACAAAAGAAAGAAAAATGGGATGGGACACAGCAGATCAGGCAAAGGTGTGTATTTGCCAGGACTGACCCGTGGGTGGTGGAAACAGGAGGAATTAGGAGGAAACAGGGGTTGCTGAGGAGCTAGGTCCATGAGGTACAAAAGCATGGCATACAACAAAAGAGGGGAATTTACCTTTAGGAAGGATGGGTGTTTCTTCATGGGGACACAGATGTCTGAGAAAACTCATTCCCAAGGGCCTGGATCCAGGTCAATACTCTCTAAAGCAGAGGCCAGGAAACTGTTTCCATAAAGGGCCAGACAGTCAATATTTTAGGCGTGTGGGCCATATGTTCTCTGTCACAACTGCTCACCTCTGCTACAGTAGTGCATAAGCAGTCACAGACAATATGTGACTGAATGGGCAGAACTGCAATAAAACTTTATTTTGAGGGGTGCCTGGGTGTTTCCTGAGATTGAGTCCCCTTGGGATTCTCTCTCTGCCTCTCCTGTGCACATGCTCGCACTCTCCTCTCTCAAAATAAGTAAATAAACATGAAAAAGAATTTAAAAACAGGCAATGGTTAAAATGGCTCATTTTGTGAATTTCACCTCAATTAAAATAACAACAAGCCCCGCCCTCGATTTGACCCAGGGGGCTATAGTTTGCCAATGCCTGCTCTAGAAGTAAAGGATGAGCAGCTGAGGACTTACAGAGAGAAGAGAAGAGCTGGACTTTCTTCCACGGGGACTGTGGACTGTGAGCGATGAATGATCTGAGTTCAAATCCAGATCTGCCACTTACCAGCTGTGGGATCTTGAGTACATTACTTCATTTTCCTGAGCCTTAATTTCCTCATCTGTAAAGTAGGGGAAACAGCAGTACCTACCTCACTGAGTTGTTCTGAGGATCAAACGAGACGATGCATATGGGTATCTAGTATAACACCTGGTTCAGGAAAGATTTTATTTCATTTTTAAGGATTGACCATGAATTGCAGGACCCCAGCTGCAGTTGAGTACCATGACCATGGAGCCCTAGCAACCTAAGGGGTGGGACTGGAAAGAAGGGAGGATTTGGGGGCTGGGGCAGAAAGCAAGGGGAGGATTGCACTAGCTAATGGCAGAGAGAACAAAACATATATATCCAGGTCTACAGATAAATAGACCCACAGCTGCAAGCAAACACACACACACACACCTGTGCACTCACATGCACACCAAGGTGATATAACCCAACTCCACTGTTCTTAGTGGGATGAGGTTGTGAGATGCTTTGTCTCTGGCTAATCAGTGTGGCCCATAGGGAAGTGCCTCCCTGCAGGGTGGTTTATTAGACCCCGGCACAGACCAGCTTACCTCACCAGCACACATCACATAAAGCTCTAGTCTGGGAGTGCTAACGCCTACCACAGAGGCTGGAGATAATAAAGACAACTAATCTCAGATTCCGGTCAACCCAAAGCCTTTCCACCTGTACTTCTCAAACTTGAGAGAATCGCCTGGGGAAGAAGTTGCTTAGGCTGATTCAGTAGATCTGATTTAGTAGGTCTGGCAAGGGCCCAGGAATCTCGAGTTAGCAAAAAATCCCAGGTGATTTCTTACCTTAGTGATCCGAGAACCACACTTTCAGAAATAAGGCTTTGCCCCCTCATCTCTGAACACAGCTGTAATGATAGAATGATGGGATCCCCAAATTTGTTCCTGGAACTGCAGCCAGAGAGCATGATCCACCCCTATCTCTTAACGCTTCTAGCTACTGCTTGTGGGGAAAAGATAAGCTCAGGCCGGGTGTCTTGGGGTAAAATGACTAATTCTAAAACAGACGTGAAGATTTTCCAGGGCACTGGGTTTCCCCAGAAAAGTAAAACTTCAGTCCAGAGAAGAACTGATCTAATCTCTTCAGTCGATTAGAAAATCTTGCAGATAATTACTCTTCTCAGAACACTTTGGTTGAAACATCCAAGTGCAGTCTATTCCAAGCCCAGTTCCTCTCTTCCTGGCCATCCAAGAAGTCTGTGCCCAGTTATTGCTTCTTCATCCTAGAACACTCTGCTTCCAGCACCTACAGACTGAGCTACAAAGCAACTGCTGTCATCTGGTTTCACAGTTTCTTTCTTTCTTTCTTTCTTTCTTTCTTTCTTTCTTTCGAGTTTTGCACATATAGACTTCAATACTTACCAAGTGAGTGACTGAACAAATCCATGATAGGTTGGATAAGTTGACAGAGCACATAAAAAAGATTTAAAACCACGAATTGGGATGATTTATAACTGAAGGTCTTTCAATCTGGTTAGGCAAAAAAGACCACAGGTCATGAATAAAAGAGCACCTGAACCATAATCGCTGTCACTCACTGCACACACATACACACATATGAATGCATGCAAACCCACACAATTTATCTCAATAAATGCCATTCTTTTGGGGTGCCTAAGTGGCTCAATTGGTTAAGCGTCTGATTCTTGATTTTGGCTCAGGTCATGATCTTAGGGTTTTGTGAGTTGCAGCCCCACGTCGGGCTCCATGCTGACTGTGCAGAGCCTGCTTGGGATTCTCTCTCTCTCCCTCTCCCTCTGCCCCTCCCCACTCTCAAAATAAATAGACTTTTAAAAAACTTAAAAATAAATACATGATATTCTTTCAAGTTAGCCCTTTGAGAGGTCCTGTCAGTCCTCAAAATGTGTTCTGTTGGGATCTCAACTTTGGAAATTGCCTCAAGAGTCAGTTGGCTCTGTGCTCACCCTTCATTTTTGACCCAAAGAAGAAAATTTAGCTTGATTGGTCCCCTTATTCCCAGACTGGGTTCCTAGTGATTTGGGGGTGCTTCCAGAATTCAAATGAACCCTCAAGG